>NC_141907.1:61143046-61448906 GCF_057802395.1 Ceratotherium simum simum | reverse complement strand
ATTAAATCCTGTGCATAGAAATGCAAACTGTGTCTGGTGGGATGCAAGTGCTCATCACCCTGTGAATATTGACCAGTTGTGCCAGCTCTGCACTGTTTGTAAATTCATTTCAGCATCTTTCTTCTGAGTATAAATGTGTGGTACTTTGAGCTCTCTTTTTAAACTGCTGTAACATCTTGCCAGTTCCCTCATTAATTAATGAATTAGATATAATCCTTGATACTCATTCCTTTTATGTTTGTATAAGAATCATGATTATATTCTCCCTTCAGAAATATCCTTTAATGGCACAGAGTAAAATAAAATAAAATACCTCTCCTCTTTCTGATAGATGAAGAAATAAAGGTTAAGTGGTGGAAAAGTTGGAATTGGATAGTTTAGCATTTCCTAGTTCATGGATTCGCTCACTAAACCCTCACTAACGTCAAGTCTGGGGTTGGCACTTCACTCTAGTCGAGAACACAGGGAGATTCAACAGGAAGTGCTTTGGGGACACCACATGGGGCCTAGGACGTGGTGAGTCACCAGGGTTATCTGAAACTCTCCATGCCACTGTCGTTACCTCTTTTGGAGTCACTGTACTCCTTTGAGAATCTATGAAAACCTGGATCTTACACCCTCACATGTACGTTTTGCATAAAATTTCAAACACACCCTCTAGAAATCCATGGACTTCTAGGATTCAGGACTGCTGCCCTATGGAAAGGTCAACTACTGTCCACTTCTCTACGTGTGAAACAAATTTTGCTCAAGTCAACCCCTCTCTCACTGTCTCAGCTGACCAATCGGGCACTCTCTTCCCAGCCTCCAGCCAGCATTCTGAGTGGCCTCACCAGTCAGCTTCCTCACTCTCTTGAAATGTCAAAAGTAAGGTATTTAGAGCAACCTGGCAGATGGAATTTCTGCATGATACTTCCCTCATTCAGACCTGTGAGGAAGGGGAAGGGAGAAAGGAAGGCAGGCCGGGAGAAAAAAGAGAGGCAACCTTGGGGAATGGAGCATCCATCGATGTTGGCTTTCTTATGATGCTAGGACATCAGAGCAATGCCAATATACTAAATATTGTTACCGATCCCCCACCCCCCCACCAAATCCCAATAACCCAGAAAATATCAAACTTCAATGTAACTCTCAGTTGAAATATCTTTCTAATTTCTTGTTCTTCACACAAACCACCTTTAATATCTATATCCTCTTGCCATTTATATATACTGGGCAGTTTGTATTTATGACGTAAATTATTGATATATATTGTATATATATCCTTGTATCTTTCTCAATTATAGCTATTTACAATGGCATCCTATTCTGTTTTAATCTATGGCACTGAATATGAACCATTTATAGTATAGAGTGATATGATTTCCTCTAGGAAAAAGAGCTATGGGAATTGTGTGTTTGCTCCTTGTTGTGGTCTTGCTTCATTTTTTCTCCCCCTTGCTCCCAGACACTTTCTTTTCTGCTTTTAAATTGCTTCTAGCCATCGCTACATTCTTAGGAAAACAGCTTTTGTGGCCTTGATTGCCTGTGGTTGCAACTGGGACCCTGAGTGAAAATGCAATCGTAGCCTCATAGAATATTAGAGTTGGAAAAGAACTTGGAAATAATACTTTCAATCTTTCTGCTACCAAGAACTATTTTTTTTGCCTCTTAGCTACAACCAACTCTCCCTCCCCCATAGGTTTAATGTTTGCACTTTGAATCTAATATTTCAACTGCATTTTGAATCTAATATTTCATTCATTTTCTTCATTCTTCTTAATCAGATAATCTCCGAGTGGACATGTTCAGTTTGGTTACTGGGACTGGCCTTAAAGGGTTCATCCATTATGTTCCATAAATTTCTGTGTCAATCCATAGCTGGAGCTTCTGATTGTCAGGCGACCAAATAAACACACACAAAACACAGAACGCAACACAACCACAACAGCACTCCCCCTACTTCTCCCCACCATCACAAACCAAAAGTTGTTTGACTGTGAACCTCGGCTTAGGATCATTTAGGGCAGGGGCAAAAGGACTTAAGCCTGAACACCCTCCTGAGGCTATCACAGTATCGCAGTAGACAGATGGTATATATAGAGGCCCTAAATTATCAATAAAATTAGTATTACAGTAAATGTTATATTGTGGCACAGACTACAAAATTCAAGTGAATTTTTAAGATGAAATTTGAGACTCTAGCATATTTTTGAGCTAGGCAAAGGCTTTCTTGTTAGGCCTTTGGAAGAACGGCATTCACTTTTTGCTGAGGGTGCCTCAGAGTGAAAGGTGGAATTTATCATCACAGTTCCCATTATTCACCTTTAATCATGAGCAGCCTAGATGTTTATAACATATAATTTGTCATTTTGTCAAGGTGGGAATTTTAATCATGTGTTGCTATAGGCTGCTTTATGGAACAAATTACTGACCTAGCCAGTCGATCTGGCTGATCACCCAGCCTCGGCGTCTGGCCTCAGCAGTATTGTTCTCTGCTTCTCACTCATTCTGCGGGAGATGTGATAAAATACAGGGTCGTGTGTGAATTTTAGAATTTTTACAAGTGATTTATTATACATATATTTATTGATCAATGGTATGAGGCTATAAGAATAATCCAAAAAAAAAGAACCAATTCTTGGTCTTTCCAAACAGGTAGGTAGATAGAGAGACAGATCTACATATATGTCTGCTGTATATCTGGACCTAATGGCAAATAGGAGTACACGTGCCATCACTGCCATTTGCCTGATCAAGACAGACGTTGCTAATTGACCTTGGTGCTCTTTCCTGCTGAGCACGTGTTTTAGTCTGCTCAGCTGCTATAACAAAATACCATGGGTGGCTTAAACAGTAGGAATTTATTTCTCATAGTTCTGAAGGCTGGGAATTTCAAGATCAAGGTGCTGGCCAATCTCTTCCTGGTGAGGGCTCTCTGCTTGATTTGCAGATGACCATCTTCTTCTTGTATCCTCACACGGCAGAGAGAGAGAGAGGAGGCAAGCTCTTTGGTGCCCCTTCTTATACGGGCACTAATCCCATTCATAAAGGCCCCAGCCTCATGACCTTATTACCTTCCAAAGGCCTTACCTCCAAATACCATCACATTGGGGATTAGGGTTTCAATATACGAATTTTAGGGGGATACAAACGCTCAGTTCATAGTAGCCCAGCTATCACTTCAGGAACAAAGGACATCTGTGCCTCCTGTATACCTTCTTCATAGGGTTGGTATCAGAAACAGGAACATATTTTAACCACTGATTTTGATAATACTACATCCAGAGTGATGCTTTCTATTTATAAATAAGTTTTTTTTTTCATGAGGTGCTTTTGGCATCATTAGTCACTTAAATTCTTCCAAGGGACTGAAAACCTTTTAGAACTTTACAGGATGTCACAAAGGACCCCAATATGAAGATTTAAGTGGAAATCACACGAAATTTGAAAAAGGAAATTTTAGCTAATATACACACTTAAGTGAAAAGATGTGTGTGTTGTGGGGGGGAAGATAAAAATCAGAGTCAAAACCTCGCTTGCCCCTCGGGGCCTGGCTGGGGGTGTAGGAGGGTGTCAGTGGTTATTTTGCACATGGGCTTGTAGACCACCTTGGACTGTCTCTGAGGTCCCAGAAGAGAAGGGAGCTGGGATGAGAAAGCTGAGGTTGGCACTGGCTGCAGAGCTGGAACAGATGCAAGACAAGAGATATGTGGGGCTGTGATGGAAAGGAGGGTGGTGACGGAGACCGGCCTCTGGCCCTTGACTTGCCCCAAGTCTGTTTGCAGGTTTCCCATTTTATCCAAGACATAAACCTTACCAGAGCCACTAACTTAGTGTCATTATTTTGAGTAGCTTTTCTCCAAGTTTTGAAGTAACACGCATCCATTCGGAAAGGAAGCAACAGACCAAAAGAGAAAAGGAGTTCTAAGGCAACCTCATTCTTCTGTTTGTAGAAAGGGGTGCTCGGTTTGTTGGACGAGAGCAGTGACAGCAGTCCTGGGTACAGAAAAAGCTACTATATATTTCAGATGCTGGTAAGTCAATAGCATATTGCTTTCCTAAAAAAATTAGTTACTTTGGATCAGGATTTCTCAATGGCAGCACTATTGACTTTGGGGGCTGGATGATTCTTTGTTGTTGGGTTGCCCTGCGTATTATAGGATGCATAGCAGCATCCCTAGGCTGTTCCCTCTAGATGCCAATAGTACCCCTGCTCCCCACATATGACAACCAACAATGTCTCCAGACATTGCCAAATGTCTCCTGGGGCAAAATTGCTCCTGGTTTAGAGTCCTTGCTTTAGATAATTTAAGAGAAGTCTGTGTTTCAACTGTAGAAACTTAGTACAGTGGTAATATTTGAGAGAGTGGTAAAATTTGAGTGTGTCCGAATTCTTCAAATCTCTGTGGACTGAACCCAGATGGAAATGTTTTGAATTCAATGTGAAAGGATTTTTTTTTTTGCATATAATATTCTTCTGTCACTCTAGAAAAAGTCAGTATTGGGCTGAGTTTAGAAGACATAAAGTTGAAACTAACCATTTGAATTCCAATATTATCCTGAAGAAAATCCTAAACTAAAATACCACCTGCCACCAACAAAAAATTACTCATCTAGGGCATAATGACTAGGAAGCATGTAGGCTCTAACTCTTGCCTGAAAAGCTCGGTGGCTTTCTTAGCAAGGCCAACAGACCTCGGGCTCAAGAAAAACTTTGACCTACTCACGTTTGCTTGTGACACTTACTATTCTAATAGGCAACTGGTGATGACAAATATGTCAGCAGAGATAAGGAGGATATGAAAATACTAGAACAAATGAAAGAATGTTGATCAGTCGTGGGGTATATGTAATATAGCAGGGTTGTGCCAAAAGGGTTCTTTGTTGAAAATGTCCTACCATTGTGTCACATCAATAAGAAAGGGGAAAAAAACCACAAAAGGACAGAAAATATCTAGCTCATCTTAACTGTTTAGTCAAAGCACCAGCATGGAAATGACTCAGGGGGTGGGTGGTAGTGGCCAGGATATAGCAGGGGTCTAAGCATGCTTTAGGATCTTTCTACTTGGGTACCTCGATATGCACTATCCCCATGACTCCTTTCTCCAGGCTCTACGTTTGTATCTGAGAGGACGATGGCATTCAAAATGTATGCAAATCAGGCAAAAACCAAACCAGTTTCCCAGTTTAGCCCAACTTCAACCACAGCTACTTTTTGCACGTCACTCCAGCCTCAGGCTCCCCCTTTATTTTATCTTCTGCAGGAGTCACATGTGCACTGCCCCCTCCACCCCCCAAGCTCTTTTAGGCCAAAACTCTGTCAATTAGCATGGAGCCGCCTGTGTATTCCAGCCAGGAAGTGCTTTCTGTAACTTTTTCTGTCCTTCTACTTACAGCCAATTCACAGATTGAAAGGGAAACCAGAGAACGCTTTTCACAGGAAGACAGCCGACTTGCTAGCTCTCTGGCCTTCCAGTGTTTTTGGAGCGCCAGATATAATGAGACCTGCCGTCAACACGGTGGCACGCATCCCGCTTCAGCCAGTGCCTGTCATGCCTAGACAAAGCTCGTCCACTCTGGCTCCTCCCTTGCTGGGGAGCACAGCTCTGAGAGGCCCTGTCCTCGCACTCTCCACCCAGTCCAAGATACCGGAGAGAAACGGAGAGGCCTCTGTATCTGGGAAGCTGGGGACATACGCTGGTATGTCAGCCAGATTTTCCCCGACACCTCGCGTTCTGACTACTCCAGGTCACCCCACAGAGGGAGCACTTCATGACACCAGCTTCCCCACCTCCTCTGCAACTAAGGAGCCCCGAGGAGATGTGTAAGCTGAAGAGCTCAGCGTCCCCTTCTCCCCGGAGGAGACCCAGACCCACAGCTGCCTGTGCTGCTGTCTGGGTGTGGAGAGCGTCTTTCAAGGGAAGCATTCAAATCTCGAGTGGTCCCAGGCATCTCTAGCTTCAGGTTACAGTCAACCACCCCCAGTGATGTATCCTGCGAACCTGACTATTTCTATTATGGGATTCACCTCAATCACCAACTCCTCTAGAAGTGAGGTTCCTCTATAAAAAGCTTCACAGACCCAGGAAAGAGATGTTGGCACGTGCTGTACAACTCTGAGGCAATTACTCATTGTTACCCAAAAATAAAACAACACAACTTCTAAATCGGTCTCTGAACTGTTTAAGATTTTTTTAAAAAGCCAATTTTAGGGAAAATTGGGAAGCCATAGGAATTTACCATCTGTTGCCCTGTCCTGTCTTTGTTTTTTTTTTTTTCCATTTTCTTCCTGCCCTGGGGATTGGAATCTCCTATTCTTAAATCATCTCTACCAAATCTGGAAAGATTCTGATGTTAGTCATTCACACATTAGTTGCTACAGCACTCTTCAGACTATCGAGACAATCCTGATGTCGCTGGTTTCCAACGCTCGAGCTGTGGCCTCCAGAATGAAAGAGGCAGCCCAGACTGTAACAAACAGGATAATTTTAAATCAGAAAATTCTTAAAGGAAAGGGCTTGGAGAGGGACTGTTACAGCAGAAAAATTTAAAAAATACACCAGTTTTCTTCACAGTTAAATAGATTGTCCTTCAAGTGGAAATAGCTTCATCAAGAAAGTGTCTTCAGAGAGTGAATTGGTAGAGATGATAATGGAAGAGTGAGCACAAATTAGACACTAAAATTGTAGCCAACTAGGCAGATGACTGTTACTGAAAAGCTTCGGCAACTACCCAATTTGATCAGCACAACTGACAGAGATCCACTCAAAGATTTTAGTGGTGTTTTGTGTGCAGCAAAAGAAATGAAGAACTTAGAGCTAACTCAAAAGGAGGAAGCTAACTGACTTAATGAAACAGAAGTTGATCCACCCTTAAAGTTAAAATTATCCTGTTTAGACAAAGTTGAAAGGACAACGCATATGACACAATAAGAAACTTGCTGTGAACTGGTTGCATAAATCTTGAAATTGTAAGAGAGAAGAATGATGTTAAGCTCAGCAAAAGTGATAATTTGGTTGGTAAAGCTTAACGTATGATCAAGCAGCATTTTGTGGGCGAAGAGCAGTGATGTGCTGGCAAATGTTTAACAACTGGCTGTCCGGGGATAAAGTCCTGATCTGTAGTTTTTGCCGTGACATCACTAAACATGGGATTGGGACGAGTTGTGGCAGAAGCACACCATTATATAGTGTTTCCCCCATACAGATAGATATAATAGGCATAAATAGCCTCAAGAGCATAGGTAATAGTAAAATACGGTAAGATAATTAGGCAGTGATGAGTTTTGAGTACATATTACCTGTGCTTTTAATATAATTTACTTAATTGTAAGTTTAGATAATTCAGTTTTTAATAATGGCCATGTTTAAAAACCAGCTCACAAAATCCCTGAAAAATTGACAACCAGCTCTAGCACACCGCTAGGCATAAAGATTAAATCAGAAGATAAAAAGAAGCAGACACGGGAAATCTTGGAGTACCAGAATGAATATATGACTGTATTTCTAGACATAGCACAGAAACATTAAGAAAAGTTATAAAGTGAAGGGAGAAATTGAAACCCTGGTGATTACAACTGTAAGGGACCACAGGGACTTTTCCACCCTGTGCTTCCTGCGGGAGAGCATGTGTACTGATAAAGAATCCAGGAGAGGGGCCGGCCTGGTGGTGCAAGCGGTTAAGTGTGCGCGCTCCACTGCGGCCGCCCGCGGTTCGCCAGTTTGGAGACCGGGCGCGCACGGATGCACTGCTTGGCAAGCCATGCTGTGGCGGCGTCCCGTGTAAAGTGGAGGAACATGGGCACGGATGTTGGCCCAGGGCCGGTCTTCCTCAGCAAAAAAAGAGGAGGATTGGCAGATGTTAGCAGAGGGCTGATCGCCTCACCAAAAAAAAAAAATCCAGGAGAGAAAGGAAAAGGAAATAGACAGATGGGGCTGCATCACCAAAACATATGCTAGAACGGGATGAAGAAACAGGAGGAAAGGAAGAAAAACATGTGGCTGGGCAAACAGAACAACCTGGGATATTTAATCTGGCCCTTCTCTGGTTTGGAATAATTCTTTGTACTTCAGGGTCTTAGACATCACAAAAGCTCTTATAGTAAGAAATGAAATTTAGGAATATAAGTTAACTCGCTTTATAGACTTGCTGACTTTTAAGGGAAATTTGAGAGGAGAAAACATTTCCAAAACTGTAGGGAAAGGAACTAGGGAAACAAATTACTTTCACTTTTTTCTTACATTGCAATCTTGTACTCCATAAAATGGGTTAGCATTTGAAGGGGATCAGAATATGCTACCCCCAAATATGCCACTTTGGCGTAAGGATTATTTTGAGCTGAAGGCAATTGTGAATCAACAACTACAGGAAGAGTTCTCTGCCTTCCCCTTATCTGCCTAAAAGCAGGGCCTGTATTTCCCTTTGGGAAGGTGTCCCCCCTGCACCAGGAAGAGAAGAGCACTCTTATCCTCAGAGACTGAGAGTCGACACTGAGATGAGTTTACATAAACAGACTTTACTAAAATAACCCTTATCTTCCATTAGTTCTCCCATAAATTTCCTAGTCACTTCTCCACAAGTTATTGTCCTTTGAACACCAAAACCCCTTTTCTTTCTTAAAATGGTATATAAGCCCCCAAGTCTAGCCACTTCTTTTTTTTTTTTTTTTTTGTGAGGCAGATCAGCCCTGAGCTAACATCCGTGCCAATCCTCCTCTTTTTGCCAAGGAAGACTGGCCCTGAGCTAACATCTGTGCCCATCTTCCTCTATTATATGTGGGACACCACCACAGCATGGCCTGACAAGTGGTGCTTCGGTGCGTGCCCAGGATCCGAACCCAGGCCACCAGCAGCAGAGTGCGCGCACTTAACTGCTACGCCACGGGGCCCGCCCATAGCCATTTCTTTAAGTCTCACTTTTCTGTGAACTCCTGTGCACATAAAAAAATTAATAAATTTGTATTCCTTATTTCCTGTTAATCTGTCTTTCATCAGTTAAATTTGCAGGCCCCCATTCAATGAACCTAAGAGGGTAGAAAAACTTTTCCTCCTTGACACATTAAAGGTTAACTCAGTAGCTTTCAAAGGTTGCCTAAAGGCTTTACTGTGCTTACTTGATGGCTGAGGCACAGCCTATTACTAATATCCATTCTCTCCATGGCAGACATCACTAATCAATTCCCCACTAGAATAATGTGGTCTCACTATCTCAACCCAGTATACCAAGTTGTCATACAAGGTGAAACCTACTAGCCAATTCTGGCTAAGGCAAGTCATCAAAAAGACCTTGAATAAATGAAGATTGCTAAAAAAATAAAAATGGAACAAAAATTACATGTGGTTATAAGAAATACACAGAAATCATCTAATCTACCACTGCAGAAAGTAATCAGCTGCTTAAGATTACACTTATGGCTGCAGGGACTTCAAAACTGAAAGCTGCTGTTGCACTAATTGGAAAAAATTTCATCTAACATCCAAGGGCTTGGAAAAGAGCCTAATGGTTATTTTATCTCCATTAAAGGCAATTGGATGATAGGCCATTAACAGTCGGCTCAGCTTCTGTGCTTGTGCCCAACAGGAAACATTTATATTTCAAGCCTTTAAAAAAAGCACCATCATTTAGACACAGTCAATAGATAACTGGTGAGGCTGACACAGTAAGAAATGCTGAATAGATAAACTTTCCTCATCTGTAATTCCTTAATCACAGAGATAGAGTTCAGTGTGCAGATATCCAAAACACAGCAATCTTCTGAGGTCTTTCTCTTTCTAATATCCTTTTGACGGTAAGTACAACTTTTTATTCATGTAGACTTACTTGTGTCTCACAATTTGATTATATTCAAATTTACTCAGTTTGGGCAATTTTAATTATGCAAAGTAGGAAGGATAGAAAATAAAGACCGAAGCCCAAAACTTTCAAGGTTTTTTAAATTGCAAATAATGAGAAAGAATCAGATTCATAGCATGAGGACTCAAACGTTATGAAATAGATAGTGGTAAAACTTTCAAAGACAGTGACTGACAATGGGTCCATTTTCATCCAAGCTTCCACAAATCACCTCAAAGAATACTTTCAAATCAATTTGAACAAAAGCAACCTCTTTTCTTAAAGAAAACAAGAAAAAGAAAAAAACATATAAAATTAGCATAGGAACATAGGCATTATCATACTAATATAAAGAAAATGAAAGTCAGAAAGAATGAAGAAAAAGTATGGAGAGCACAGCTCAACAGCGTATTCATAAAAGAGGATCTAAAGTAAATGTTTCTTTACCCAAATAATCATAACTACAGTGGAACACTCAAACCAAGCATCCCTGGTTTTGTAGTGAAGACAGAAACAAGCTGTGGCCGCCTCACTCACTGTGCCTTAAGGGTTTGTTATTATAAATAAATCCTCTAGAAAGCTAAATATAGGTCAGAAGGGCTTATGAAATATTGTCAAAGATCCTGCCACATCTTTTGAAAATGACTTCTCTAAAAGAAAAAAGTCCCTTCCCAAATGGTTTATCTGTAACACACACACAAACTGGAGAGAAAACTTAAAAACTCAAGAGTAAGGAAACTCTGGGAGCAAATGGACATAATAAATACTTTTCTTTAAGAAATTCAAGGAATATTTAAGATTATTAAATGGCATTTTAGCCCATAGAAAAATTTTGGGCTCAGGAAGGTAAATAAAGTGAGTGGATAGCAAACAAAAATGGACCATACATGATACCGAACAAGGGCTTGATTTGCTGGCCGAGAGACAAAAGCCAATCCATCAAGAGGCAAAGCAATAGAGAGAAAATTTTATTAAGCGATGATCTAGCTGATCGGAAGATGGTGGACTATTGTCCTAAAAAACAAATCTTAAAGGGGAACTGATTTGGAAACAACTTATAAAAGGCAAACGGAGTTGGGGAGGGGCTCAGGAGTGTCAGGTGGTGGAGGACCGCAGACCGTTGGGCGTCTCTCCATAGACAAAAGTTTCAGATCTGCTGCATGTGACATTCCTGAGGAATCTAAGAAAACATTAGTTATTTTCTTATCAGGGAGAGAAGGAACAGTTTGGGCAGAGGACTTAAATTTTCTGCTAACAAGTTTTTCTCTCTACTGGTTACTGATCAGCTCGCCTATGTGCAGTTCTAAGCGTTTCCCCAAAGCACACTGTGAGAATAAGACGGGGGAGGGGAAGGGGGGTTTAGACATGGAGTCTCTCGTGCTAACTTGGTCTCATACAGATCCACACGACTCCTTAACTAAGATGGGAAATTATCTCCGTATTAACAAAGATTAAGTACCTAACCAGAGAAAAATATGTATTATGATCAAAACACATTTACCATGAACAAGCACTTAGCGGATAAGAAAAATTTTAGTCCATTTCTATAAATTGCACAAAACGCCCAGGTTAATTAGCTACTTATAAAGGACATTCCTTTGAACATTTTGGAAGGAAAAGGCAATTTGAAGGAAACTTCCTTTGGATAATTAATGTTCCATACAAGTCACACATAAAACCAAGCAATTATAGGCTCTTGGTCTCCTAGTGAAGACAGGAACAAGACCTGGCTACCTCTCTCCTTCTCTTAAGGGCTCATCATTATAATCTGAGGATGGCTGGGAGGAATCAGCCCAGGTCACTCTACGTGGTGATCGGTGAGACTCTGCCTTCTTGAAGGAGTGTTATAATGCAACCCATTCCATAGAATGCAGGCTCTTATCATTTTTAAAGTCTCAGGCATCAAAATTAACCACATACAATTATTATTTTGTCAATGTCCCTAATTCTGTTAAATTTGTAATAACTCAAAGAAGATAACAAGATCTTTGAAACAACAAAAGTTCTCAGATTTCTCATCTGATTATGAACAAGTAAATAGCATTCATTTATCTGGTCAGTATTTATGGAGTACCCACTCTAGGCCCAAGTGTTGATCTAGGCCCTGGGATTCAACGAAGAGCAAGACAATTTTCCTGCCCTCAGAGCGCTTACATTCATTCTTGTAGGTGTGGAGACACAAACAAACACTTGTAGACAGTGATTAGTGTTCTGAAGTGAATGAAACAGTGTGATAGGATGGGGGCTGTGGGGGTATGGGGTGGAAGGGTTGTCCCCCAGTCTCTATCTCGTTCTCTCCCCAACTCGTTGCTGCTTCATTCTGCTCTGCAGGTGAACTTGCCCAACTCTCTGTCCCATATCTGGTGAAGTGGCTACTCCAAAGCCCTCAGGGTCACATCTTCTCGGTTTAAGAAGCTGAAAAAGAATATTCCTGGAGAGGAGAATTTGGTCCATCTTGGGTCAAGGGTGCGACCCCAGTGCCGTTAACTATAGCCAAGACAGAAACATTTAGAAAAGGAAAGATAAAGTTTACTTACAGAGTGAAAGGGAACAGCCTTCCCAGATTAAAACAAAAACAAAAAAACCACACACGCATTCAAAGGAAAAGAACATCAAATTACCAAGGTTATGACTGTTACATTAGTCTGCTCATGGTGGGAAAACTGCAACTCTCCCACATGATTATAATTTTCACAAAAGTCATGACGTGTCTTTAGATATCAGCATAGCAAAAATCAGGGATAAAATTATGTTGGTTAGGGAGTTCAGGAAATATTCAAGGCTTTATTATTTTGGAGATCAGAGCCAGGCAGGGTGACTCCAGTCTTCTCGGTTGATCTCAGGGTGCAAAGCTTTGTTTGCCCTGATTTGATGTGGAAAGTGCTCAATCCCACTGGAAGCAGGGCCAAGTGTCAGCTTTTGCTTCTACAATTTACAAGCTACAAACCGCAGCCCATTCCACCCAAAGGAGGCAGTTAAGGGGTTGCTCTGAACTGGACAGACTTCCAGAATAAAATGCTTACTGCTGCCTGGACGTGCTAAGCCTGGTTAAGCCTAATTACATAGCCATAGAAGTCTACACTGCAGATTCCTAAGCCTTCACATTTGACCGGTACTTCATATAGAGCACTTTCATGCCTATTCGTACAGTCAACCCTCAAAACTCTATGGAAAAAGAATACTAGTTAAAACTTACTAAGCACTCCTGTATGTGCCATCCAGTCATTGAGCATTTACTAAGTGCCGGGCACTGCTCTAAGACCTTCACATATATCAACTATTAATTCATTTAATTCCTATAACATTCCTATGAATGTAAGGTACGATTATTCTCCCTATTTTACAGGTCATGCAATGGAGGCACACAGGGGTTAAGTAATTTCCCCGTAGTCACCACAGCTTGAAGTGGTGTGGTTGGAATCTGATCCCAAGTAGTCCAGCTCTGGAGTCCATGCTCTTAAAACCATTGTCCTATGTGGCCTCTCCAGAAATGAGTGCTATTCCAATCTTATAGATGAAGAAATAATCAGTATGCAGAAATTAAGTGATGTGCTCAAGGTTACTAATGGAATGATAAAGCTGAGATTTTAAATCAAGTCTTTTGACTTCAAGCCGGATTTCTTTCCATAATAACAATAACAGCAGCAGCAACAACAGTTAACAGTTATATAGGGCTTAGTACGTGCCGTACACTGTTCTAAACACTTTACATACACTAACTAATTTAATCCACAGCTCTATGGCATGGATACTATTGTTATTCCCATTTTACAGAGGAGAAAATTGAGGCACAGACAGGTTAAATAACTTGCCCAAGGCCACACAGCTGGCAAACGGCAGAGTCAGTATTCAAACTCAGGCAGTCTGTCTCCAGAACCTAAACTCCTAACCGTGACTTTACATTGCCTGTCTGTGCTATATAACCATCTTCCTCAGCAGGATCAGTAAGGGAAAAGAGGGAAGGACGCTAACATTTACCGGCTGTGCTTTTATAGCCTGTGACAAATTGTGATTGTTAAAATCACAGCACTTCCCTGTCAGGTTCGTCCCTGTGGAAAGATTATACTTTGCATTGACATAAATTTGGCCTTGACTGGCTTAGGCCATTGAAATGTGAATGAAAGTGATGGCACGTCTAAGCAGCAGTTCTCAGAGCCACTGTGAGATTCTGCCTTCTCTCTTTCCCTTCTGCCATGAGACATGCCTGTCCCAGATAGAAGCTGCTGCTTCAGCATTGGTCTTGGAATGAAGATTTGGAGCAAAGCCACAGCTGACATACCAAGGATGTGAACTTGAACCAAAGTACTTTTGGGTGTCATAAGACACTGCAATTTGGGAGTCATTTGTTTCCATAGCATAACTCAGCCTAGGTAGACTTAGATGTGTATTTTAGTATTTATTTAAAATAATTTTCACAATAACGCTATTAGGTAGGTATAATTAGCTCTAGGAAGAAACTAAGATACGTAGAGTTTCAGTCACTTGCTCAGTGGTATGGCCTGAATGTTCGTATCCCCGCCAAATTCATATGTTGAACCCCCAGGTATTTGGAGATGGGGCCTTTGGGAGGTAATAGGGTTAGATGCAGCTGTGAGGGTGGGGCCCCTATGATGGGATTGGTGCCCTTATAAGAAGAGACACCAGAGAGCTTCTCTGTCTCCATGTGCACACAAAGAAGAGGTCATTATGAGCACACGGTGAGATGGCGGGCCTACAAGCCAAGAGAAGAGACCCCAGAAGAAAACTTTCCTTTCCGTCACCTTGATCTTGGACTTCCCAGCTTCCAGAACTGAGAAATGATATTCTGTTGTTTAAGCCACCCAGTCTATAGTATCTTATCATGGTAGCCTGAGCCGAGTAAAACACTCAGGAATTTAAAAGTGTAGGAGCAAGGCTTTGGACTGAGGTCTGCCTACTCTTTCCACTACTTCAAGTATCACATCTATTTGTGCATCTACATTAAACGTATAGGGTAAACAGGAAAACAAACTGACATCAGTGCTCACCAGCTTTGGAACACAATGTTTCTAACGAGCTCAGTCTGCAGGTGAATCACTGCTTGCTAAGAGCCAATGAGTAAAAAGTAGACTGTTCAGGAAGACACTGATGTAATGTAATGAATTTTTCACTACTCTGAAGACACTGGTAATTTTACAGTGCTTTAAACATGGTAGGCAATCACAAAAAATATGTTAAATGGAAATTATTTGATAGGACTTAGCATTCAAAATATTTTTAAAACCATAAAATGTGAATTTCATATAAATCTGAAAATTATATTACAAATTGGGAAGATTGGTCACTTTGGTGCTTGGGTTACGTATCTAGTCTGTGATACAATTGATGTCTCATGTGGAAGAGTCAACTTTTAAGTAGGACTTTTTGACACCAATCACTCTGTCTCAGCAAACAGCTATAGAGACCTAAGAGAAGGTTCTATTTTATCCTGTGCATATGCATTATGTAGACACAGCAGACGAACTGATTGCCTACCCAATATTCTTTCATTGCCAGCCCCTTACCCCTATCTCTCCTTCTTAACATAAACTTAATTTTGTTCAAGTATTGCCCAACCCCACAAAGCTGTGTGCTCTAAGAGCTGCTGCCCAGTCACTCAACACAGCCCAGGGGTCAATTGCAATTAGTCAAGGCAATCACTGAGGTCTTATTTCCTTTGATGGTAATTGGTTTGCCAGTAAATGGGTCTGTGAGCCATTGTGGCCTTGAGACAGGAAGATACAAATTGAGTTAAAGATTTGAATACCAATCCTGCTCCAAATGCCATTCTGCCCTACATCAGCAGTAGTCACAGATTTTGATTGTCAATCAATCTCATAAGCTACAATATACTTTATTCTAATACTTCATTTTTTAACTTCACAGAGGGATACAAGACAGGAATACTGAGTGTACAGTATCTTCAGGCCATGAGGAGGCTCATGGGTTACCCACATATACAATTTCTTGGCCCCCATAACCCACTTGCGTCATGTATAGCTGCTAAGGAAGTTCAAGGTGCATGGGTTCACTTGATTGGTTTCTCACCAGTTGTCTACTTGGGTGCCAACTTACAGCTCTCCCTATGCAGGTGCAGTTCCACAGACTGGGGATTTCACAGCAAATAAGGCAGATAGTCAGCTTCCAGTACAAAGCATTCCTCTCTAGCTTAACATGCTAGTTGCCAAGGAAACAGTGCTATGAAAAGGCAGATCTAAGGTCACTTTCTCAGGTAGGCCTAAACCTGTTTGGCAACCCAGGCCTGACGTTAACCCTTACTCACAGGAAATTGGCTGGGAGCTTCAAGGAAAGGTTTCCAGGCTCTTAAGAAGGGACACAGAAGAAGATCAAGTCTTGTTCCTCCGGACATCTTTGTGTCTGAAGTTGATTCTTGGAACTATATTTTTCTGGTCCATTTAGTTTCCCAATCTCCACTCTAAGACATCTATTTTCACAATTTTTCCACTTCCCTCAAACCTCTTCCCCAGTTCTTACTTTCAATTAATATCTTGCTTCCTATTTAACTGAGAAAATAGAAGCAGTAAGAGAACTTCTACATCCCCAGCACCACATACCAATTTCTTTCTTTACCCATACCCTCCACCTCCACCTCCCCTCTTGTTACCATGGATACATTGTCCACACTCCACTCTAAGGCCACTCCCTCCACCTGTGCTTTGGTTCCTTCCCCATTCATCCATTCAAGGACATATTTTAGCAACTGTAAACTCTCCTCTTCTTGCTTTGACTATTCCCATCAGCTTAGTCTTTAGTATTTCCTACTTTAAAAATATCTCTTACTTGACCCCACATCCTAGCCCAGCTATAGCCCATTTCTCTACTCATTATAGCAAAACTTCTCAAAGGAGTTTTCTATGTCTGTTGTCTTCAATCCTTCTAGTCTTACCTTTCTGAATTGAATGTAACTTGTAACCCAAGTGACCTTAAATATTGTTACTTCATAAACTCAATAAATTTTTTCCATTGAATACTGATAGTTACTATGACTCAAGATTATTAAATTGGGAGAAAGGGTGCTTCAATACGAGAAATCCATCCCTAAAATAGCAGTATATTGGCTTACCTTTCAAATATGACAAGATTAAAGAAATGCTCACGTCCAAACTTGAACAGGAAGTTACTTCTTTGAATCTAATATTTATGTAGTTTTCTCATAACTGATTTATTTACTTGCCCTAATATGGGAGGATTTATGATTCAAGACACATTAAAATATTATCTTCGCAACCCAAGTATATGCTTTGTCATTTTTTTGAACACTAGATGCTTAAGTATTTTTCAACAGAAAATACTAATTATACAAGATTAGAAAATTTAAGTTTATTTAGATATAAGTGATGTATTAAATGAGAATTTAAAATGAGGTTCAAAATCTTTATTACTTTTATTACATATTTATTGTATATCTTCATTAGATATCTAATAGCTGCTTTAATCCATAAGCAATCTCAACTGTA
Organism: Ceratotherium simum simum; assembly: GCF_057802395.1. Classification (NCBI taxonomy): domain Eukaryota; kingdom Metazoa; phylum Chordata; class Mammalia; order Perissodactyla; family Rhinocerotidae; genus Ceratotherium; species Ceratotherium simum. The sequence goes on along the minus strand of NC_141907.1, from coordinate 61,431,618 downwards.
GTGTGCTTGTTATAATTTCTCTTCAAAATACAAACTTGAAATTTTGTTTTCCCAGGCATGAGCACGGTGGATCGTGGCAACAACATGGTGAGGTCAGTAGGGTAAAACAATTCTTCTTCGTTTTTTTTTTTTAGAGATGGGAAAAATAAAGTGCTTATGATAAAAATTAGGATATGAAAAAAAAAGATCCTGAAAGGCTGCAGCAATCCAAGGCAACTGCTCAAGTCTAAATTTAAACAGATGTAGCAGTCCAAAAGAACACCCGCACAGATGCAGAACGGCTTCACAATAGCACTTGTGGAAAACAAGCAAGCCGATGCGTCTGCAATGTTATATTGTCTCCTAAAAAGCTAATAAAATCTTGGACTGAATTGAAAATATGATTTTTTTGTGCTTAGGCAGCATTTACTGAGCATTGCACCAGCCTCACTTTACATGGAGTAAGCAACTGTCACTCAGACGAGGACAGTACTCAGAACATGGAGGTGGCTGTTTTTTCCATCAATTTGGGCACCACGTACATAGACAGAGTTTATCCAAGGAACCACTAAGGAACACTTGAAGGAGCAGGGAAGATTGCCTGGAGAGCAGACTCAGGGCACACATGTTTGCTGTTTAAGACTGCATGACCCTAAAGACTCAACTACGATCAATGAACAGGGCCACAGGAAAACAGATTTCATCCCAATATATAAGGCAGAAATTTGTAATGGTAAAAACTACCAAAATTAGAAAGGAGACCTGAGAAAGGAAAGGGAACAAGCACTACATACCATACCACGTGGATGAGTTATTTATTGCTGCATAATATTATCCCAAAACTTAGTGGCTTAAAACAACACACACTTAATCTCTCAGTGTCTGGGTCAGGGATCCCGACACAGCTTTGCTGGGCCCTCTGCTTTAGGGTCTCTCACAAGGCTGCAAGCAAGGTGTCAGCTAAGGCTGCAGTCATCTCAAGGCTCAACTGGAGCAGGAACAGCTCCCAAGCTCACTTAGTGGTTGTTGGGCAGGATTAAGTTCTTCCTGTGCTGTTGGACCGAGGGCCTCAGCTCCTAGCTAGCTGTTGGTAGAAGGCTGCCCTCAGTTCCTCACCAGGTGGCCCTCTCCATCAGAGGAAGCACTTGAGAAGAGCCAGGGAAAGAATACCAGCAAATTGGGAGAAAATGGACATATATGAGACCTTCTCAGGGGTTAAACTGTAGCAAGGTCAATGTGTAAAGCTTTTTCAAACTAAACTAGTCACAATTGCTTAGAGTGGATATGGAAAAAACCTATGTCTAGACAAAACGTGTTAATTTGCAAGAAGGGAAATCACATTTTAAGATAGATGTGTGTATACCTTAATGTTTATTAAGGTTTTGACTTTGTTTTTTGATTTTATTTTGAAAGGTTACAGAAAATCCTGGTTCCTGACTTGCAGACATAGAAAAATTGCAAGAATAACTTCTCTGTAGAGTTTCTGGCAGGGAAGCAAGTCACTAATCCACAAAAGGAGCAATATGATAAAATAATTTGCATTAAAAAAAAAAACCCTTTCCAATGATATAATGTAATTGTTAACAAATACTTTCTTCAGATACTTATTTTCTATTTGGTTAGCAAGGCAGAGTTCTCAAAACACAGGTTTAATTAGGTTCACTAGTAAAGAACTAGTCTGCATCAATAATGTGTTTCATTAAAGCAGTTTCAAAAAGAATTAAGTTTTCATTTTCCAAAACTGCAGTAAGAAATCAGTTTAAAGGTGACAGCTTTCTCAGTTTTCCTCTTAATTCCAAGGTGCAAATTTGCTCCAGGATAAGATTATTTCACTGTTCATTTAATATTACTTAAGATTCTTTCCCTACCACTAAAGACTGAATTGCCCCAAAGCTCAGTTCTTGGCTGTCTTCTCTCCACACTCACTCCCTGTAAGAACCTATCCTGCTGGATGGACTTACATACCATCTATACACTATTTTTTCTAGCCCTAATGAGCTCCAAATTTCTATATCCATCTGCCTACTGAACATACCTACTTGTATAAATGCATCTACTTGGGTCTCAGATTTAGCAAGCCTAAAAACACAACTCTAGATCACCACCCTAAACCTGCTCCTCTCATCTTTGACTCTGCAAACGGCACCAGCTTTCCCTAGGAGTTACTCTTCTCTCACTCCCCAACTCCCCAGACACAAGCAATTCATCAAGTCCTCTCAGCTCTACCTGTAAAATATATCCCCAATCCTACCACTTGAAGCACCTCCACCTCTGCAATGCAGTCGGCACCACATCTGCTTTTGCTTGGATGATGAATAGCCTCCTACCTACTCCCCTGGCTTTCTCTCTTAGCCTCCTCCCCAGACAATTCTCAACAGAGCAGACAGAGTAATCTATGAAATAGAAATCAGATCTAATCACTCCTGTGGTTTCTCATCAAACTCAGAATAAAATGCAAACTCCTTTCCAGAAGCTACATAGCACTTGACATTATCTTATGTACTTGTTCACTGTCATTTACTCCTCCAGTATATAAGTTATATGGCGACAGGACTTATCTTATTCTTGTCTTATTCACCACTATATCCCCAGCGCCTATAAGCAGTACCTAGCACATTACACACTCAATAAATACTCATTGAATTAATCACTGAATTCTGCTGTTACAGGAAAGATTTTTGGTTATAATGAGCATTATGAGGCCCTTACCCAGCTGCAACAAAACTTTGAAACTTAAGGGTTTGATTTTCAATCAGCACAGTTTCAGACTAGTAACTTAAACCTTTAAATGTGAGCTGTTACTTTACCTTTTATAGTCACTTTGGGTGATTATTCCTGTCTTTCAGGGGTGCTAGAGGTGTAAACTACACTTGAATAAAATTTCAAATCATAAGGACAAATATGTTTTTGCTTTATGATTGCTCCATTGTTACAGCTCTCAATATGTGGAAACAGCGGTTAACCAGAGGGCTGACAAATAGGCAGAGGAAAGAGCACGTGCAAAAGCCAAGTGAATGAAAAGCCAGGATATATGCCACACTAGCCAGTATCTCGGTATGGTTCTAAAATATACTTGAAGGGAGATAAAGCTAGAAAGCAGCAGAACACAAACGGTCTTATCCACCCGGCTAAGGACTCCAAACGGTAGGCACCTGCAATCTCATCTCCTCATATTTGCACTTTAGAAAGCTTACTGTGGTGAACATGGAGGATGGCAGGAGGCTTGGGTGGAGAGGCAACAACCAGACTGGAGGCAGAGAGACCAGTTGAGGAGGCTTCAGAAGCAATCCAGACAGAAAACTATGGCTATGGTTAGGAAGATGTCCCTTTGGGCTCTAGGCTGGACTGTGTAGCTATAAGCCCTCCTTGTGTCTTCTCTACTCCAGGCCAGCCTGAGTGACTGAGCTTTGGCAAACTATCACTGACTTTGCAGATGTTTCTTTCTGAAGATCTCTGGTATTCCATTATCTATGGAAGTCTTAGTCTCACTTCTGACCCATTTTTCTTTACCCTTATAACACTAGCCTGAAATGAAGTCATTAACCAGTTGTTCATTACGTGGTGAACTTTAGGAAGACTTCACAGTCTGAGCTGGTCCAGTAACAGTTATGTGGTTCTCTGACAGCAAGGTCCATCTCAGGATGGTGGTGCAACAGCGGGAAGGCACAGGGGCGAGGTGGGGCATTCACAGGTGTTCTGTAACACATAGACACTTCACCTATATTATAAGTTTGTGCCCCTTAGTGGACTGTTCAAAGTATTCTGAAGCCAGGAGGCAGATGATATGCATTATCCTCAACTCTTGGTGCCTTGCCTTTAAGTAAACCTACTTCTTTAAATGGAAATCATTGCTAAGAACTTCAATGCTCAATTTAGAAACATCCAAATCTTTCTCCAACCTCTTTTGCTTCTGCTCCAATTAGCCCCCTCCAATCTTACAGAATCTTAATCATTAGTTTTGAATGATAAGATTGCTTTTAACATTCAGTTACTGTAATGTACTTTCAGTAAGAGAACTCCTCTCACCACTTTCACTTGCCTCATCTTTTATTAAGAATAAAATACTTTACTCAAATCTAAAAAAAGGGAAACATGACCAGGGATTAAGTGAACATAATATCTATTTTTATTATGAAAACATTAAATTTTGACACACTGCTTCATTTGCTTTTTAAAAATCTATTATCTGACCTAAACTTATTCAGCAAAAATGCCAATAAATTATATAAATCATAGTTTGGGTCTTTTTAAAACTAGGAACATAATATGTTCTATGATACTCAAACAATACTACATCTGAGTTATGTGAGCTGTTAACTTATAATTTGTTTTAATGTTTACCTTAAAATAAAAACCAAAACCAACCACATGCTAATCCACTGTTCCAAAAGTTTCTCAGGAACGCCCTCTTCCTCACTGTATGTCGTATCCTCCTGTTCCCTCACTGAGGTACCAAATGCAGCCATATCAGGTGTCAAGGCACTCATTCTAAACTGCCCTATCCTGCCCATCTTAGGAGTCACACTGGATGGAGGGCTGATGACATATGTTATCCCCAGCCCATGCTATCTTGCCTTTAAATAAATCCATTTCTTTAAAAGGAAATCATTAGCTAAGAATTCTAATACTGAATTTAGAAACAATGATTCCAATACACATTAAATCAAATGTGTTAGTACTTAAAGTCACAAACCCTGACAAGTGAAAATAATAGACACATACAGAACTTATGTAAACAACCAAGGAACTAAGGCAAATAGCACTGCCACCACACGCCTTAAAATGGTAGGTATATTTTTGGTGTCTGAAGCTATTTGCAAATTATACTTGGGGACAGTTCAGAAGAATTTCAATAAAAGATGTGTGTTCTGCATAAAGTTAGAGTCTTCAACATGGGTGGCATCATTTAAAAAATACATCAATAGTCTTATTAGTGAATGTTTTCCACTTGATTTAGAAATCTTTATTTTCTGTGGAGGCAAACCAAAGCACTATCTTAAGACTCCATCTTCAAAGTTACAACATTATCTCTATCATGCCTAGAGATTTTAAAGCTGGATATGACCCTGGTCCTTGCTGTCATCTTCATTTTCCTCATCCTCATCATCCTGGTCTCCAGATTCAAGTTCATCCTCTTCTTCAACCTAAAGGGAAAACACACATTTAACATTATGAAGATTTGTTCACTGCACATTCAACACATAATGATATATATATTCTGTTGATAAATTCTTTATTCCAGTAATTATAAGCCATCTGATTTCCTTGATTTAATGCTCAAGGCTCCCTGTCATTTTTAATATGAGATGAGATGTATCGGTTAACTTGCTCACAGATAGCTATACCTCTCTGCACACAAACCTGAACTAAACATGGCAAAAGAGAATGGCGCATGTGATGGTGAGAGTCTTGTTACCACAGGAGCAATCAAATTAATTCACTTTCTAGGCTCAAAGCCCAAAAGAGAACAGTTAACAATGTTGGCAACTGTGCCTAATCTGTGTCTTAAGTCAATTCACTGAACACCGTGAAAGCACTGTAGACAATACCACATTCATGTACCTACATACTTATGTCTGTAATACAGATATATAGGCATAACATTTCCGTGCTACAGTATAACTTTCAAGGATACATTACAAAAAAACATAATATAAATCATGTTTGGAAACATTTCAATCTTACTGGATGACCAAGTTCCTTGAGTTTATTCTTTAATGAAAATATTTTCTGATCTTGATCAGCCAACAGCACCAAGAGATCATCTTGTTCTTTCTTAGAATCTGTAATGTCCACCTCGAGCTTATTTCTCTCATTTTGTAAAATGGCAATGGTACTATTAGATGAATCCAGCTGCTCTTTAATAGCAGTTCTTTCCTCAGACAGAGCTTTAATTTCATTCTAGGAAAAAAAACAGTCAAAATCACTACTTTAAAATTAGTATTCACTTTCCTAGGGTTTTTAACAAATATGTTCTTTCTATGACAAATCACTGTACTTGTTCAATATGAGGAGTTTGGGAATAGGAGATGGGGATGGGGGTTGGGGGCATGGGAGGTTTAAAATACATACACATACATACACACACACACACTCTTATCCAGTAACATGAGAATTTATGTTAGGCTACATAACAAAGATGGTTATATAGACGTGCAAAAAATAGTTTTAATTAGCTATTCCTCAAAATATCCTAAGAGATAACACCATTTCGGGTAATACGAGGAATAAATAAAGACACGAAACATTTTACAGCAGAAGCCTGGTTAGCACCAAATTAGAACTCAAGTTTAAAAAATTTTTTTATCCCAACTTCATACATACAACTACATGGGAAAGAAAAATAGCTTCAAATAAAATCTATGGCTTAAATTAAATAATTTGAATTCTCAACAAAATATTAGCAAACTGAATACAACAATACATTAAAAGGATCATACACTACAATCAAGTGGGATTTATTCCAGGGATGCAAGGATGGTTCAACACTCACAAATCAATCAATGTGATGCACCACACTAACAAATTAAAGGATAAAAATCATACAATTATCTTAACAGATGCAGAAAAAGCATGTGATAAGATTCAACATCCATTTATGATAAAAATTCTCAATAAAACGGGTATAAAAGGAAAGTAACTCAACATAATAAAGGCCATAAAGGACAAACCCACAGCTAACATACTGAACAGTCAAAAACTAAAAGCTTTTCCTCTAAGATCAAGAACAAGACAAGGATGCCCACTTTTGCTACTTTTATTCAATATAGTACTGGAAGTCCTAGCCAGAGTAATCAGGCAAGAAAAAGCAATAAAAGGCATCCCAATTGGAAAGGAAGAAGTAAAGCTGTCACTATTTGTAGATGACATGATTTTATACACAGTCATGTGTTGTTTAACAATGAGGATACATTCTGAGAAATGCATCATTAGGTGATTTTATCGTTGTGCAAACATCAGAGAGTGTACTTATACAAATCTAGATGGCACGGCCTACTACACATCTAGGCTATACGATACTAATCTTATGGGACCACCACGGGACCACCACTGTATATGTCCGTCATTGACTGAAATGATGTTATGTGATGCATAACTGCATAGAAAACCCTAAAGACTTCACCAAAAAACTATTAGAAATAATAAACGAATACAGTAAAGTTGCAGGGTACAAAATATATACAAAAATCTGTTGCATTTCTATACACTAATAACAAACTAGCAGAAAGAGAAATTAAGAAAACAATCTCATTTATAATCGCAACAAAAAGAACAAAATACCTAGAAATAAATTTAACCAGGGAGGTGAAAAACCTGTACACTGAAAACTATGAGACATTACTGAAAGAAACTGGAGAAGATATAAAGAAATGGAAAGATATTCTGTGCTCATGGATTGGAAGAATTAACATTAAAATGTTTATATTACCTAAAACAGTGTACAAATTCAATGCAATCCCTATCAAAATTCCAACAGCATTTTTCACAGAAAAACAAAAAGTCCTAAAATTTGTATGGAACCACACAGGATCCCAAATATCCAAAGAAATCCTTAGAAAAAAGAACGAAGCGAGAGGTATCACACTCCCTGATTTGAAACTATATTACAAAGCTATAGTAACCAAAATAGTACGGTATTGACAGAAAACAGACATCTAGATCAATGGAACAGAATTGAGAGCCCAGAAATAAACCCACACATATATGGACAGCAAACTTATGACAATAGAGTCAAGAACATACAACGGAGAAAGGAAAGTCTGTTCAATAAATGGTGTTGGGAAAACTGGACAGCCATATGCAAAAGAATGCAAACAGACCATTGTCTCATACCATATACAAAAATTAACTCAAAATGGATGAAAGACTTGAATGTAAGACGTGAAATCGTAAAACTCCTAGAAGAAAACGGAGTATGCTCTTTGACATCAATCTTAGCAATATCTTTTTGGATATGACTCCTCAGGCAAGGGCAACAAAAGCAAAAATAAACAAAAGAGACTACATCAAACTAAAAAGCTTTTGGACAGTAAAAGAAACCATCAACAAAACAAAAAGACAACCTACCAATTGGGAGAAGATATTTGCAAATCATATATCCAATAAGGGGTTAATATCTAAAATGTATAACTCATACAACTCAACAACAAAAAACAAACAACCTGATTGAAAAATGGGCAGAGGATCTGAACGGACATTTTTCCAAAGACGACATACAGATGCGCATCAGGGACATGAAAAGATGTTCAACATCACTAATTTTAGGGAAATGCAAATCAAAACCACAATGAGATATCATCTCACGCCCACTGGAATGGCTATTATCAAAAAAACAAGAAATAACAAGTGTTGGCAAGGATGTGGAGAAAAGGGAACCCTCATACACCATTGGTGGGAATGTAAACTGGTGCAGCCCCTATGGAAAACAGTATGGAGATTCTTCAAAAAATTAAGAATAGAACTACCATATGATCCAGTTATTCCATTTCTGGGTATTTATCTGAAGAATACGAAAACACTAATTTGAAAAGGTATATGCACCCCTATGTTTACTGCAGTATTATTTACAATTGCCAAGATATGGAAACAACCTAAGTGCCCATCGACGGGCGAATGGATAAAGGAGATGTGGTGTGTATGTGTGTGTATATATATATATATATATATATACACACACATACACACAGTGGAATACTACTCAGCTATAAAAAAAGATGAAATCTTGCCATTTGCAACAACATGCACGGACCTTGAGGGTACTATGCTGAACTAAGTCAGATGGAGAAAGACAAATACCATATGATTTCACTTATGTGTGGAATACAAAAACGCAAAATAAAAACAAACTCATAAAGGCAGACCACAGATTGATGGTTACCAGAGGGGAAGAGGATGGGGGGGCGGGTGAAATGGGTAAAGCAGGTCAATTTTATGGTGATAGATGGCAACTAGACTTTTAGAAGTGAGCATGCTCTAGTATAAACAGATGTTGAACTATAATGTTGTACACCTGAAACTTACATAATGTTTATAAACCAATGTTACGTCAATAAAAAAATTTTACCACAATCTGAAAGGCACAATCACACATTTTTTTCCATTTTTTTCATGCCTTTTATGTTTATTACTGTTACCTCTTCCTTTCTTCATGTTATTTATTCTGATTTCTCTGTCACACAACAAGCTGGCAGGATGTAATGTGCCTGTGTTCCTCATCCTTGTGGAAAGCATACATGTGGCTCGTGTATTAGCCAAATATGCACTCCTTAATTCTCATTGTGATTAGAGATTGATTAGAAAACTTAACTATTTTCAATGATTTTTACTTTCAAAGTACATTCATATACATTCTTATTTTACATATTTGATACCATTATTTGAAATCGTATTTTAAAATCTTCATTTGTGCCACCTTTAGTCAACAAAATAGGAATGGACATGTTTTGAGATAAAATTACAGCCCATTAGCTTTCTTCATAAATCTAAGGATTTGAGAAATTAAAATGAAAAAAAATCAAATTTCCTGGAGTTCACTTCATATAATATGCGACAAATAAAAGTTTGACCAAAAGCCAACCTTTAATTCTTTAGTCTCCTGTAATAATGCTGACAGTCTTCCTTCTACATCAGTAGTTTTTGCAGCTATTCCAGCTTCACTCTCTCCTGGTACAGGAACTGATTTTACCTGAAAGTAGAAATTAGAAAAAAAAAAATGTTTCTTTCAAGTTACCATCAATATGAAATCCCAAAAGTGATTTATTTTCTTGCTATTTTGAAATTTTATTTCCACTAACAGAAAATATAATTCCTTATATATTTACACGCAATAAAGTGCTCTCCCTGGAAAGAGGAGCTGTCCCTACAGTGGAGTAGGAGGCTGAGGCAGGAGTCGTGTGGCATCAGATCTCATCAGAGCATGAGGAAGGCTGGGGTAAGCTGTCTCAAGGTCAGACCAAACAAGTAATCAACGAGACCATCTAACGTAGCTATAACATAGCATTTAAGAAGCAGAGAATATTTTTCAAAGCCTTTTTTTGTTTAATTTTTTTAAATATTTTTCCCCCCGAAGCCTCAGTTGTAGATAGTTGTATGTCATAGATGCACATCCTTCTAGTTGCTGTACATGGGACGCGACCTCAGCATGGCCAGAGAAGCGGTACGTCGGTGCGCACCCGGGGTCCGAACTCGGGCGGCCAGCAGCGGAGCGCACGCACTTAACCACCAAGCCACGGGGCCAGCCCATCAAAGCCTTTTCCTCATAAAATTCCTGTACGTTAAGTCCACACTATCATCTCAGAGAGACAGGTGGGGAAACTGAGCTGAATGCCATTAATTGGTGAAATGCAAGTATTTTCTTAAATGCTACAGGAATTATTCTTTTTTTTTTTTTGTGAGCAAGATCAGTCCTGAGCTAACATCTGCCAATTCTCCTCTTTTTTTGCTGAAGAAGACTGGCCCTGGGCTAACACCCATGCCCATCTTCCTCTACTTTATATGGGACGCCGCCACAGCATGGCTTGACAAGCGGTGCGTCGGTGTGCGCCTGGGATCCGAACCGGCGAACCCTGAGCCACCGCAGCAGAGTGCGTGCACTTAACTGCTTGTGCCACCGGGCCGGCCCCAGGAATCATTCTTAAATCACAGTTTTTCAGTCTTTTCCTGCCTTTTTTCTACAAAATACCGGGAAGTGGGGTGTTGATGTAACAAATACCTAAAAATGTGGATGGGGCTTTGGAATTGGTAGGGGCTAGAAAAGTTTTGAGGTGCATATTAGACAAACCCTAAATTGCCTTGAAGAGACTGTTGGTAGAAATATGGTTGTTAAAGGCCATTCTGGTAAGGGCTCATAAAGAAAAGAGGAGAGCTGTAGAGAGAGCTTCCGTGGTCTTAGAGAAAACATAACATGAACAGAATGTTGTTAGAAATATGGATGTTGGGGCCAGCCCGGTGGCGTAGCGGTTAAGCGTGCGTGCTCCGCTTTGGCGCCCTGGGGTTCGCAGGTTCGGAGCCCAGGTGCGCACCCACCCACTGCTTGTCAAGCCATGCTGTGGCGGCGGCCCATATAAAGTATAGGAAGATGGGCAGGGATGTTAGCCCAGGGCCAATCTTCCTCACAAAGAAAAAAAAAAGAAATATGGATGTTAAAGGTGGTTTTGGTGAGGTCTCAGATGAAAATGAGGAATATGTTACTGGAAAGGGAAGGAAAGGTGATCCTTGTTATAAAGTGGCAAAGAACTCGGCTAAATTGTGTTCTAGTGTTTTGTGAAAAGTAGAACTTATGAGTGATGAACTTGGATATTAAGCTGAGGAGATTTCTAAGCGAAGTGTTAAAGGTGTGGCCTGGTTTCTCCTTGCTGCTTATGGTAAAATGTGAGAGGAGAGAGATGAAAAATTGAAGAAGTAATTGTTAAGCAAAAGGGAAATCAGAACTTGAAGACATAAAAATTCTCAGCCCACCCTAGTGCAATAAATTACAAAGCATATTCTGGTGAAACATCAAGGGTGTGGCTGGAGAACCATTTGCAAAAAGGTTACTTCTGTGACTCATGGACTCAATCAACCATCTCAGCAGAAGCTGAAATAGAGATGTGGTAATCCAGGAAGGATCCAGGAGGGCATTCTTGTCTGACAGTTTAGACCCCTGTGAATTGCACAGGTTACAAAAAGGTTTTTGGCAATTTTATACTCGCAGAAAACCTGCCAGCTTGGACTGGAGGGGACAGAGATGGGATGAAATACAAAATACCAGTAAAATGAACCACTGAGTAACTGATTAAACAGATCTGGTGACTCGGACTATAACATGGCTGCCACCATGGCCACGAAGCTTATGTAATAGAACTCTGGCTAGTGAGTAACCTAAAGGGAAGGTGCTATCTGACAGATTTGCTTCCTTTCCATAGTGGCTGAGAAATAACATCACAACCTAATGTTTACTACCTTTCAGAAGAACAAAAATTAACTTACAAATGCTTCTGTCTTCTGTAATAGCTCCTGCTTCTCTGTCTGTAGTTTGGTAATCTCCAAAGACTGTGAGTTTAACTCAGATTTTAATGTTGCCAGTTCCTAAGAGATAAAAACAGCTGAGTCGTAGCATTAAATAGCATTAATTTCATCAAGGAAATGTCTATTCACAGGAAGAAATAAAAAAATTATTTCCTTTCTTGGCCCTTCTCTCTGAAATCACAACTTCCAAGTTTTAGAATCTAACTCTAAAAAATTATTCTTGAACTTTAAGTTCAAAATAGAGAATCAGACATGTTCATTAAGTACATTTACCTCTGCTTCCTTCTGAGATCCCATGTGAAAAATCACAAAGGCAGGGAGGGAGGGAAAAAGGGAGGGAGGGAGAGAGGGAGGAAGGAAGGAAAGAAGGGAGAAACTCATAAGGACAAAGAGAATAAGAGAAAAGAGCAATAAAATTGGGGAATTTCAGAAAGCAAATGACAGTGGTAACTGACTCAGCACACTGAGAAAGCTGAAACCTAAGCTGACCTTTGAGAAAGCCAAGCTGCTACCTGACTTGTAACACAAAACTATCACAAGGCTTGGGAACTGGGACCACCAAATACCTCTGGAAGTGTGGGTAAAAACGGGGTCAAAACCAGCCAGGGCTGGCTGAAAGTCTGCTTAGGAACAGACCACCAGATCCCTGTCCCAATCTCAGGCATCAGGCAACTGTTCATCTTCTCTAGGCCGAAGCCTAGAGGTTTATTATCTGGAAAGGGCAAAATAGGACATTTTTAGACTAGAGGTGACCAAACATAGGTGAAAGTAGTAGTACTGTAGTGAAAATGGGGGAATTAATTGAAAGTTTATATATTATTAATATTGAAATTTCCAACCTTCTTGCCCTCTCTCCTCCAAAAAAGTACAGTTAAAGAAACACAATTATAACCGCGATTCTCATCCAGGGGCGATCTCCCCTACAATACTTAGCAATGTTGGTGGGACGCTATCATGTAAAAAACTCTTTTGTCCTCTTAAAACTTTCTATCAGGTACATATGTGGCTTTTCTTTGTTTTGTTTTTTCAGTTATCAAAATGAGTTATGTAGACACTGAAATTATGGATCATTTTGGTTTTCTTTTTATACAGTATTTTACTACACATTATAAAAAAAGGAAACTGTCATTTGAAATATATCTTTTTAACAATCTAAAATTGACTAAAATAATTGCAGAAAGTAAAACACCAAAGTAATTCTCTTCTATAAAAATATCTAACTAAAGTTTCATTGGGAAACACAAAAAGTAAACATTTTTACTTGGGATTTACAAATTAAGGTTATATATTAATAACTTAATTCCCTTTAATTTTAATATAGCCTAGTGTAGGAAGACAGTAAAACCCAAACAGCATATTAATCTTCCTTCACAAGAACAAAACACTGTGGACATATATTGGAGACTTGGTAAATCCTTAAGACAACAAATGATTAAAAAAACGTTTGATTGTAGAATCTACTCAGGGTACATAGACACTATCAAAATAAGACATAGTTTCTCTGTGAACAGTCATTCCTCTCTCACATGAGCCATGTCAGTGGGCTAGGACCAGTCAATTAGTGGAGGGAGAAGGAAGTCAGTCTTAGGTTGGTTAGGCTGTTCACTTCTTTCTTTAGTATTACTTTTTTCTTTTTTTGAAGTAACATATATTCCTTTTATAAGAAAGAAAGAAAGGAGGGAAGGATGGAAAGAAGAAAAAGAAAGAAGGAAAAAAAGAAAGAAAATTTAAAAAGGAAAAAAACCAACCTGTTTAGGGTTAATATACTAATGAGCAATCTGATACTTTTCTAGGTTTTTCTTCTAATTACTAGATTATTTAAATTCTACACGTAAATAGTTCTTTTCTCTCTTTTCTAGCTCTTTTCTTGAACAAATACATTTAATTTTATTCACTGGATAGATAAAGATAAATGTGTACTATCTAGTAGTTTAATAGGAATTTATAAATATTACAAATTAACCAAGTGGAAAATGTTTAATTTGCTTTTCTAGAAAGTTATTATATATTACTACAGCAGAAAAAGTTTATTTTGCTCTTTTATCTAGAGTCATCTAATTGAGATATACAGAAGTCTACCTCCTATTTTTCCCTTTTCTAATTCTAAAAACCAACATTTTTCTGGACAGCAAGGTTTAAACACCCAATTCATTTAACCAAACAATTATCATGGTCAATAGTATATGAAAATTAGGCATAAGATTTTATATCTTCATAGTTGCAGCTTATAAATATATTTAAATTTTCCTTGTTATTTCACTGATAATCTACAAATAATGTGGGTGAGATGCTGAGATGTGTTCAAAAGAACACCATTGAATAACAAAAACACAATAAAAAGCAAAATACCATTAACGTATAATTAAAACAGCTTCTGGATTTTCAAATGGCTGTCTTTACTATCAAATTTTGCTTACACCTGACGAAGTAGCTCTAGATTAATGGAACTGGAGGGCTATTACTCTACTTTATATAATTAAAATAAGACAAAATAGAACTTGGATCAAGTCAGAAAATTACCTGTTTTAATTCTGCAATTTGTTCAGAATCTCTATCTGAAGCTGTCACTGAAGACTGTTCATTTGCGCCAGGTGATGTTTGGATAGATTTCTATAAATAACATAGAAATAAACTATGAAATAATTTCAGTCTAAAGAGATAGGAAAAAACCAAAACAGAACTGTACACATACAACTTATGACTTGTGAATTATGTCTTGTAGTTTACCAAAAAATTTCACATTATTTTAATTTTTATACCCAAGATAAAAATGTAGCATGTTTTCCACGGTCAATAAATTTATGCTTATACTAAGTAATTTAGTAAATCTAAGCACTTAGCTGAGGTCATATGAAGAAAGAGTATAAAGCAGGTATTTATTGAGCAATTTCCATGTATTAAAAGAGCTTTATACAGAGTATCTCATTTAATTCTCACAACAATGAAATAGATATGACCACTACCATTTCATAGATCAGGAAAAAGTTTAAAGAGGTTAACTAAGTTTCTTAAATTCAATTAGCTAGGAAGCATTGAAACTCTAGTCAGTCTGACACCAAAGCTCATATTCTAAACTTTAATATGATACTTTGACTTAGGAGATCCAGAAAAATTAACAAGCAGGATAATGAGAATTACTCCTGAGCTCTTATTTAAAATTTCTAAACATTTACTTACCAAATTTTCAATTAAAGAGTCCTTTTCAGCCAGCTGGCTTTGTAAAAGTTCCTGATTACTTTTTAGTTCTTCTATCTCTTCTCGCAACCTACCAATTTCTTCTGGCTGAATGCCATTCATCTGAGCCCCATCATTGTAAGAAGCTTGATGCTGATTGTCTTTTCCTATTAGGCATAAAATGTGAAAAGCCAGTATGAAACTTAAGTTTTTCATTTTTTGAATTAAAGATTCAAATATAAAAATAAATATATAATTTCCCTAATTCAATTACTTTGGTAGCATGTTTGTAAACATATTTCATCTTTGCAAAATAGTGTATTGATAAAAATAGTGAACTGATGATATTTTCAGGGTTTCTGGGAGGAAAAACAGCATAGTCTTATTAAGACTAAATTACATGGTTTGGTGATCTATAACTAAGAATTATAGTAGTTTCAATTCTAATTCTGTCAATTAATATAAGAGAAAATAAAATCCCTTTAAAAATCTTCACAAAGAAATAGCTTCCTATATGGACTAAAATAACTGACAAATTATTATCATAAATAAAGGAAGTAAAAGAGAGAATTTTTTCCTGAAAATTTTAGTCACTTTCATAGACATAAACTATATTTCTAAGTAGCTAGCATTCCAGTCATAAGCACCATAGGATGATGCTATTTAAAAGCATTTGAGCTCTTACCATGTGCCAGACACTGAACTAGAATTTTATATAATATACTATTTCATTTAATTCTCAGATGACATAGATGCTATTATCATCTCCATGTTGCAGATGAGGAAACGGAAAGGTTAGAACAGTCATTCTCAACTGGCTATGCATTAGAATTACCCGGGGAGCTAGTAATAATTACTGATGCCTGGACTCAACCCCAATTATTATTATTTTTTAAAGATTTTATTTATTTATTTTTCCCCCAAAGTCCCAGTAGATAGTTGTATGTCATAGCTGCACATCCTTCTAGTTGCTCTATGTGGGATACGGCCTCAGCATGGCCGGAGGAGTGGTGCGTCGGTGCGCACCAGGGATCCGAACCCGGGCCGCCGGCAGCGGAGCACGCGCACTTAACCACTAAGCCACAGGCCCAGCCCCCAACCCCAATTAATTAAATCATAAACTCCAGTGGGGTCTCAGTTTTGGTGGTATTTTTTTTAGCTCCCCAAAGCCCCAGTACATGGTTGTATATGCTAGTTGTAAGATGTTCTAGTTTTTCTACGTGAGCCACTGCCACAGCATGGCAACTGACAGAGAGGTGGTGTGGTTCTGCGACCAGGAAGCAAACCTGGGCTGCTGAAGTGGGGAGTGCTGAACTTTAACCACTAGGCAATCAGGGCTGGCTCTTTGTGGTATTTTTGTGTGTGCATGTGAGGAAGACTGGCTCTGAGCTAACATCTATTGCCAATCCTCCTCTTTTTGCTGAGGAAGATTAGCTCTGAGCTAACACCTGTGCCCATCTTCCTCTATTTTGTATATGGCATGCTGCCACAGCAAGGCTTGATGAGCGGTGCATCGGTCTGCACCTGGGATCTGAACCTGCGAAACCCAAGCTGCTGAAGCGGAGTGTGCAAAATTAACCACTATGCCACTGGGCCGGCCCCAGTCTTTGTGGTGTTTTTTAAGAAAACAGCTCAGGAGATTCTAATGTGCAGCCAAGGTTGAGAATCAGTGGATCAGACAATCAAAAAGGTAGCAAGGAGCTTGGACTTCAAACTCTGATTTACACATTTGACACAGTGATTAATTTAAGGTTAGAAAAAGACTAGTCCATAAGAATAATATGTTTGACTTTGTCCAGCTCTTGGGAACACTACGATAGTGATGGCTAGCTACACTTACCGAGCTGTACTTTAAGAAGATTATACTGATCCTTGTGTTGCTGAATCTGAGAAACTTGCTGTGTGACTGCTGTCTGCAGCTGTTCATTTTGACATTTTAACGTAGAAATCTGCTGCTTTAATTCGTCAAGTTGCAGATCCTATGAAACAAAAATAATTCAAGTGTTTTAAATTCCTACTAATTAGCATTAAGAAGATGAACAAATTAAAAATTAGAGATTATTTTGGGTCAGGATGTTAAAGTACTCAACATTTCCAAAATCATTCAAGAATTAAGCAGTAATACATTAATATATGCACCAAGGCCAATTTTCAATATGCAGCAGAACTGTAAGATTTCAAGTAAGGCTCCATTAATAAGCACTACGGCATGGTCTGCAATCTCACTGCAATTATGAGGGTAGGGGTAGGCGTGGGGGTGGAGGGGTGGGGACAACAACACAGACCACGACTGTCTTTTACGGTTCATCAAACTATTTAAGAAACTTAGTAAATGTATGTATACACATCCACCTACATTACTTTTAACAATAAAAGACAATCATAGAACATTTAGAAGACTGAAAAAGAGCTTCCGACTCTCACCACTCTAATATAACTAGTTGGAATTTGATCTATTTCTTTATTTTCTTTAAATTTTTTTCCAGGCCAAGTTTTTTAAACTTGTCATAATCAGTCCATATATAATTTTGTAACCTTAACTATTTGATCATAATTTCCCCATACTGCTACATGCTTTTCACAATCATAAATTTTTAATGCTCACTTAAAATTTAATCAGTAGATGCAATATAATTTATATTCAAAAGCAACACTGAGGTTGCTTTCCATTTTTCTAAAGGATAAATGTCATTACAATAAATATCTTATGAGGCCGGCCCCGTGGTGTAGTGGTTAAGGGTGCACGCTCCGCTGCTGGAGGCCTAGGTTCAGATACCGGGTGCGCACTGACGCACCGCTTGTCAGGCCATGCTATCTCGGCGTCCCATATAAGGTGGAGGAAGATGGGCATGGATGTTAGCTCAGGGCCAGTCTTCCTCAGCAAAAAGAGGAGGATGGGCATGGATTTTAGCTCAGGGCTGATCTTCCTCAAAATAAATAAATAAATATCTTAGGTCATATAATTGTTCTGAATTTTGGAGAATTTCCTAAGGATGGATTCTCAAATGTCATTCAAAGTATATAAACATTTTATAGCTCTGGAAGCTTGTTGCCTAATTGTCAAATAGCATTTTAAATGGTAAGACTATTTAAAATTAACATTTCTAAAGAAGAGTCATTATAGTAATTGTGTCAAATCACTCCTTTCTTCTTCCAAATCAACCATATTTATCAGCCCCAAGTGTAGGCTGTAACATCACATTCCAAGTATTTATTTTCCATTACTCCAAAAATATTACATTTTACCATCAAGAAATGACTCCATATCTGTGATAAGATATAGATGAAAAATCTTAATAACGATGGGTAGTTTAATGATTCAAATTTGGATCATTCAAAGATGATTCTAATTTACTGATTTGCTTGTAAATTTAAAAGCTCAGACTGAATGCTGAATACAGTACTATATTTTTATTCTTTCTTAGAATTTCAATTTCCACAGTACAGATTGTGGGGCAGAAAAGAACACACAGGCAGTTCTCATGTGGAGGGCTCTACGCAAGCTCCTACTTGCCACACCTGCCTCAAGCTGTGCACAATCAGCAGGGGGCAGAGGGCAGAGCAGGGAAGGGGGTGCAAGCTGCCCCGCGTGGACTGCCGCCCGCGCACTTTTTCTATGACACTGGAATTTTAACAACCTCAATAATCTCATTTTCCAGATAATACTGCAGCACTTTCTAGATTCAATCAAACTATAGAACACAGTGAGGAATTTTATGAGAGAAAAAAACAAGAAGCACATTTCGAAGGAACATAATGGAAAGTTTAAGGCGCTTAACACAACGCAAATGTGGAGGTTCACTGGTATCCTGCAAAGAAAATGTCAATTGATGATTTTGAAATGGTTTCAACTTAACTCATTATCCATTCTAATAAACCACTCTCTCTCTTGTTCTATCTAACTCACTATCATCTATTCAATGTGCAGACCTAAGGATCACATTTGACCTTTCTGCTCCCTCATACCTGCATCAATCATTACCAAGCCCTGCCAGTTTTATCTTCTTTATCTCCCACATTTCTCAGGCCTGGCCCCTCTACACCACAGAGTATGAGCTTTAGAGTTCCAGTAACACACATGTATTTGAATTCTGTTCCACCAGTCACTGAGTGACCCTAGACAAGTTTAAATTCTCTAAGTCTCAGGTTCCTCATTTATTCTAAATGGAAAATATTAACTACTTTGTAGGGATATTGTGAAAATTAAATGAGATAGTGTTTAAAATGTGCTTAGTGAGCACCTAGAACACAGTAAACAAAAAAAGGCAGCCATTATCACCATCATCGCTATCAGTGCGACAATTTCCTCCCTAGCCCACCACTACCACTTCCTTCTTGGGCTCCCTCCCTCTAGCCTTGCCTTTCAACTTTCTTCTTTATACAGCCACCAAGCGTTCTATGTACATGCCAGTAACACCTCTTGCCTCTCCTCCCTTTCTCACCTTTTAGGAGCTTACTTCTAGTTATCCTTTTAGGCCTCAGCTTTTCTGTTTTCTCCAAGCCCCTGTTCCTATCTAGCTAAATTAGGTGCTTCTCAATGCTGCCATATACCTTCAATTATCTCTATCGTTACACTCAATATGTTACAATATGAGTGTCACAATAATCTATTTAGAGGTTCTCTCCACATGGGACTGTGATATGCGAACATGTCTGATTCTTTATCCACATCATCGTGCACAATGCTTAAGCTTGTTAAGCTCTCAGTTTGTTGAATACTCAGACGCTTCTGAACTATTCAGCAAAATAGTGAGTTTTTCTTTCTGTATCCTCTTGCATTTGATGTGCCAGGAAAAATTCTTCCCTAAAGTATAAAAGTACCAGTATATCAGAGAGTATATACAATTTATTAGCACTTACTTGCTCTCGAATCATATTTTTGTAGTGAGTTACAATACTGTCATGCTGTTCTAATGTTTTCTTCACCTCTTCTTCTTTTTTATCTTCTTCACTGGACTTATAAATAGCTTTAGTTATCACACCTGCGAAAGAAAGCTTATTTAAAATTTATTTTAAACACTTAAAATATTCCTTTATTATTGTCTTTTTTTTTTTTTTTAAAGATTTTATTTATTTATTTTCCCCCCAAAGCCCCAGTAGATAGTTGTATGTCATAGCTGCACATCCTTCTAGTTGCTGTATGTGGGACTCGGCCCCAGCATGGCTGGAGAAGCGGTGCGACGGCGCACACCTGGGATCCGAACCCGGGCCGCCAGCAGCGGAGCGCACGCACTTAACCGCCAAGCCACAGGGCCGGCCCAATTATTAAGTCTTAATCAGTAAAACATATGGCCTAACTACAAGACAGATAGCAAATAATCTGTCCAATCTTACTGAATGCCAAAAGTTCTTCAATGGCTATACAACAAGAGCTAGGAAAAAACTCTACTTTTAGGCTTATCATATAATCTGCATTATGTCCAGAATATACAAATGCAATATAATCATAGGTAATTTATAATGAATATCAAAACAAACTTTTGAGTCCTACCTTCAAGTTCTTTCACCAGCTTCGTAAACTCATGATCAAATATCATGTATTCCGGACTGGGAAAGTTTGGCTGGGGTTTCTGAGACGCTCTGGAATACAACTCATGTTTGCTAATAAATCCTAGTTTCTCTATGAAATTCTCTTTGCCAATCCTCTTCTCTATTAGTTGTTTTAGTTTCTCTCTACAGAGATAAGCATATTGAGATGCTTTAAAAAAGTCATAACAAAACATAAAAGCTCGATCTACGTTATACTTTGGCAGAAAAAGTTTATCATTATCTCTTGATGACACGAGCAAGTCATTTTCCCCTTACTTACTTCATGTAGCTCTCAAGGGAGTTATCATTGAAGTAAATTGAAATGCCCAATAGAAGGGCACATAAGCCTTGGACCAACTGCTCTTCCTCTCCAAGATTTTCTGCAATTTGTCCTGTAAGCTGAAATCTCTGTTAAGGAGACTAACAGTTCATAATATCTAGAGTACTTTTTTTTTGAAATTTGAATTTGACATGTATTTCATGTTAGAGTTCCTATGAGAAATTCTCTATATAGTCCAAGCAGACATAAAACAAACGATGGTGAAGACACAGACGCACACACACACAGTTTAGGCAAGTATCACTACCACCTTAACAGTTTAAAAAGTTGCAACACAGATAAAGAGAATTCAAATATTTGGGGCATAGAGTAACCTCTAATTGAGAAGAAAAATAAAAAAGATAAAAGATAAATACTCAAATGTATGTTACTAAAACACAAAGGATACAAATGGAACATTGGCTGAATTGTGAAGAAAATGCGTTACTGCGATGGGACAGTTGCTTAGCCAGGTACAAAGCAACATTAGTAATCCAACTCTTGTCTGTATTTTGCTTCCCTGCAATAGATAGGTTGGCAGAAATCTCATTTTACTTTTTTTAAACTTAAAGTTGCCCTAAGATCCCTCCCCATTTGCATAAAAAGAAATTTAACATCCTATAAAAGATGTGCCAGGATTCCAGATTTAAAAAATTGAAGAAGAGAATGCATTCTTGTGTCCTCTGTGTGCTCCATTTCCCAAAATGAACAGAGAGCAGAAATCAGAATTGATTCATGCTCATAAGCAAATACTGGGTTATCTAAAATACTTTAGTAGAAAAACCTGGTCTTATAAGGAAGAAATGCAGGATATGGATACTTGAAAAAATGTATCAATCCTAAAACACCTTATAACGATGTTTCAATCAGAAGTTTAAAAACAAGATTCTGATAAAAGGACAAATTCTACCTCCTTCAAAAAACATCAAGAAAAATACAAAGAAATAATCTCCTGAATTATTTAGTCAAATTCCATTAGAGAATATATTTTCGGGGCTGGCCTGGTGGCATAGAGGTTAAGTTCTCGTGCTCCACTTCGGCGGCCTAGGGTTTGCAGGTTCAGATCCCAGGCACGGACCTATGCACCCCTCATCAATCCATGCTGTGGCGGCGTCCCACATACAAAATAGAGGAAGATGGGCACAGATGTCAGCTCAGGGCTAATCTTCCTCATCAAAAAAAAAAGAGAATATATTTTCTAACAAGAATAAACCATGTTACAAACTCACTGACAATATGCTAGATAATGAGAAATCACAAACATAATGAAGAAGAAAAAGATTTATTTAAATTAGCTTAAATGCTCCAAACTACTAACTATACTGCTGCCAAGTACAGTTAAACAATATTGAAAACTAGCATGTCCATCAAAATTACAGTTTCCTAAATTTTAATACAACAGATTTACGTCTCCTATGTGGGGTATTCTCTTTAACTCATAATATTGCCACTGCCCATACTGTATTACATAACTAGTATTTTTGTTTAAGAAAAACAAAACTTGTCTGAAACAAAATAATGGAAATTACCACAGCAATGCATCACTTGGGGGGTAATTTCAGAAATCACCCAAAATACAATTATTCAAAGATCTAGACAAGGAATGGATTTAAAGTAACTATCACTGTGTTTTGAAAAATTTCTATCACCCAGACTGTTCTAATTTCATGAACCTTGATGTAAATATCTTGGCCTTTCTATCATCTATTTTCAACTATATTTAATTAAACAAATTGAAATTAGACCTCTTCAAATGATTTGCCAAGTAAGCATTAATAAGCATGAATTTAGTTTTTACATGATGCATTATTTTTACTTTTTCCTTGCCTCTATGTCATTACTGTGCCCACAATATATCTTCATGTTATCCAAGTAAACTGAAAATTTTAAAAATATACAGTTATTATCAATTGACTATGTGCTGCAGAAAATTTAAAACTAATTACTCAAGTTATAAATGCAAATGTTTCATTGATTTCTTCTGGTTATATATATAAGAAGTTTATTATTACTTGGAGTACCATTTACAAGTACCAAATATACCTATATTGTATACACAAAGGCAGCCTATCAAATCACTGGCTGATGTTTGAGTAAACAAAAATGGAATTAGATTCAAATTTCAATCTTCTAGAAGCATGCCTTTTGGGGTCTAACCGGAGGATAAGAGCAAAGTCAAACATAGCTAGATAGAACCTGTTAGAAGATAGGAGGGAATACCCCATTTACTATGTAGCCAACAAAAAAAGATAAAGTACTCAGGAATGAGCCTAATCAAAACTGCACAAAACCTAAATGAGGAAAATTTAAACATACTCCTAAAGAGCACTAAAGTAGACATAAATCAATAGAAAGACACCACCATGTTCTTAGATAGAAAAACTCAAGGTCATGAAGATATTAATTCTAAATTTATAAAATTAATGTGATTCAAATAAAAATATGCCTACAGGTTTTTTTCTTCCTGGACCTAAACTCGGTTCTCAAGTTCAGATGGAAAAATAAACAAGCAAGAATAACTAGGGAAACTAAAAAAATGAAAAAGAGTAATGAGGTGATACTAGCTCATGAATAGACAGGAATCAAGGGATAGAACAAAAAGTTCAGAAATGGATCCATCTACAAATGGGAATTTAGTATATGAAAAGCATAGCATATAACCATCAGTGGGTTACAGATGGACTTAAAAAATGTTGAGACAACTAGATAGCTATCTAAAAAAGATCAGAGGATCCATATCTCACAGTTCATTGAGAAAAACAGAACAAAGATTTAAATGTAAAAAATGAAACTGGAAAGTATGAGATGAAAATATAGGCAAATTCTTTAGAATCTTGAAGTAGGGAAAGTCTTTCTTAGTATAACTTAAAATGTAGAAGCCATAAAAGAAAAGTCTGATACAAAAAAAAAAACACCAAAAACAAAATACCAAGGTCAAAAGACAAATGACATTATCTGAAAAAATATATTTGTAACATCACGGACAAGGGTTAAATTCCTTAATATAAAATGAGTTCCATGGGCCGGCTCCGTGGCTTAGCGGTTAAGTGCGTGCGCTCTGATGCTGGCAGCCCGGGTTCGGATCCCGGGCGCGCCCCAAGGCACCACTTCTCCGTCCAACGCGAGGTCGAGTCCCACGTACAGCAACTAGAAGGATGTGAACCTACGACATACAACTATCTACTGCGGCTTTGGGGGGAAAAACATGAATAAATAAAATCTTCAAAAAAAAAATAAATAAATAAAATAAAATGAGTTCCTATAAAATAAGAAATGATTAGCAACCCAATAGAAAAATGGGCAGATGATATGAAATATAAGAAAGGAGAGTTCACAGAAAAACTTCAAATGGTGTATAAACATATAGAAAGCTATTCAACCTTTAGTAAGAGAAATGCAAATTAAAACTCACCGAGATAACATTTTTCACCTCTCAACAGATTGGGCAAAAATACAAGTCTGACAACATGCTGTTGGTGAGGGTCTGGGGAAACAGACAATCTAGTACACTGCAATCTTATTTCACTTTGCTAGTGGAAGTGCAAAATGGTACAAGAGACAAAAAACCAAGGTGCAGAACAGTGGATATACATAAAAAGCACTTGAAGACTATAGAAGAAATGAATAATAAGGGGCAGGGGGGAACTAGGACTTAGGAGGGGCCAAGACTTCTTATTGTATATCTTTTTATATCATTTTGATTTCTTTTCTTTTTTTTTTTTGTGAGGAAGATCAGCCCTGAGCTAACATCCATGCCAATCCTCCTCTTTTTGCTGAGGAAGACTGGCCCTGAGCTAACATCTATTGCCAATCCTCCTCCTTTTTTTTTTCCTTAAAGCCCCAGTAGATAGTTGTATGTTATAGTTGCACATCCTTCTAGTTGCTGTATGTGGGGTGCCACCTTAGCATGGCCGGAGAAGCAGTGCATCGGTGCGCACCCAGGATCTGAACCTGGGCAGCCAATAGCGGAGCGCGTGCACTTAACCGCTAAGCCACGGGGCCGGCCCCCTATCATTTTGATTTCTAAACTATGTATTATCCATTTCAAGTATATATATATATTTTTTCTTTTTGAGGAAGATTCACCCTGAGCTAACATCCACTGCCAACCTTCCTCTTTTTGCTTGAGGAAGATTTGCCCTGAGTTAACAGCTGTGCCAAGCTTCCTGTATTTTGTATGTGGGTTGCCGCCACAGCATGGCTGACGAGTGGTACAGGCCCATGCCTGGGATCCGAACCTGCAAACCCAGGCAGCTGCAGCAGCGTGCATGGAACTTAACCACTATGCCAGAGGGCTGGCCCCTATAAATATTTTTTAAAGGACTGAAGTTTTAATTCTAAGAATGGCAGTATGGTGTCAGTGAAAAGGACATTTGGTTGGGAATGAGAAGAACCAAATCTTCTACTGTCTTACCTTGTACAAGTTTAATATGCTATGTGGGCCCCAATTTCCTCATTTAGTAAACAGAGGCGGTTGGATTAAATGATTTCAAACACAGAGGTTAAGAGGGCAGGCTCTGAAGCCAGGATATCAGGATTTATGTCCTGGTTCTAAAACTCAACAGCCATGAAACCTTAGGCAACTTACTG
This sequence comes from Ceratotherium simum simum, assembly GCF_057802395.1. NCBI lineage: Eukaryota > Metazoa > Chordata > Mammalia > Perissodactyla > Rhinocerotidae > Ceratotherium > Ceratotherium simum. Next base: position 61,406,021 of record NC_141907.1, on the reverse strand, counting down.
AACTTCTCTTCCTCATCCTTAAATAGAGGTAAGAGTTAATACCTATCTCATAGAGTTGTGGAGTGGATTAAATGGGTTAATACATGTAGACAACTTAGAACAGTGAGTGCATGGTGCACAGTAAGTACTCTACAAATGTTATAAACTATTATCATCCTTTCTAGCTCTGCAATTCTCTGACTCTTTACATACTAGCATATTAAAAGCAGAACTAACGCCCCAAATTTAAAATAGATGGCAGAGGGGCCGGCCCTGTGGCTTAGTGGTTAAGTGCGTGCACTCCGCTGCTGGTGGCCCGGGTTCGGATCCTGGGCTCGCACCGACACACCGCTTCTCTGGCCTTGCTGAGGCCACGTCCCACATACAGCAACTAGAAGGATGTGCAGCTATGACATACAACTATCTACTGGGGCTTTGGCGGAAATAAATAAATAAATAAATAAAATTATAAAATAGATGGCAGAATAAAGTTTGAACTGGGAATAGTAAAAAAACAATATAACTGCTGGGATAACTTTTTTTATTTTAACTTAGTGAAATATAGGTGGGTCCCTACTTTGCTGTGTTAACAGAAATCCATGCATATTGAAAACATGCAAAGTGAGGACTGTGTAATAATGCTCTTTTGTGCAGACTATATTATTCTGATGTTCACCAGACCATGATTTATAATAAAGAAAAAAGGAAGATAATTAAATGTACAAAAATAAGAAGATGGTTTACTAACCTATGGTATATACATATTTGGTGAAATTTTCATTATGCAATCATATAAAGTGATGTTGATTTAGTGTTTAATAACATGGAAAATATTCATAAGAAAAAATGCAGAATACAAAATGGAATCTAATGTATGATAACTGCTATGTAAATAAATAGTATAGAAAAAAAAATCTGAAATTTTACCCCAGTTATCTTTGGATAGTAGAATGAGGGACATTATTCTCTTTCTACTATCTATTTTTCTAAATTTTCCAAAATTAAAAAAAAAACTATTAACGAGTACAAAAATACTATAATATTTGTCCAGTGTACCGTGATAAAAAGGTTAAGAGTAAGATCAATCCAACAAAATCCTGATCAAGCTGCTCTCTCCCTCCAAAAAATAAAACTAGAAACTGGGCATTAAAGGCTATCAAAACACTTGATGCCATTGCTTCTGATCTTCTGATGGATTCTTTACAAGATAAACACCTAGAACAGCTAAAAGAAAGCCACATTCCACTTTCTGACTAAAACTATTTATTTTGTTTATACATTTATGTATTTGTTTGTATGTCTGTTTATAGGTTTAAGTCAAGAACAAGTACATATCTCTTCCCAGCCCCCCCAGAGTGTGTGAACTATTGAGGAGATTTGGAAAAACAAATGAACATTGAAATTATAATTTCAGAGCATTCTGAGGGTTTAGTTACCAGAAATCACAGATTTTACAGGATGGAAGAGATCCACAAACAAAATAATTGAAGCTGAATCATCCTATCTTTCAACATAAGCTATTACGTTTCCCTCATTACATTTGCTAAATAAAAATCCCTCTTATTCCTACTTCATGGATTTCAAGTTCAGTATTTTTGCATTGTTTATTAAAAAAATATGAAAAACTAACATTTTAAACTTCTAGTGTTTGAGCATTAACATGAGGTTCTAGAGTATTATGATTAGATTCACTTTCTAGTGGTGGCCTCTGGGGATAGAGAATTAATAGGAAAGGGGCATGATGGAACTTTCTGGTATTCTGAATGTTCTCCATCTTGTTATGGAGGTATGTTCAACCATCAAAAATCATCAGATTGAATACTTAAGGTCTGTGCATTTTACTGTGTGTAAATTATTATACCTCCAAAAAATTCCCTTTTAAACGGTTGACATGTATAGTTACAAAATACCTAATACCAAAAATTCTGCAGGCTAAAGCTGCCAAGTATGTCTGTGTGTGAGTTACTAACATGTTAAATCATGCTTATACATGAAGATACAATTTCTAACAGGACCTCAGTTATTACTACCCATATTGCACACTTGAACACATGCCCAAATATGGATATTAAGGTACACTCCTTTTTGTCAAACACTCCACAAAACAAAACAAATCAAATCCAAACACAAATCACTCTCCCCTCTACACATCAAAAGCTAATCCCCAGTGGTAGCTGCAGCATATGGATTACATCCAGAATAACTCATAATATTTAATTTAAAACTTTTCAAATTATAAAACTATACTTACTATCGTACTTTTTCAATAATCTAAGTAAAATAAAAGTCATCACTTTCTTTCATATACTGATTAACTAAAGATAAAATTCTTAACCCTAAATTTCACTACCTTTGAAATGGTTTCAGGGGAAATAAAGAAGCAAGCTTGGGTGAAAAACCACACAAAAAAACCAAAACCAAGGAATTCTAGAAAGTGCAAGCAACCCCGGAGGAAGCACAAGTATAGCTTCAGATTCTCATTCCCATAGTTCTTAGTAACACCACTACAATACCCCATGGAGAAAAACTGGAGAGCCACTTATGATAGAGATACACTTGCTGACACATAAAAGTGTGAGTAGAATATAACTTCAAACAAGCGGTTAAAAAAAACCAATCAGCAAAACCCAAGACAAAGAAAAAGCCTTGCTGTAGGAGGAAATGCCTAAGCTTAAACAAGTGATACATACCCGTCTGTTGATCTTATCACCCTGCAAATTATACATTAAAAATTATTCATAAATATTACTGCTTCAGAAAAATTTAAATCTAGAAAAATCCCTCAAATACAGTCTCTCTACAAACCCAAGCCAATAATTTGGGACAGGACAGTTCTAATCTTTTATTATATAACAATGCACATACATTTTAGAGGAGAAAGGATAATTTTATAGCACTGTGATTAGTTACAGTGGGAATATATCACTATCTTAAGGATTTTTCATTATGCATTAATCATAATTACAAGGTTACAGCAAAGTCTGTCGTGATAGTGGTCAGACAGTTAATTACTATTTGGCTTATGAAAAGTTGTTTTCAATAGACAGCAACATGAGAAAGCTAAATACTAAATAAGTAAAGATATGAATATTTTGGGGTAGTTTTTTTAAATCACGAAGAAAGAAACGGTAAATCAAGACAAAATACACTTCCAATTGAAGTAAACCAATTTTAAACAACAAAGGGGGTTTTAACTCCCTTTTCACTACAGTTAATTTTTACACTTTCATTTATAACTTCCTATGGATGACACTGATGTTTCTTTAAAAGCTCACAATAAAACAATTGAATGATTGCAGAAAAATTAAGAAGAACGTGGCACATTATCATGGGGAAGAGGTAGGATAATTCTAGTGGATAGAGCAATTTTAGACTTATCCACATTTTTTACTCTCCCTGAGTGACTCAACGTCGATGGCTTTATAGTTTTGCTAAAGCACGAAAATGAATTGTTCAACAGTAAGGCTTGTACATGTGGGCAAATCATCTAATAGTAACTGACATTCCTAAATGCCTTAGCGCCCACTCTTCAATGAAGTTTTGTTGTTCTCATTAGGAGTCTAAAGGAATGCAAACATTTTTAGTTATGTTTTTCTACATCATACTAGGTAAATTATATGCCTTGGGGTTTTGAGTATTTGAGAGCTCACAATCATCAAGGGGTATATTGTTTAACTATATAAGCAATGGCCTGGTATTCCATCTTTGTTTTCTGAAAGGCAGACCAATTGCTCTGGGAAGAGAAAGTCAGAGGTACACAGCTATGAACCACTTTATCCTATTCCCTCTCATAAACTGACTGAATTAAGCTATTGAGCAGAGAGAGAAAATGACATGCAAGAACACTGTGGATGATTTAAAATGAAAACAAAAAAACACCTTTCTGCCCAGAACATATGCTTCCATCATGATGTAGACCTTAGGTATTAACCATTCTTGTAAGAGTATTTATTGCTTTCTCTCCACAAAACTGTTGCTGGTTACAATGAGCTAAATGAGCAGATAAGTCCTTGCCTCTTTCCTTTTTCATCTGCATCTATGAAGGACATCCTTACATCTTTGTATCACTGACATCAAAACCTATAGCGGAAACTTTTACCCCCTTAGAGAAGTTTCACTTGCTACTTTACCTGTGAAAGGATGTTGGTGCACTGTTGCAATAAAGAGACTGGAGGGTTGCCAATACTTGTAGCAAGTTGAACCCTGAGCAACTGTTCTTTCTGGGTAGCATTTTCTTGCAAAGCATGGGCAAGCGCCACAGCAGCACACCAGTTTGAAAGGGAGTCAGTAGAAAATAAACCTCCGCATAATAACTGACCAGCTGAGACAGAATTACCTGTTGCTACAAAGATGGCAGAGAGATGATAACAATATAAAAATTCATTACATTGTTTTCCACACACAAAAAAATAGTATGAAATACTATTTAAAAGTTTGTTAATAGTATTAAGCAACATTTTCAAAAGTCTGCTTTTCAAAACAAAAGATGACAAAAAAGTACCTTGGATGAAAAGTAGCAAAACAGAAATATTCGAACACTTTAGGCATCAAACTGATGATGGTAATATTTTAGAAAATTATTACCTTAATTAAAAACTACATCTGTAAAGCAAATTCAAGAAAATGCCATATTTTAAATATTCTACTACATCCAGGGTCTTTTATTATTTATGATATACTTGACCATTAAAAGTTTGAAAGACAATTATTTACTTTTTAAAACAGAAATTAGAACTACTACATTATTTACCATCAATGGTGGAAGGTAGAAGCGTTGACACAATTTCTCCTTGTCCTTTTTGGTTTTTATATAAGAAACACTGGAAACAATAGAGAACAGCACAGCGCAATACAAATGGCTGCCTTTCATTAACCATGGACATGAGAAGTACTACAATTGCCGGTCTGTTGCATTTAAAAAGAAAAGAACAAAAAGAAACATTGCAACAACCCAAGTACACAGATCAATAACTAGTCATTTTTGTTGACTGAAGAACCATAGCCTGAACACCAGCAAGTTAAGTATTTCCATCTCCATTTCACAGAAAAGATAACTGCAGCTGAGAAGTGCAGTGCTTCGTTTGCTTAAGGCACAGCAAGGAAGTGGAAGAGGTGATATCTGAGTCCAAATACTTAAGCTCCAAAGACCACAAACTCGTTTACAATACTAACGTATTTATCTTGTCAGATAATTTCTAGTTTCAAATCACACAACTGAAATTCTTAAAAGAATAAGATGTGTATACAAGATATACTAAAGTTAAGTTTTTATTTCCTCAGAGAAATCTCTAAATTCCCCTTTTCCTACCTTGGTGGGTTTGAAGGTGCATTTACAGAAGCAAAGTAGTCTTGGTTTACTTGGCATCCTCGAATAACTTCTGATACAGTATTAATGGTCTGTTAAGGAATAAAAAAAAAAAGAAAACTTAGAGAAAGTAACTCAAGGAAGGAAATCTTTTTAAAAAGAAGAAACTTACATCTTTCTGCTTTTTACTTTTAAATGCCAAAAATTCAGACACCAAAAAAGTCTGTGACAGCATTATAATCTTATAACACTTTCTCAACATAACATTTTAAAACATTAAGCATAGGCCTCCAACTAAAAATAACACTTGGGCCGGCATGGTGGCGCAAGCAGTTAAGTGCGAGTGCTCCGCTTTGGTGGCCCGAGGTTCACAGGTTCGGATCCCGGGCACGCACCAATGCACCACTTGTTAAGCCATGCTGTGGTGGCGTCCCATATAAAGTAGAGGAAGATGGGCATGGATGTTAGCTCAGGGCCAATCTTCCTCAAGAAAAAAGGGGAGGATTGGTATCAGATGTTAGCTCAGGGCTAGTTCTCCTCACACACAAAAAATAAATAAATAAAATAAAATAAAATAAAAATAACACTTGAGGGGCCGGCCCCGTGGCGTAGCAGTTAAGTGTGCGCGCTCCGATGCTGGTGGCCTGGGTTCGGATCCCGGGCGTGCACCGAAGCACCACTTGTCAGGCCATGCTGTGGTGGGGTCCCACATAAAGTGGAGGAAGATCAGCACAGATGTTAGCTCAGGGCCAGTCTTCTTCAGCAAAAAGAGGAGGATTGGCATGGATGTTAGCTCAGGGCTGATCTTCCCCCCCCCCCCCCAAAAAAAAGCTAAAAAAAAAAAAAAAGACCACATGCATTTAAAATCTCAAAAAACTAAAATTAATAATATCTTCTAAGAGAGAGAATTTATTTCTATAAAACAAGAAAACGATGTTTTAAAATAAAATCAGAGAATAAATTTAAAATGTAATAAATTAAAAATTCAATTTAAGGATAAAATTGAAAAAACCTCCAAGAAAATAAAGACAAACTAGATTCAGAAAGTCCAACAATCTATTAATAGAGTTGCAGAAACAGAACAGAAACAAGGAAATTATCAAGGAATACAAAAAACATCCTGAGAACTGAAGGACATATGTCTCTGTCTTGAAAGGGCCCAGGGAGTGCCAAAAATAATTGGGGAAAAAAAATGTCTCCAGTATAGCACATCATCAGAAAATTTCAGGAAGCCAAAAATAAAGAAAAGATCCCAAAAGTTTTTAGAGAGAAAAAACAGGTTACATAAAAAGGGTTAAGATTCATTCCAAATGGCCTTAAGACTTAACACCGCAATCAAGTTCTGAAAGGCGAGTGTCAGTGATTTCCGAATTCTATACCTAGCCAAACATCGAATTAACGCAGACGGTAGAGGCATGACATGAAAGAGCTAAAAACGTATTCTCTTGTCATTCACCCCTTTTCAGGAAGTTAAGTAAAATAAGATAATGAATCAAGGGGGAGGGAAAAAGACATGGAATCCAGATAACTAAGGAATCCAAGTCACGAGTGACGTAAAAGGAAATCCTAGGAGGATGGCGGACAAAAGTCCTAGGACAAGAGACATGCAGCAGAAGCAGAGAATAACCAGCCCACGCTGGCACAGGATGATGGAAGGCTTCCAGAGAAAGGTCTGCGATAGGGGATGATGTGGTAAGCATATGACAGTATTTTATTTTATTTTATTTTTTTGTGAGGAAGATCAGCCCTGAGCTAACATCCATGCTAATCCTCCTCTTTTTGCTGAGGAAGACCGGCTCTAAGCTAACATCTATTGCCAATCCTCCTCCATTTTTTTTTTCCCCCCAAAGCCCCAGCAGATAGTTGTATGCCATAATTGCACATCCTTTTAGTTGCAGTATGTGGGACGCAGCCTCAGCATGGCCGGAGAAGCGGTGCGTCAGTGCACGCCCGGGATCCGAACCCGGGCCGCCAGTAGCGGAGCACGCGCACTTAACCGCCAAGCCATGGGACCAGCCCATGTGACAGTATTAATATGCATAAATACATAGAAAATCAGTAAAATGAAAAAAGAACACTATTATAACTCAGGAAAGAGAAAGGGATATTTAAAAAAAAGATATAGGGCTCTACTTGGGTTAGCAGATAGCCATAATAGCAGATAGCAAATTAGCATAATCATTATGCTAATTATATTTTAGTAGGATCAATAAGGAATTTAACATATAAAAATGGTTTCCCATCACGGCTTTTCCTTCGGCTGGTATCTAATTATTCCTAGGATTCCTGATTTCAACTTCCCCAGAGCAGCCTCTGCCTTCATTTGGTTTACCTCAGTCAGGATATCAGCAGGAACTCCAGTAGCCATTAGGATAGTGCACAGCTGCTGCAATAAGCCACACTGGAACATAGCTTTCTGGCAGCTACTGGTAGCACCAGGAGGGTTGGTGGGAGATACCAGTACACGAACAAGCTGCGAAAGAAAGAGAAAACAAAACTTGTCTTTAAAGATTTGAAAAATTCTGAGGCAAATTTGATCTATTTGAACAAGAAAATCTATGTGAAGGATTCCCTGACCTGTTCAGCCAGATCTAGGTGCTCTTTCCTTCAAGCTCTCATGCCAATAGTTCTGTTACAGTACATACTACGTTACGCTAGCTGCTTGTTTGTCTCCTTCAGCTAACTGTGAACTCCCAGAGAGTAGTAACTGCCTCGGTCATTTTTGTATCCCAAACAACAAGCACAGTATTTGTAACATAGTCCATATTCAATAAATGAAGGAATGAATAAGTAACAGTAAATGGTAGATTTCCTATCAAAGTAAGGATGAACTATCTAATTACAGAGCAGGTCTGAAAATAGAATGGCTTGACGTATGACAAATTCCCCCTAAATTGGATATATTTAAAGAAAAGGCTAAAACTAAGAACTGATGATACAGTAGAAGATTTGTGCATTAGGCAAGGGGTTGGCCTCACTGATTGTCAATGCTAATTAAACCCCTAAGATTCCATGATCAGTCTGAACTTGAACATGAAATTTCAGAAACATGAAAAATGTTATCCCAAACAAGTGTTCGGCCCCATTACATCTTCAAAATAATTTTATATATATCTTGCATTTTAAAACAAGTTAGATGTCTATGTGTCTAGAAAATCTTGTATATCAAGATCAAATGGGATATTTTTGATAATATTTTATTAAAAGGGTGATTAACAAATTGATGTCACTAGAGAAAGGCTTTAGGATTATATACTGGTTCCCGTCCTCAGCCTCTTCTAGTCAGACTTCCCTGATGCTTTTTAAAAAAAATTTATTCTCCTTCTACCCCTACTTTGAAAAAATATATATTTAAAGCAAATACTAAGCTATATGTCATTTCACCCATAAATATTTCTATATGCATCTCTAACTGGTAAGGATTTTAAAAAACATAATCATCATGCCATTATTATACCTAACAAAATCAACAATAATTCCTTAATATCATCTAACAGCAGTTGAATCTTTATCGATAATGTAAATAAAGAAAAAGTAATTATCAAATTTCTAGATGACAGAGAAGTACAAAGGTTGGTTGAAGAAAGAGGGAATGCTTACTCTAAGGATAAGAAAATAAGGGAAGACCTAGTAACAACATTAAAGTATGGAAAATATCACAAAGAATAGACTTGTATTTTCCCAGAGAACAAAACAAGGGGAAGTTTGTAGAAGCTATATCAAGGCAAATTTTGACTCATTATATAGAGTAAGTTTTTACTAATAAGAACTACCTAACAATGGAAAGGATTCTCGCATAAGGTAATGAGCTTTCTGAGAGTCACTGGCAGTACCTGTCCAAAAAATGGCAGAGACGGGATTCCTATAAGGATAGGACATAGAACCAGTCATAAAACTATCATTTCAGGAAAAAATTAAAATATTTTGAAACTAAAAAACTTTTCAAAAAGATGCTTCCCCCAAATTTAATCTGCAAAACTAGAATGAAATATCCTCAAGCAGATCAATTTCAATTTTTAGTGGCTTATAATTTAATCATGATTATAACTGCAATGATGCCTAGTTCCAGTTAGGATGTATCTATCCAAATATGATTGTTTATCATCATTTTTTTTGTGTGTGTGAGGAAGATGAGCCCTGAGCTAATATCTGTTGCCAATCCTCCTCTTTTTGCTGAGGAAGATTGGCCCTGAGCTAACATCTGTGCCCATCTTCCTTAATTTTATGTGGGACGCCTGCCACAGCATGGCTTGATAAGTGGGGCGTGGGTCCACGCCCAGTATCCAAACATGCGAACCCTGGGCTGCTGAAGCAGAGCACGCAAACTTAATCACTTCACCACAGGGCTGGCCCCATCATCATTTCTGATGCATTTTTATTTTCATAATAGAGAACTTGAAATGCAAGCAACCCTGAAAAAAAACTATAAAGAAAGCACTCTGATAGGTCGAAAAGCAGAAGAACGCGTGGCCCATGAATTCATGAATGTACCAACTACTCAATCTTTGAGGTGGAGAAAATATTAGAGTGAATAAAACTTAGTTGTTGTTGTTTTTTTTTTTTGCGAGGAGATCAGCCCTGTGCTAACATCTGCCAACCCTCCTCTTTTTGCTGAGGAAGACTGGCCCTGGGCTAACATCTGTGCCCATCTTCCTCCACTTTATATGGGACGCCGCCACAGCATAGCTTGCCAAGCAGTGTGTCAGTGCACACCCGGGATCCAAACCGGTCAACCCTGGGCCGCCGCAGCGGAGCTCGCACACTGAACCACTTGCGCCGGCACAGGCCGGCCCCTAAAAGTCAGTTTTTTTATTATCAAGTTTGTGTTCTTCAAGATTAGTATCTACTTAGTTTACTGACTTTTTAAAAGTAAAGAATAGTTAAAGAACCAACTTATTACATAATTAGAATACTGTATTTTTCTGTTTACATAACAGCATTCTAAACTATTTTTAGTAAAATAGTTTTTTACTTTTTAAACAGTGACACTTTCTTCAAAAATGATTCTTTACATAGGACCCTAAACTATAAAACATGAGTAGCCTCCTTAAGCACTTTTAAATATTTACTGTTTGGCAGGCAATATATAAGTTTTTGCACATCATCAGATCCCTTCACTCTCCCTAATCACAATTTGAAAAGCAATTTTCTAAAGGAATTTCCTTTACTAAGAAAGCACTGTTGGGCAAAGATATCAAGCTCACCACTTGGGACTTTATTTCTAAAACATAAAAAACTAATAAAGTCTTGAAATGTGTAACACTGACATGTGAAAACAGAAATGATGAAGTTGGGAGTATAAATAGAAAGATTCTGCCCATTTTCTTCTGTAAAATATTTTCTTCACAGTTTTTAGCCATATTTATTATCCAAACTGGGACACTTTTGAAGTGAAAGAGGGCACTATTAGTAATTACAAAATGAATACTGTCCTAGCAGACTGGGGCATATGGTCACCCTAATTATCAGCCAACCAACCCTATGTAGGCAACCCTTAGGGCATGCACTAATATTCAGACCCGAATTACTAGAGGGATTAACCCTCTAGTTTTATTTATTTATTTATTTGTTTGTTTGTTTGTTTATTTATTTATTTTGTGAGGAAGATCAGCCCTGAGCTAACATCCATGCTAATCCTCCTCTTTTTGCTGAGGAAGACTGGCTCTGAGCTAACATCTATTGCCAATCCTCCTCCTTCTTTTGTTTCCCCTTTTTTCTCCCCAAAGCCCCAGTAGATAGTTGTATGTCATAGCTGCACATCCTTCTAGTTGCTGTATGTGGGACACCACCTCAGCTTGGCCCGAGAAGCGGTGCGTTGGTGCACGCCCTGGATCCGAACCTGGGCCGCCAGTAGCGGAGCGTGAGCACTTAACCGCTAAGCCACAGTGCCAGCCCCAGACCCTCTAGTTTTGAGGAACACAACTTCAGAGACACAGGCACAATTCAGAGACATTCAAAGACCCAAAAGAATCACTAGAGAGTCAATAAGTTAGGAGGCTGGTATATAAACTTTAGGATTTGGAGAAGGAACTCAACAAAGGAATAAATCATCAAAATACTTCAAAGAATTTCATAATTCTCTTTGATGCAGAAATCATTTGGGATCCTACTGTCTTCACTTTTACTATCGCCACTAAGCTTTTACGATAAAGCTTAAATAAAATTACTGGTGATATGTCAATTTAACTTGTATTGGATTTAAAACTCATACTACTGGGGCCAGCCCGGTGGCATAGTGGTTAAGTTCGTGCACTCTGCTTCGGCAGCCCGGGGTTCACGGGTTCAGATCCTGGGCGCAGACCTATGCCCTACTTATAAAGCCATGCTGTGGCAGGTGTCCCACATATAAAATAGAAGAAGATGGGCACAGATGTTAGCTCAGGGCCAATCTTCCTCAGGAAAAAGAGGAGGATTGGCAACGGAGGTTAGGCTTAGGGCTACTCTTCCTCACACACAGAAAAAAACCAAAAACCAAAAACCAAAAACAAAATTCATACTATTAATCTTTGGGGGCAGGGACATTAATTTCCTAACATTCAGTGCTGGGCTCTCAGTAAATGTTTACCGAATTAATTTATTTGTTGAACTTAACATTCTGAATATTTTTTTTTTTGTGAGGAAGATCAGCCCTGAGCTAACATCCATGCCAATCCTCCTCTTTTTGCTGAGGAAGACTGGCCCTGAGCTAACATCCGTGCCCATCTTCCTCCACTTTATTTTTTTTTTTTGTGAGGAGATCAGCCCTGTGCTAACATCCGCCAATCCTCCTCTTTTTTTTTTTGCCGAGGAAGACGGCCCTGGGCTAACATCCGTGCCCATCCTCCTCCACTTTATATGGGACGCCGCCACAGCATGGCCTGCCAAAGCAGTGCGTCGGTGTGCGCCCAGGATCCGAACCAGTGAACCCCGGGCCGCCGCAGCGGAGCGCGCGCACCCAACCGCTTGCGCCACCGGGCCGGCCCTTCCTCCACTTTATATGGGACGCCGCCACAGCACGGCGTGACAAGCGGTGTGTCGGTGCGTGCCCAGGAACCGAACCCGGGCCGCCAGCAGCGGAGCGCACACTTAACCGCTATCCCACGGGGCCGGCCCCAGCATTATGAATATTAAACTTTATATCAAAGGCTTAATTGAAGAAAACAGATTTTAAAAATTCAACAATCTACCCTATTATTCTCTGGTGTAAAACCCATCAGGAAACTATGATTGGATTTGCTTTAAAATAATCGAGTAGGGCAAGAGAGGGGAATAAACATAAAACAAAATTGCCAGATGTTAATAATTATTGAAGCTGAGTGATAGGTGTGTATGTGTGTGTGTGTGTGTAGGATCTCTTTCTCTGAGTATAACAGCAAATCTTCGTATTAAAAGGTTTCTTTTTTAAGTCCATTTAAAACCAACTGAACATCCTGAATTTACCTAACACAAGCAATTTTCTTTTCTTTTTGAAAGGATCACTGTCAAAACTCTTACACCTTTCTGTCTGAGTACAGTATACCTGGAGCATTAGGTGCAGATTAGTCACTTTCTGTGCAGACCAGCCAGAATTTTCATCTCCAACTTCAAACCAAGGTTTCATACGTTGAATATATGAGCCTTCTTTAAAAAAATTTTGATTGGAATTGTTGTTTTTTAACAAGTTTTGGAGCAAAATCAGACAATCTTCTACTACTATACCTGGGGAAAGAACGTAAAATGGAAGTGTTAAGGCTGATAAAACCTGAAGGAAAATTCAATCTCCAAACATCTTAAAAAAGATACATCTCCATGCTCAGCATCTCTTCAGTATGACAAGGCAGAGACCTTGCTCTGACTCCTGATGGCCACAGGCCACAATCTGCATGCTCTATCTCAGATCCCCCAGTGATTTCTTGACCTCTATGTTCAACTATCCATTCACCTCAATGTAACTCATATTTTTTCTTCAAATCTCAGATTAAACATCATTTCTTCAGGAAGGATTACCAAGATCCTATGACTATGTTAGCACCACCAGCCACATACTTTCACAGTAGCCTGCTCCTTTTGTTATTATGTAGTTATCTGTCTTATCCACTAGATTATAATTCACAAAGACAGGAATTTGTGAATGCCCTACGAGGATATAGTGACCTACTCTGTATCCTCAGCAGAGACAGAGACAAGACATCAGGTGAACACATAGTGGGTGACTATTACATATTTGTTGAATGAGTCAATCCGTCTTATTTAATCTCTAAGAAGTACTTGACATTGTTGTCTCTATGTCTCTTCCTTGAAACCCTTTCTTCCCTTTCTCTCCTGATTTTCCTTACTGAACTCTGACCACTCCTCAGGCTTCCTATCGTTCATGGTTCCTGTTCTCCCTTTTTTCCTCCTCTCTGCTTACAACATACCACTCTCCAGGGTAGTTTCATCCACACTACAGCTTACACTATTATGACAGCTAACGCTTGATCTCCACTTTACCAAGTCCTAGTTTAACTAATGATCTCTGTTTCCTTTGTAAAGCATACGACTGATGCTGGATGCTCACAACTAGTAGGTTCTTCTGAGTAGTACCCCACTTTTACTCCTACTAGATGAGCTGTACGTTTACAAGAATCAACTGCTTTTTTTTTTTTTTTTTGATTAACAGACTTTATTTTTTAGAGCAGCTTTAGGTTTACAGAAAAACGGAGCAACAAATAAAGAGAATTCCTATATACTCCCTCCCTCTCAGTCTCCCCTATTATTACCATCTAGCATTAGTGTGGTCCATTTGTTATGACTGATGAATGAATACTGATACATTATTAAAGTCCAGAGTTTACATTAGGGTTCACTCTTTTTGTTGTTTGGGTTTTCACATATATATATATCTCATGTATCTACCATTACAGTAATATACAGAATAGTTCCACTGCTCTAAAATCCTCTGTCTTATACCTATTCATTCTTCTTTCCTCCCACGTCTGAAGCGCTGGCAACTACAGATCTTTTTACTCTCTATATATAGTTTTGCCTTTTCCAAATGTCATATAGTTTGAATCAAAGAGTATATAGTCTTTTCAGACTGGCTTATTTTTTACTTTGCAATAGGGCATTTAAGGTGTCTTTTTGTGGCTTTGTAACTTTCTAACATTGATTAATATTCCACTGTCTGGACATATCACAGTTTGTTTATCCATTTCACCTACTGAAGGACATCTTGGTTGTTTCCAAGTTTTGGCAATTATGAATAAAGCTGCTATAAACATTCCCATGTAGGATTTTGTGTGAATAAAAAGTTTTCCACTCATCTGGATAAATACCAAGGAGCATGATTTTTGGATCATACGGTAAGAGGATGTTTAGTTTGGTAACAAACTGCCCAACTGTCTTCCAAAGTGGTTGTACCATTTGTGTTCCTACCAGCAATGAATAAGTTTCTGTAGTTCTGTGCCCCTGCCTGCATTTGGTGTTGTCAGTGTTCTGGATTTTCACCATTCTAATGTGTGTGGTGATGGATCGTTATTTTAATTTGCATTTCCCTAATGATACACGATGTTGAGCATCTTTTCATATGCTATTTGCCATCTATATATTTTCTTTGGTGATGTGTCTGTTCAGATCATCTGCTCATGTTTTAATTGGCTGGTTTGTTTACTTATTTTTATATTTTAAGAGTTCTTGTATATTTTGGATACAAATCCTTTTTCAGATATGTGTTTTGCAAATATTTTCTTCCAGTCTGTGGCCTATCTTTTCATTCTCTTAATGGTGTCTTCTGCAGAGAAATTTCCAATGTTAATGAAGTCTCAATTTTCTTTCATGGATCATGTTTTGGTATTGTATCTAAGAGTAAATTACTTTTTTCTTTTTCTTTTTTTGTGAGGAAGATCAGCCCTGAGCTAACATCCGATGCCAATCCTTCTCTCTCTTTTTTTTTTTTTTGCTGAGGAAGATTCGCCCTGAGCTAACATCCGTACCCATCTTCCTCCACTTTATATGGGACGCCACCACAGCATGGCTTGCCAAGTGGTGCGTCAGTGTGCGCTGGGATCTGAACTGCGAACCCCGGGCCGCTGAAGCGGAGCGTACGCACTTAACCATTTGTGCCACCGGGCCAGCCCCCTAAGAGTAAATTACTTTTGCTCACAAATCTACCATGCTGTTTGCACTGGTTATTAATTAACTACTATGTAAACTGCTAAAATATAAGTATGACAACAGAGCTATTTTTATGAAAACTAAATTTAAATTTTTGGCAAAACTCAATGAAAGCAAGTCATTAAGAACAACTGTTGTTATATATGGATAATACAAGTCTAAAAAATAAGGAAAGTAATTGTAAAAACCCAGAAAGATCCTGCACTCCATTTTAAAGAAACCAAAATGCAAATCGTACATGATGTATTATAGGTGTGATGTCTGCAAGAAAGATGATAAAAAACTCCAGTCAGCAGACCCACATTCAAAGAAAAAGTTCTGGCCCTAACTCAAAGGATTAGTATACAAATGTACATTAAAAAAAATTTATTATATTTAACTTAAAATAAAATGTTTAGGGTGCACATTTTAAATACTTTTTAAGAGTCTCTGATTTAACCAGTCCTAACCTCTCCAGACTAGAGGCTTCCTTACCTCATATTGCTGAACCATGTGGATCCTCACCTCATGAGGAAGAACCACTATATCTGTCTCTTATGCAGGACCATAAATCTCCATTAAATAAGATCTGCCATTAGGACCATCTGAAGGCTCTGGAGGAAACAGAATGTCAGAGCCCTCACTATAACCGGAAGGCCCACCTTCCAGTGTGCAAAATGAATTCTAGAGCCTTGAGGGCCACTATCAGTTACAAGGAGCTATTGGCACTTGTCTTAGCAACCCTGAAGACAAGCTAATTCCACCTTGCTTTAAAATCCCATTTTCCTTGGTCACCTCTGAAAATATGCACCTCTCTGGTCACCTGTGTTCTTCCATTTTCTCATCTTAGAATGCTTTGTACTTCCTCTCCCCTACTTAATCTCCTTTCAAATTCTTTCATGATGCCACCTCAAACTCCCAAATGTTGGTTATTAAAACCTACTATACCCTCAATTTGGTGGTCTAGTGGTTAAGACTGGGTGCTCTCACCACTGTGGCCCAGATTTGTTTCCTGATCAGGGAACCACAACACCCGCCTCGCCTGCTGGTTGTCATACTGTAGTGGCTGCATGTTGTGTGATGCTGAAAGCTATGCCACCAGTATTTCAAATTCCAGCAGGGTCACCCATGGTGGACAGGTTTCAGCGGAGCTTCCACACTAGACAGACTAGGAAGAAAGACCTGGCTGCCCGCTTCCAAAAAAATTGGCAATGAAGACTCTATGAATAGCAGCAGAGTGTTGTCTGATGTAGCGCTGGAAGGTGAGAGGATGGCACAAAAAGACCAGGCAGGGTTCTGCTGTGCTGTACACAGGGTTGCTAGGAGTCAGAATCGACTTGATGGCACTAACAACAATACCCTCAATTACTTCATGAAATGCTCCTTTTCTTTAAACGTTCTCAAGTGAAGGCAGTTCATTTCATGCTCTCAATCCCACGTACCTTAGAATCAGGATACGAAATCTATGATCCTCCCAGCCCAGTGTACTTTCCAGAGATCACAGTTCCTTTACCCTCTCCTAAAAATCTCCTGTTCCCTTGAGGCTCAGGTCATATGGCTTACCATTTCTTACCACTTGTCACTGCAGTCAGGTAACAAATTTGTGGTCATTATTCTTTGTTCATTGAAAACATCACTAGCATCTTGCTCAAAGTCTTCTTTCTCTCTCCATTCTGCTGTCACTCTTGATTTCAATTTCAACAACTCATCTAATACCTGGACCTCTCAGTTCCTTGGCCTCATCTTCAGAGATAATTTGCACTCTCTTACTAAAACCTCCTATCTTTCTAGCTCAAGTAATCTCAACATATCTGTTCTATGCCTTCCCTGAGACCTTCAACTCATCAAGTCTTTTCTCCCCCTTTTTAGAAACCCCTCCCCCGTCTTTACTTCGTTCCCTATCTAGCTTAGACTAAACAGATCTTCATTTCTTCCACTTTATAGATAACATGCTAAGCTCTCTTGTCTCACTGTCTTTTCATAGCACCTTCCTGGAAAAGACATAAGCCTGTGAAACTGCTTGTCTAGCTTTTTTTCAACATCTGCACCTAGGCAGCTGACCATCAAGCAGTCTGCACTGCTGTAAAATCATGAGGAACACCCTCAATGGGGCCTTTATCCCTGCCTGGTAGTCTTCCTAATTACTAGCTCTCCTATTCTGTAAAAGACTATTTTCAACCTTCTCCATAATTCTTAACTGTGTCCTCCTTTTTCACTCTTAGCATATGACTCTGCCTTCAATTCAACGCCTTATCACCAAATCCGAAAAAGGACCTTTACCTGTGTCTTTACCTGTGTCTTCCCATGTTATGATGGAAGACGTGCTTCTTCTCCAATCTTAAAAGCCAATTCCTACCTCTATTGTAGATTCTATTCCTTCCTCCTTTGTCAGGTATTACGTCCCACTGGTTCACCACCCCCCGCCTCAGTCACTCCCCACTTCCTCTACTTGCTTAAATGGGTTGCTGTCTCTCCCACTTTAAGAAAAAGCCCTCACAGATTAAAGGAAAATAATAATCTAATAATCTCCATAGATACAGAAAAAAACACTTACTAACATTCAGGATTATTCATGATAAAAACTCTTAGCAAAAATCAAACTTAATGGTGAAACATCAGCACTCATTAAAGTCAGCAACTATGCAACACTGTACTAAAGATTCTAATTAGTGCAATAAGACAAAAAAGAAAAGAATAGTGGTATAAGATTTAAAAAGGGAAAAAAAAGATTATTCTTATTTGTAGAAAATATGATTATCTACACAGAAAGCCCAAGTAGAACTAATGGTTTAATAAGGTGGTTGGATACAAGATCAATATACAGAAATCAAGTAGTAACCAATTTGAGAAGGTAATAGAAAAAGATCCCCTTCATATGGTAACAAAAACTATAAGATGCCTAGGAATGAATCTAATAAAAAAAGGTATAAGACTTTTTTGCTCAAAATTATAAAACATGACTGAAAGACATAAAAGAAGACCTGAATAAATTAGAAGACATACCTGGGTTCATAGATGGAAAAAGTCAATATGGTAAAGATGACAATTTTCCTTAAATTAATCTGTAAACTCAATATACTTCCAATCAAAATCCCAATGGGGACTTTCACAGAACTTGACTAGCAAACAAGTTTTACTCAAATGAAAGAACAAAAGGAGGGCCGGCCCAGTGGCATAGTGGTTAAGTTTGTGTGCTTCGCTTTAGTGGCCCAGGGTTCACGGGTTCGGATGCCGGGCATGGACCTACGCACTGCTATCAAGCCATGCTGCAGCAGGTGTCCCACACATAAAGTAGAGGAAGATGGGCACAGATGTTAGTCCAGAGCCAATCTTCCTCAGCAAAAAAGAGGGAGACGGGCAACAGATGTTAGCTCAGGGCTAATCTTCCTCACCAAAAAAAAAAAAAGAACAAAAGGAAAAGACCTGTTAAGGCCATTCTAAAGAGGGTCAGGATATGAGATTTTTCCTATATTCTAATAGATAGGAGATTATTATGAAGCTTTAGTAATTAAGAGAGTGTGGTTTTAGTGTAGAGCTAGACAAACAGACTAATGGAGTAGAACAGAGAACTTAGATCTTCAGACATATGGAAATTTGATTACAAATGTCATATCATCATTCAAATGCAAAATCCACATTAATTAAATGTAAAAGACACAATTTTAAAGCATTTAGTATAAGAAACTGATGGAAAGTCTCTATGACCTTGAGTAGAGATAGATTTCTTAAACAAGACACATAAGCATAAACTATTAAAAGAAACCAATATGTGATTACATTAAAATTTTAAACTTGAATAGAAACAGTATAACCAGACTAGGAGAAGATAACTGAAACATGTATAATCAACAAAGGATTAGTATCCAGAATACATAAAGAACTCCCAGTAATCAACTGGAAAAGGAAAAATGATTTTATACTAAAATGGGCAAATAGGTAATTCAGAGGGGGAAAAAGACAAACAGACAAACAAAAACAGACGGTGAAAACACCCATGAAAATATGCTTAATTTCATTAGTTTAAGAAATGAAATAAAATCTCAATGAGATACCATCTTATCCCTATCAAACTGGCAAGCAAGAAGTGACAAGGATGTGAAGAAACAGGAACTTGAAAACACTGCTGAGGGATGTATAGATTGATAAAATCACTTAAGAAAGCAATTTGGCAATATCCTATAAAGATGAAAAAAAGTACAATTCTATTTGTAGGTATATAATGTAGAGAAACTTCATATACAAGTAGATACATAAAGACTGCTCACTACAACAGTTTATATTAGCAAAAATAGATACAACCAAATTGTCAACTCAATAAGAAAATAACAGATCACAGAGGATTTGTCCTACAGAATAATACATAGCACTTAAAATGAATAAACTAGAGTAATGTGTATCAACATGGACAAATCTCAAAAACATAATGCTGAATAAAAACAGCAAATTGTAAAGTTATATTCAGAAGGATACTTTTTATCTAGTTTGAGAACATGCAAAGTAATGCTATATGTTGTTTATGAATACATATGTACGAGGTATGTATACAGAGTCACACAAATACATGTTAAAAGTATAAAAACAGGGGCTGGTCCAATGGCATAGTGGTTAAGTTCACATGCTCTGCTTCAGCGGCTGGGGGTTCGCAGGTCTGGATCCCAGGCATGGACCTACGCACTGTTCATCAAGCCACGCTGTGGTGGCATCCCACATACAAAATAGAGGTAGATGGGCACAGATGTTAGCTCAGGGCTAATCTTCCTCAGCAAAAAGAGGAAGACTGGCAACGGATGTTAGCTAAGGGCCAAGAACCTTCCTCATAAAAAAAAAAGTATAAAAACATACATGAGAAGGGAAAACAACAAAATCAGAACATTGTCATCTTAGAGAAGGAAAGTAGAGGAACATATTAGAATGGTTATACAAAGGACTTAACTACCTGTTGTGTTTTATTTCTTAAAAGAAATCTAAAATATATATGGCAAAATATAAGCATTTAATAGAATTGGATGGTAGGTGCATAAGTGTTTGTTACGCTATTTTCTATACATTTCAAATACTTCATATTAGTAAAAAATTTAAGAAGAGAAAAACCATTCCTTGTCAACTTCCACTTCCTGTTCACCTCTCTTCCCTGCCTTTTCCAAATTCCTGGTATGCGTTTTCTCTACCTTTCTATTTCCTGCTTCTAACTCATTCCTCTGACACTGCAACCTGGATTCTGAGGCAACCACTTTACGCAACTGCTCTTCCCAAGGTCACCAATAATGTCAATGTCCTAAATCCCATAGATACATTTCTACCCTTACCTTGTTTGATATCTTAGCAACTTCTAGCTTGCTACCCACTCCCCTGATCTTCTAAAAGTGCAGTTTTCCTCGTCTCCCAGCCTGTTTCTTCTCAGTCTCTTTCACCAATACCTGCTCCTCCATATCTCATCCCCTATATACTGGTATACCTCAGGTTCCGTCCTAGCACTTCCCTTCTCATTCTTCACCCACCTTAAGGGACTCATCTAACCTTTCTTGTGTATCTAATTTTGTTTCATCTATCATCTATATTCTAAAGATTCTCAAATCTTTATCTCCAGCCTGGCCCTCCCCTTAAAATTAATATAGCCAACCGTCAACTGTACTACTCTACTTGCTAATCCCAGGTCAGTGAATGCAAATACACTCATTTTCTCCTCTGACCCTAGTGCTAGGCTTTTTGATCAATCTCTTACTAAAAACAACTAAAAACGTTGAATTAAAATAAAAACAAAACCAAAAAACCTTAGGAATAATGAAGAGTTGATAGTTTAGCAGACTAAAACTGAAGAGAAAATGGATATTTACAGAGGTAAACAAGTATAAAAGCATATTTTGGCTGGGAGTACATTCCTCAATCTTGAAAAGTCTAAAACTTTCATTTTGACAGTCTCATGGGGCAGAGGGAAAATAAATCAAAGCCAAGGGCATACACAAGGTAGGAAAGGAATCCAGTAGAAAACTCCCCACCTAATAAGCTGGGACTTCAAAGGGCTATATTCTCAGGGTGAGAATAACCAAAAGTTAACTTGTCCTCAGATTTTGTACCCTGGGTTTACATTGCCTGAGTGGTTTAGGAAATCTCAAGACTTGAATCTGGATTAAGTTGATCCCAGATAAATTGCACCCCCAGGGCTTGGCAGAAACAAATATATGTTTTCTCTGAAAGAAATTACTGTCATCCTAGGCTTCAAATTCCTATAAATAATTCTATTAAGTACAACACAACATACAGTCAAAGATAACCATGCACACAGAAAACACTGTACCATGTACAGGAACCAGCAGAGTAAAAGTACCAGACCCACAAAGACTTAAAATATTGGAATTATCAGACAGAGACTATGAAATAATTGTTTATGTTCAAAGAAATAAAAGACAAGTTGAAAACATCTGCAGAGAAAAGGAAATTATAGAAAATTACCAAAAAGAACTTCTAGAAAAGAAAAAACCCTCAATGGATGGATGTTAACTGATTGTGGGAAGCATTTCACAATACATGTAAGTCAAATCATTATGCTGGACACCTTAAATTTATACAGTGCTACATGTCAACTATATCTCAATAAAACTGGGGGAAAAAACCCTCAATGGACATGTTTAATAGCAGATTAAATATAAGTGAAAAGAGAATTGTTGAAATAGAAAACAAGTCATAAGAAATAATTCAGAATAAAGCCTGGAAAGACAAAAAGATGGAAAACACAAGAGAAAGTAAGATGATAGAGTGCGAGTCAAATCAGATGACAGAGAATTAAATCTGTGGTTAGAAAGATAAGAGAAAACGTGGCAGAGCAGCATTTGAAGAAATATAGTGGAGATTTTCCAGAAATGACAAAATATACCAACCCAAATTCCAGAACCCTAACAAATATCACACAGGATAAATAAAAGGGAATCCATACAGAACATACCATAGTGAAAGAAAGAATATAAAGTAAAAGTTCTCATTTCTCCCTCCAATTGCATTCCCTAGAAGTTGACAATTTAGTGAGTACAAAAGGAATCTCTTCAAATCAGTCTCTTCATACTATACCTCCATCACTGTTCCCCTCCTCTGTAATAATGTCCAGTAGTCTCTCAAAAGCATTTTCAAAAGCAACAATTTTCTGGATTGCTCCATTGCTTCTTGTTAGTGCCTGTAGTAGTAAGACACCCTTATGGAGAAGAAAGATAATGTTTAGTGGAGTACGTCTTTTACAAGACATTTTAAAATCACTTAAACACCATACCATTTTAGCAGTGGCAGGAATTTCACAAGTCCCAGTCCTTCACTTTATACATGGGGAAAACAAGGACAGAGGAAGTGAGCAATTTGCCTCCCTAAGGTTACAGATGTCAAAGGGATAGCGCATAGACTAGAATCCATGTCCATCAATTCCTAATTCAGTTCTCTTCTCACCATAGAGTATAAATATACAACAACTCTTGCCTATTCATCAATCATGACAAAGCTTTCATCACGGCCTAAGAGAGCTGAGCGTAATTATATCTGTCTCAGGAATACCTCTGTACACGCTTCACAACAGTAATAATATAAAATTGTGAATTCAATAATATAAATCAACAAACATCATCACATTCTAGCAGAGAAAGTTCAGATATTTTTGTAATTATGTGGCTCCCAAATTCCCAAAACTTGATTCTAAGTTGACAGAAAAAAGATGAGAATTCACATGCCTCATAAACGGCATGTCCAGCATGAGACAATTCACAGCAGACTTTGCTTCTGATTTTTAGTTTTTCCCAGCTCCTATTAAGCTGGCTTCAGTTTATATATTCCGCAACCTCTTTATCATTCAAGAAAAACTCACTGTTACCCATTTCTACTTATTTCGCTATCAAACAAGTATTTTACGAGCCCCTAAGAGCCCAACAATACCATGATGGTCAAACAGACAACAAATACTAATGAGAAAAGCAGATATTACTTAGGAAGAAGAGGAACAGCAAACAGGTAGTTCAAAAGTCTCAAAGAGGAAAATGAGCTGTCAATACTGGGCAGATAAGTATTCATATAAGAGAAAATATGCCCATGGCCTTATTGGGCTTGTTGTACTCATTTTCCTAACTGTCAAGTCTCTACATTAAGATGAGAGAGAAAGGCAAAAGTGGTTATTTTTAGATGTCAAATTCTCCCACTTAATGCTGCCAACTTGAGTTTGCTAACAAAGGAATACGGTGGAAAGAACACTGAGGCTCTGAGTTAGATAAAGTGAGTTTTAAAAAGGGTTGTTCTACTTACTAGTTGTGCAACTTTAAGCAAATTACATAAATTCTGAGTCTTAGTACACCCAAATGTAAAACAAGGATAACTTTGTCACAGGGTTTTTATGAGGACAAAAGGAGATCAAATAACTTCCATAGAACCTACTATGTATATATGTACGTAATACTTTTGTTTTAAGTTGTCAATACATGTTAGTTTCTTTTCGCTATTAAAAAGATATATTGGTCTAATCAAACACATCTACTGAAATGCTATTAAAAATGAAAGTATACTCACTGGTCATTGAAAGTAAGTGGACATCAATTCCTGACTTTAAAAACTGGTAATTAAAGGGATTTATTTGTTCACCCTGCCTTTCATGTATGAACTGTATTTCAGGGCAATAAAGTAGACTAGTTGATGAAGTAAAGTTCTTCTGTGTGAAAGATTACAGCTTAATAAATGACAGAATTATAGAAATCATCATTTTGCAACTCAAAAAAAACAAATGATTCAGGCAATGATCATTAAGGGATGATCAAATATAATGGATGAATCTGATGGAAGGTTGATAGAGAACCCTACAATAGAGGGGTCCAGCTGTCACCACCTGAATCAAACCCACTGATCACTAAAAGTGAAACAGACAGATATTTCATGTTTCCTGATGTGTTGCAAAATTAAGTGCACTGCATCACCTAGGAAGTATCCTAGCAACAAGGTGAATCAGAACCTAATCAAGCCCTTTAGAATAAGTTAACAGGGGCCGGCCCGGTGGCGCAAGCAGTTGGGTGCGCGCGCTCCGCTGCGGCGGCCCGGGGTTCGCTGGTTCAGATCCCGGGCGCGCACCGACGCACTGCTTGGCAAGCCGTGCTGTGGGGGCGTCCCATGTAAAGTGGAGGAAAATGGGCACAGATGATAGCCCAGGGCCGTCTTCCTCAGCAAAAAAAAAAGAGGAGGATTGGCGGATGTTAGCACAGGGCTGATCTCCTCACAAAAAAAAAAAAAAAAAAAAAAAGAATATGTTAACAGACATTAACAACCAAATGTAATGAGAGAACTTTGTCTGGATCCTGATTTGAAGAAACCACCTGTAAAAGACATTTTTCTGACAACCAGGAAACCTGAATATGGAATAGTTATTTAAACTGAGGGCTAAGACATCATTATTAATTTGTTAAATATGATAATGGCATTGCAGCCATATAAGGAAATGTCATATAAACATGACATGTATACTGAAGTATGTAATGGTGAAATTATATTGATTGATTGATTCTTTTAAATACTCCAGTCAAAAATAAAGGAAAGTGGTGAGGGGAGGGGTAAATGAAGCAAATATAACAAAATCTTGAAAACTGATGGGTTTAGGGGCAAGTTTTGTCTATTTCTCTCTACTTATGTGTTTACATTTCTCATAATAAAAAATTAAAAATTAAAGAATGGAATTAAAGCCTATCACCTAGAAGTAAGCTGGTAGTCACTTCCTAGAGTTTTCTCAACCTTTTTTACCAATTTTTAAGCATTAAGTAACGTAAATAAATATGATAGTGTTTGTGCACCTATGATAAATGACCAACTAATTCTCTAAATCCAGGTCAAAATCAATGATTCAAATCTAAAACAAACTAGGGCTAAAAATCTTTACTAATATGCCCCCATGGAGGCTAGTCAATGTTGACAGCTGTCACTGAGTGCAATTAGAAAGTTGATTAAAAAGTAAGAGAAGAAAAGAGAATTTTTAAAGAAGGATGAAGAAAGAAAAAGACACAAAAGAGGGGGGAAAAAAAGTAGTATATCATTCCAGGCAATCAGAGAGAGCCACTAATAACTGACAGAGGTGCCAGTTAGTTGCCTCTGATTGCTGGTGTCAACTGTGGTATACTATGGTGTTATATTACATAAAGTTACGACAGTAAGAATCCAAGAAAAAAAATTCAGATGACTAGCTTTACTGAAGCCAAAGAAAAGATGGCTGTAAAACACACAAAACCAAGACTCTAGATGTACAACAAAAATATAACTTAAATCCTAATCCTAAAATTAATGAAAAACAACATAGAGACTAATTTTATCTATCTCAAATAAAAGTTGAGAAAAAAAGGTTAGGAGCAGGAAAAAACAGAGTAGAGAGTTAAAGGAAATGATATATTAAACAACCAAGATAATGCAGTGATGCACACATAAAAAATTATATCTGAACTGAAAATAAATGGTAACAATATTAATAGCAATCCAGGAAGAGAGAACTTCTTTATTACATGGTTTGTATGGTACCATCTTGGTTAAACTAAGGGCCAAGAGAAGAGCAGAACAACTTTAGGTTTAAGATATACAACAATATTTTAGTCAAAGAAAGATACTCAAAACTCCTAATAGATAGGTCCCATTTAAATTAGACAATTCTTAAAAGAATATTAAAGAATAAAAAATGTCCTTCTCACAAATTACATTACAATATTATTTCACCACTTATAATACTGTGCTGATACATATACTACAAAATTTTAAATACAAAGCTAAAAAAACTACCTATGTGGACTATAAGTCAAGAGCACTTCAGTTTTGTCCCTGCTTTGCCACTAACCAGTTGTGAGGCTAAAAGCAATCTAAATGGTATTTACTAGCACTGAGGATGGATGAGAAAGTCAGAGGGCCAAGTACCACAAATACAAAGATGAATAAGACATCGCTAACAAAGAGCAAGTCACTTGGTTTCCATGAGTCTTGGACTTTTCAGTATAAATATGGAGTTGAATTAGCTTGATATGATCTCCTAACTCTAAAATTTAAAAAAGATTTTTCCAATTGCTGTCTAAAGTATTACAGTTTTGATCAAGTTGTAGATAACAACAGAGAAAAATGTTTAAGTAACAAAATAATATCATATCAATACAAAATATTCAAACTTTTAGACAAATACTAAAACAGAATGGAAAATAACTGCAGAGCAAATCGTGCTCTATAGTTAAATAGAGATTACAAGGAAAATCCTTTGAAATACACATTCAATCAAATGAGGGTGAGTATTCCAAATATGATGCTTTGTTAAGTTTACACAGTTTAATGTCTAGGGATGTTTCCTCTACTCTTTCTGGAGGTAGAGTTTGGTGTCAATACAACCTTTCAGAAGAGGATGGAAGAGATCCTAAACTTGTGGAAGGCATAAAGTTGAATAGCAAAATCATTTGTCTAAGCCAAAATACTGGATAGGCAGGAAACAAATAATGTGGCCTTGTATATAACTTAAAAAGGTCTAAAAGATTGGCCATTATCCCAACTTTCCAAATCTAATCTCTTATGACTATGAATAAGGGTCAACAAAGATTTCATTTGCAAAGAGCGAAAAAAAGCAGCATTATTCTTAGACTTCTTTTTCAAATTTAACTTACATCATTACGTATAACTTCCCTGGAATCCGCTAATAAGTCCATCAATCTTGACACACCTAGAACATACGACCATGTGAAAAATACTGGCAGACAAAAAGTCAAATAGTGAGTCAAACTGAAACAATTTATTAACACATTATTTCAATCCCCCTATATAGCAATGATCCTCACTTTTAAATCAAAATGATATAAGAAAGACGAGTCACTTACCCATGGGACTGACTAAAATAATTTGCTGCACCTGAGGCCCTAGTTGCTTTAAAAGAGAAGTAAGAAGCTTCACACCAGGCCAGCGGACATGGAAATCGAACTCCTACAATATAAGCATTTAAAATATTTAACATCTGTAATTCACATTTTTAAGGAAAACATTTTTTTTCAACTAATAGTGGTACCAAAAACTACAAACAAAATAATAGTTTAGCAAACTTTAAAAAAGTAACTTAAAAATAAAAAGCAAAAAAAAGAAAAGAGTTAATGTAAATTGATTAAGATGATTAAACTGTTACTGACTAGATAAAAAAGTATCTTGCAAAAATGGAAATAAGAAGCAGACAGTATTTAACAGACTATATAGTTCTTGAAACATGCACGTGAATCTCTTGGAATGACACAACAAATTTCACTACCTTAAAAAGGTGTGTATATGTTCCTTCCTCAATAACACCCAAAAAGGCAACAAAAGAAGCTTAAGATGACATAAATCGCAAGGTTCTTTATTTACCTCCAATAAAGATAACAGGAGAGTGACATTTTCTTGTTGCTTAATGAAAATTTCTGTAAACTGGCTTCCCAAATCCTCACTCTGTCTTGTGGAATTTTCTTCTGTAATATTCAAAGATAAAGTACTTCAATATGATGCTGTTATTTTATAGTATCCTTTTTGTTGAGGGAGCTAAGCAGAAATGATAATTTTCTTAGAACAGTGTGGCTGGTAGTGATATCACAATTATGCTGGAAAGATATATCCTTAAAATAACTTTCAATGTCATTTAAATAAATTTTTATTCTTTAAGTGTTTAAATATGATATTCAAAGAAGAGATATTTATATTTTTACATTGTCTCAAGAATATTTTTAGGTTAAACTTCTGATTAGAGTACAAGGGAACTTACTGGGGTGATGGTAATATTCTATCTCAACTGTGATAGTGGTTACACTACTGTATACATTTGCTCAAACACATAGGACTATACAACCCCAAAGAATAAATTTGACTGTATGTAAATCACACCTCACTCCCCCAACATTATTGAACATACAGTCCTTGCTGACTGTTAGTGCTGCTGTATTAAATAATTATAAAATTAAGCCAATCAACTGTAGATTCTTCAGTATGTTTTTAAAAAAAATTAACATATATATCCTATAATGTTATTTGGCAATAAAATCAGAATTTGACATTTAATTTTTCATTTTTTAAAAAAAAATTTATATTTGTCCTTAAGACTTATTAGTCTTTAAACCATTTTTTGTTTCAATATACTTTGCCAAAAAAAAATATAAAGGATCACTAAAACCTGAAGCAACAATTGCCAAAGCAAATTATTATTTAAAATCTGCCTATATTACTATAAATGGCAAATACACTACTCCCCATTCCCTCACCCATATCAGACACAGCTAATCCTTTTCCACATATTGCTCCAGGCAGTGACTATAAAACAGAGCTGGCAGTCAAGATCAAACTTACTTATTATCCCTCAAATAGTTCTTTTTCAAATGTGAGATTTTAATACCAACATACTGTAGAAATGGTAAAAACCCAGCAGATGACAGGAAAAGCAAAGCAATCCTGAGAGAAATTAAAGACCTAAATAAATATATATACTGTGTTCTTGCATTAGAAGACGCAACATTGTTAAGATGTCAGCTTTCCCCCAAATCAACCTACAGATTCAACAGAATCCCAATCAAAATCTCAGTCAGCCGTTTTTGTAGAAATTGACAAACTGATTTTAAAATTGATATGGGAAGGCAAAGAATCCAAAAAAGCCAAAACAATTTCGGAAAAGAACAAAGTTGGAGAACTTACACTACATAATTGCAAGATTAATTATAAAGCTACAATAATCAGCACAGTATCATGTAGACAAAAGGCTAGATATATACACTAATAGAATAGAAAGTCCAGAAATAGACCCATTAGCTCACAGACCTAATTCTAAGAGTAAAAACTATAAAACTTTTAATAGAAAACACAGGAGAAAACCTTAGTGATTTTAGGTTTGGCAAAGAGTTCATAAATAATAAACAAAAAGTCTAAATTATAAAAGAAAAAAACTGATAAACTGGACTTAATCTAAATTTAAAACTTTGTTCTTCAAAATACAATGTTAGGAAAATGATAAAGCAAGTCAGTCTAGGAGAAAATATTTATAAAATATATATCACAAAAGTCTTGTATCTAGAATATATAAAGAATTCTCACAACTCAAGTATAAGACAAACAAACCAGTAAAAAATAGACAAAAGATTTAAATAAATGCTTTACCAAAGAAGAAAGGTACATGGATGGCAAATAATCACACGAAAAGTTGTTTAATATCATTATTCATTACTAAAATACAAATTAAAACCACCATAAGATACCATTTCACATCTATTAGAACAGCTAAAATTTAAAAAGACTGACCATATCAAGTACGGGAGAGGATGTGGAGGAACTGGAACACTCATACGCTACCAGTGGGAATGTAAAATGATACAACTACTTTGAAAAATAGTTTGGCAGTTTCTTATAGTTACACATACACCTACTATATCACTTAGCCATTGTATTCCTAGGAATTTACTCAAGAGAAATGAAAATATATGTCCACAAAAGTCTTGTACATGAATGTTTACAGAAGCTTTACTTGTAACAGCTAA
Organism: Ceratotherium simum simum; assembly: GCF_057802395.1. NCBI lineage: Eukaryota > Metazoa > Chordata > Mammalia > Perissodactyla > Rhinocerotidae > Ceratotherium > Ceratotherium simum. Next base: position 61,376,150 of record NC_141907.1, on the reverse strand, counting down.
AAACTAGAAACAACCCAAATGCCCACCAACAGGTAAATGGATTAACAAATTGTATATTCATACAATAGAATACTACTCAGCAATAAGAAAAATACTATTGATATACAACATGGATAAAACTCAAAATAATTACACTAAGTGAATGAAGTCAGACCAAAAAAAGAGAGTACATTCTGTATGATTTCATTTATATAAAATTCTAGAAAAATGCAAAGTAATCTACTGTGACAAAAGCAGATCTGTGATTGAATGGGAGCTAGAAGGAGGAAGGATGGATTACAAACAAGCACAAGGAAACTTTGGGATATGTCCACTATTTTGGTGGTGGTGGTGATAGTTTCCTGGATTTAAACATATGTCAAAACTCATCAAATTGTACATTCATATATGTGCAGTTATTATATTTAAATAAAGCTGTGCATGTGGAGGGGGAAGAAATCCAAGTGGAGATATCACATAAGTATTTGAATATACAATTATGAACTTCAGTGGAGAGGTCTGGGTTGGACATATACATTTAAGAATGGCAAGCATATGGGCCAGCCCCACGGCTTAGCGGTTAAGTGCGCGCGCTCCGCTGCTGGCGGCCCGGGTTCGGATCCCGGGCGTGAACCGACGCACCGTTTCTCCGGCCATGCTGAGGCCGCGTCCCACATACAGCAACTAGAAAGATGTGCAGCTATGACATACAACTTTCTACTGGGGCTTTGGGGGAAAAATAAACAAACAAATAAAATTTAAGAATGGCAAGCATATAAACGACATTTGAAGTATCATGTCTGAATAAGATCACCAAAGGAAAGAATAGAGAAGCAAAGAACCTGTGCCCTGGGACATTTCAAGATTAAGAGGTTGGGGAGATGAGAAAGAAAACAGCAAAGGAGACAAGGAAAGAGTAGCCCAGTGAGACAGGAAGAAAATCAGGGGACTGTGGAGACTGCGAAACAAGTGAAGGAAGTGTTTCAAGGAGAAAGGAGTGATTAAGTGTCAAATAGTACTGATAGGTCAAGTACCACTTCTGAACTTAACAGGATCAAGAAAGGAAGCAGCATCGCTAACACAGACAGAGGTAATTTCTCTTTATGTACATAATGGTTAGGGTGTGAGGTAGTCAAATACTTTCCTGAGAGGCAACACAGTTTAATGGAAGAAGCTCACAAGGGTTTTTGAGTCAAACCAATTAAGCCCATATTCACCCACTTAGTAGCCACATTACTTTTGGCAGATAGCCTAATTATATCGAGCCTCAGTTTCCTTATTTGTAAAATAACGACAATCCTTCACATAGAGTTTTCTTCAAGGAGAAGAAAGCACAGTGCTTGGTAAATAATAAGTGCTCAACAGAGAGTAATATCCTGCTCCTCATCACCATTCTCAAGACAGGATTTTGCAACCTTGCCACTACTGATATTGATATTGTTGTGGGAGGCTCCCTCTGCATTGTAGGATGCTTAGCAGCATCCCTGGCCTTCACCCACAAGACACCAGTTGTAATCCCTTACTTCTCCTCAGTTGTGACAACCAAAAATGTCTACAGATGTTGTCACACGTCCTCTAGGTGGCGAGAGGGGCCAAACTGCCCTTCAGTTGAGAACGTTAAGTCCTAAGATTTACGACATAAACTTTATATATGTATATGTATTATCAAGGTTTTTAAATTATACAGAACATAATCTTCTTTTAATGATTCTGAAAAAATTTCAGATTCTTGTAAGGTTACCATTAACCAGTATTATCACTAAGATGCAAAACCTGTAAAAAAAAAAAGTATATCCTATGATACTGCCAGATAGATGCTTGTCTGTAAACACGCTGTTATTGGTATTTTACCATATATTTATCTCTTTCTCATAAAAATTACAGGCAATCTACCAAAAAAAGCAGTTGAGTTTATGACTGTGTGAATGCTAACTAAAATTAAATTTGCTTTTTTTTGTGTGTGTGAGGAAGATCAGCCCTGAGCTAACATCCATGCCAATCCTCCTCTTTTTGCTGAGGAAGACCAGCCCTGAGCTAACATCTATTGCCAATCCTCCTCCCTTTTTTCCCCCTTTCTCCCCAAAGCCCCAGTAGACAGTTGTATGTCATAGTTGCACATCCTTCTAGTTGCTGTATGTGGGACGCGGCCTCAGCATGGCTGGACAAGCGGTGCGTTGGTGCGCACCCAGGATCCAAACCCGGGCCGCCAGTAGCAGAGCGCGTGCGTTTAACCACCAAGCCACAGGGCCAGCCCCTGCTGTGTATTTTTTTCAACATTAGTAAACTATTAATTTTTTTCCCTGTAAGTTTGATTTCTTAGATTAATGGTGGCTTCAGAAGAATTGTTTAGGAAAGCAGTCACTGTTACCACTTCAGGAAAAACAGGTAAGAGGAGGGGATGAAGGGATGAAAAAACTACATTTGAAAGCTATCATGTTACTGCACAATCATTGACATGTCAAGGGTATTAAAGTAGCAGAGGATTTCCTGTTGTTCCTTTGGGAGCTGATAAAATTCAGTGCCCTAATTATTCACACACCTCTGAAAGGAAGATTTTGCATGGTAAGTTGTGATTTTCAAAGCTCAAAGGTAAATTTATCTATCGGTGGAGTTGAAAAAAAACTCGGACCAGGTAAGCAGCAAGAACTGCACACCTTCCCCATTTTATTTGCAAGGTGACATAATAATGGAAAGGGAGATTACAAAGAAATTGGAAAAGATATGAGAACTTGAGAACTGATGAAATCTTTTGAACATCTCCACCTTTAGAATCAGTTATGAATAGGAGCCCTGATTCCCACAGTATGGTAAATGCCATGTATCCAATAAAAACATCGCAAGATTCAGTGGGCTAATGAGCCTTTCTTGTTTTAAGCCACCCCAGGACCCTAACAAATCATGACTGTGTAGGGGATGGTACCAGGAACAAATATCTAGCCAAATTCTAAAGAAATTCTATAGATAAAAAAGCAGATAAAGAAAACTGCACAAAAACTAGCCTATAGGGAACACGTGTCAAGTGAATAGCTCGCCAAATACATGAGAAATCTATGTTGAAAAGGCAAGTAACCTACTCTCTCCCCTTAGAATTGTCTCCCTCTAGATATTATGATCACAGCAATGCGATGACCTAATTATGAATTTAGGACTATTTTCTATTTGCATATATTCATATTTGTTGCAGAAGACAACACTAAAGTATATAATTAATAAAATAATGCTTCTGAAATATAATTTATTATATAATGTTTTTTATTTGAGTGGTATGAATATAGTAGAGAATATAACTATGTTCAACTATAGGGGTAAGACGGGGGTAATGTACGTCAATGAAGCAGGCTGGGTGTAAAACAATAGAGAGGATGGAGAGTATGTGCCCTCTCTAAGGAAAGGAGCAGTTACTCAGCTCCAGCTGACTGCTGCCATGTGGGAATGCAGACCGAGATGTCATCAGTCTTCAGATTTTTTTAAAAAATTGAGCTGACATTGGTTTATAACATCATATAAGTTTCATGAGTACAACATTATAATTTGACTTCTGTATACACTATAGCATGCTCACCACCAAAACTGAATTTCACCATAAAACTGACCCCTTTACCCATTTTGCCCTCTTCCCATCCTCATTCTCCTTTGGTACCACCAATCTGTTCTGTGTATCTATGTGTTTGTTTTTGTTTTGTCATGTTTGTTCTTTTATATTTTTTATATTTCATATACGAGTGAAATCATATGGTATTTGTCTTTCTCCCTCTGAACTATTTCACTTAGCATAATACCCTCAAGGTCCATCCATGTTGTTGTGAATAGCAAGATGTCATCTTTTTTATGGTAAAGTAGTATTCTATTGTACGTATACCATATCTTCTTTATCCATTCATCCATCAATGGGCTCCTAGGGGCCGGCCCCGTGGCTTAGCGGTTAAGTGGGCGCGCTCCGCTGCTGGTGGCCCGGGTTCGGATCCCGGGCGCGCACCGACACACCACTTCCCCGGCCATGCTGAGGCCGCGTCCCACATACAGCAACTAGAAGGATGTGCAGCTACGACATACAGCTATCTACTGGGGCTTTGGGGGAAAAATAAATAAATAAATAAAATTATAAAAAAAAAAAAGGGCTCCTAGGTTATTTCTATATCTTGGCTATTGTGAATAATGCCGCAATAAAGATAGGGGTGCATATATCTTTTTGAATTAGTGTTTTCGTGTTCTTTGGATAAATATCCAGAAGTGAAATGGCTAGATCATAGGGTAGTTGTATTTTTAATTTTTTGAGGAATCTCCATACTGTTTTCCATGGTGGCTACACCAGTTTGTATTCCCACCAGAAGTGTAAGAGTGTTCCCTTTTCTCGACATCCTCTCCAACACTTGTTATTTCTTGTCTTTTAATAATAGCCTTTCTGACGGACGTGAGATAATATCTCATTATGGTTTTGATTTGCATTTCCCTAATAATTAGTGATGTTGAACATCTTTTCATGTCCCTGTTGCCCATCTGTATATCTTCTTTGGAAAAATGTCTGTTCAGATCCTCTACCCATTTTTTAATCGAGTTGTTTTTTTGTTGAGTTGTATGAGTTCTTTACATATTTTAGATATTAACTCCTTATTGGATATATGACTTGCAAATATCTTCTCCCAATTAGTAGGTTGTCTTCTCATTTTGTTGATGGTTTCCTTTGCATGCAGCTTTCTAGTTTGGTGTAGTCCCATTTGTTTATTTTTTCTTTTGTTTCCATTGCCTGAGGAGACATATTCAAAAAGATACTGCTAAGACTGATGTCAAAGAGTATACTGCCTATGTTTTCTTCTAGGAGTATATGGTTTCAGGTCTTACATTCAAGCATTTAATCCGTTTTGAGTTAATTTTTGTGTATGGTGTAGGATAGCAGTCTACTTTCATTCCTTTGCATGCGGCTGTCTAGTTTTCCCAACACCATTTACTGAAGAGACCTTCCTTTCTCCATTGTTTGTTCTTGGCTCCTTTGTCATAAATTAGCTGTCCATAAATGTGTGGGTTTACTTCTGGGCTCTCAAATCCGTTCCATTGATTTGTGTGTCTGTTTTTCTGCCAGTACTATGCTGTTTTGATTACTATAGCTTTGTAGTATATTTTGAAATCTGGAAATTTGATACCTCCAGCTTTGTCCTTTTTTTGCAGGATTGCTTTGGCTGTTTGAACTCTTTTGTTGTTCCATGTAAGTTTTAGGATGCTTTGTTCTATTTCATGAAAAATATTGTTGGGATTTTGATAGGGATTGCACTGAATCTGTAGATTGCTTTAGGTAATATGGACATTTTAACTGTGTCAGTTCTTCCAATCCATGAGCACAGAATATCTTTCTATTTCTTTGTGTCTTCAATTTCTCTGAACAGTGTCTTATGGTTTTCAGTATACAGGTCCTTCACTCTTTGTTAGGTTTATTCCTAGGTATTTTACTCTTTTTGTTGTGATTGTAAATAAGACTGTATTCTTGATTTCTCTTTCTGCTAGTTCATTATTAGTGTATAAAAACGCAACTGATTTTTGTAGGTTGTACCCTACAACTTTACTGTATTCGTTTATTATTTCTAACAGGTTTTTGGTGGATTCTTTAGAGTTTTCTATATATAAAGTCATGTCATACACAAATAGTGACAGTTTTACTTCTTCTTTTCCAATTTGCATACACTTTATTTCTTTTTCTTGCCTAACTCCTCTGGCTAAGACTTACAATAATATGTTGAATAAGAGTGGCAAGAGTGGGGCATCCTTGTTTTGTTCCTGATCTTAGAGAGAGAGTTTTCAGTTTTCACCATTGAGTATGATGTTAGCTGTGGGTTTGTCATAGATGGCCTTTATTATGTTGAGGTATTTTCCTTCAATACCCATTTTATTGAGAGTTTTTATAATAAGTGTATGCTGAATCTTGTCAAATGCTTTCTCTGCCTCTACTGGAATGATCATGTGATTTTTATTCTTTATTTTGTTAATGTAATGTGTTAACACTGATTGATTTAAGGATGCTGAACCATCCTTGCATCCACGGCATAAATCCCATTTGATCATGTTGTATGATCCTTTTAATGTATTATTGTATTTGATTTGCTAATATTTTGTTGAGAAGTTTTACATCTATGTTCGTTAGCAACATTGGCTTGTAATTTTCTTTTTTTGTGTTGTCCTTGTCTGGTCTCATCCTCTTCAGTTTTTTTGGAAGAGTCTGAGAAAGACAGGTATTAAATCCTCCCTGAATGTTTGCTAGAATTCACCACAGAGGACATCTGGTCCTGGACTTTTGCTTTTGGGGAGGTTTTTGATTACTCTTTCAATCTCCTTACAAGCAATTGGTCTATTCAGATTCTCTATTTCTTCTTGATTCAGTTTTGGAAGGCTGTATGATTCTAGGAATTTAACCATTTCTTCTAGGTTTTCCTATTTGTTGGCATATAGCTTTTCACAGTATTCTCTTACAATCCTTTGATTTTTCTGTGATATCTGTTGTAATTTCTCCTCCTTCATTTCTGATTTTTTTTTTGAGTCTTCTCTCCTTTTTTCTTACAGAGTCTAGCTAATGGTTTGTCAATTTTGTTTATCTTTTCAAAGAACCAGCTCTTAGTTTCATCGATCCTTTCTATTGTCTTTTTAGTCTCTACTTCATTTATTTCCAATGATTTTTATTATTTCCTTCATCCTACTGATTTGGGGCTTTGTTTGTTCTTCTTTTTCTAGTTCCTTTAGGTGTATGTTAGACTGTTTGAGATTTTTCTTGTTTCTTCACGTAGGCCTGTATTACTAAAAACTTCCCTCTCAGTACCACTGTTTGCTGCATCCCATAGATTTTGGTATGTTGTGTTTTCATTTTCATTTGCCTCAAGGTATTTTTGATTTCTCCTTTGATTTCTTCATTGATCCAATAGTTGTTCAGTTGCTTAGTTTCCATATATTTGTGACTTTTCCAGCTTTCTTCTTGTAGTTGATTTCTAGTTTCCTACCACTGTGGTTAGAAAAGATGCTTGATTAAGATTTGTCTTCTTAAATTTACTGAGACTTTGTTTTGTTTCCCAACATGTGGCCTTTGAGAATGTTCCATGTACACTTGAGAAGAATGTGTATTCTGCTGCTTTTGGATGGAATGTTCTATATATATATCTATTAAGTCCATCTGGTCTAATGTTTCATTTAAGGCCAATGTTTCCTTGTGACTTTCAGACTGGATGATCTATCTATTGATATACGTGGGGTGTTCACGTCCTCCACTACTACTGCGTTGCTGTCAATTTCTCACTTTAGGTCTGTTAATAACTGCTTTATATATTTTGATGCTCCTATGCTAGGTGCATACATATTAATAAATGTTATGTCTTTTTGATGGATTGTCCCCTTTATCGTTATACAATGTCCATCTTTATCTCTTGGTATCTTTTTGTCTTAAAGTCTATTTTGTCTCATATAAGAACAGCTACACCCATTTTCTGTTGGTTGCCATTTGCTTGAAGTATCACATTCTATCCCTTCACTTTGAGCCTATGTTTGTCCTTAGAGCTGAGATGGGTCTCCTGAACCCATATTGTTGGGTCTCATTTTTTAATTCATCCAGCTGCTCTGTGTCTTTTGATGGTGAATTTAATTCATTTACATTTAAGGTTATAATTGATATATGAGGACTTAATACTGCCACTTTATCTTTTGTTTTCTGGTTGCTCTATTACTTCCAGTGCTTCTTTTGCCTTGTGTTTCTGCCTGCCATTTCAGTTTGGTGGTTTTGTGTGATGTGTTTCTCAGTTTCCTCTTTTTTACACTTTGTGACTGTGTTCTGAATTTTCGTTTTGTGGTTACCATGTGGTTTGTATAAAAGGTCTCATAAATAAGATAGTCCTTTTTCTGCTGATAACCTCGTCTTCATTTGCCTATGCAGGTTCCGTCCTTTTCCTCTTCCCCTTTTATGTTTCTCTTGTTCCAAATTACCCCTTTTTATGTTAGTGAGTTTGTTACCAAATTGAAATAACTATAGTTATTTTTGAAGCTTTTTTTCCCCTTTAACCTTTATGCTATAATTGTTTAACAACCTATTCTGATATAGAGTTGCAATTTTCTGATACTATTTATCATCTCACTCAATGTTTTGTGTACTTTTGCTTTTTTGTTTCAGGTATAAGGGCTCCTTTCAACACTTCTTGTAAGGCACATCTAGTGGTGATGAACTCCCTCAGCTTCTGTTTGTCTGGGAAAGCCTTTATTTCTCCTTCATATCTGAAGAATAACTTTGCTGGATAGGGTATTTTTGGCTGACAGTTTTTATCTTCAATATTTTGAGCACGTCATTCCACTCTCTCTCGGCCTGTAGAGTTTCTACTGAGAAATCTGCTGACAGTCTAATGGGGGTTCCTTTGTAGGTTACTATCTTTTTTCCCCTGGCTGTCTTTAAAATTCTTTATCATTGACTTTGGACAGTTTTAATATAATGTGTCTTGAAGAAGGTGTTTTTGTGTTGGGATAATGAGGTGCTCTATTAGTTTCGTGGAATTGTACATCCAGTTCCTTCCTCAGGTTTGGGAAGTTCTCAGCTATTATTTCTTTAAATAACCTCTTGCTCCCTTCTCCCTCTCTTCTCCTTCTGGTATACTCATTATCCTTATGTTACCCTTTCTAATGTAGTTGAAGAGTTCTTGTAAAGTTTTTCCATTTTTAAAAAATCTTAGTTCTCTCTCCTCTTCTACCCGAATCATTTCTAGATTTCTCTCTTTGAGCTTGCTAATTCCCTCTTCCCTGTGGTCTGCTCTATTTCTAATGCTTTCTACTGATTTCTTAATCCCATTTATTGAGTTCTTCAGCTCCATAATTTCTGTTTGGCTCTTTTTTAGAGTTTCAATCTCTTTCGTAAAGTATTTGTTCTGTAAAGTATTCGTTCTGTTCATTAATTTTTATTCCTGAGCTCACTTAACTGTCTTTCTGAGTTGTGTTGTAGCTCACTGAGTTTCTTCATGACAGCTGTTTTGAATTCTCTATCAGTTAGATCATAATCTTCCATCACTTTAAATTTGGTTTCTGGAGAACTGTCATTTTCTTTTTGTGACACCATGTTACTGTAGTTTTTCATAGTGCTTGCTGAGTTGTTCCTCTGCTGGTGCATTTGACTTAGCAAACACATTTCTTATTTAGGTAAAGCTTTGTTTACTTTGATTCTAACAGTTCAACAGATAGATAATTAGAGGCTTTTCTTTTGTTTCTCAGTAGGTGGCGCTATAGCACAAGTTCTGGTTTCTTTTCTTTGAGCTGCCTCTGGCTCTATTTGAGAATTGGCACTTCCCACCTCCAAGGCCTCTGCCAGAAATGTCACTGGTGCCCTGCTCATAGCTGCTTGTGACTCTCAGGTTTTTGGTGCCCCTGCTGCTGTTGCTGGTGCTGCAGTTGCTGCAGTCGCTGCTGGGGGCACCAGGATGGTGGGTGCTTCCACCATGTCTGAGGTTGTTAGGCATGCAAGTGGAGAAGGGGCTGGAGTTGCGGGTGCTGCCATGGCTGGAGTGACTGGGGTTGTGGGTCCCTCGCCACCACTCAGTTCCCTGTGGCTGGGGGTGCTGCTGTGGCTAGGAGACCAGAGTCATGTGTGCCATCTCTGCTGCTGCTACCAGGTTCCCTGAGGCTGCAGGCTCAGCCACCATAGCTGGGGGACTGGGATCAGGGGCATCACCTCCACTGTTGCCCAGTATTACCTCCTCTGTGTATTTCAATCCACTCACTTTCAGATGTACAGATGTGTCGCTCTCTCCAGTGTCCTGGTGTGTTGGGCAGAGGAACCTTTGTTGAGTTCTGGATACTTAAGTAGTTGTAGATTGAAGGGGAGAGACAACAAGAGAGTCTCATGTTGACATGATGCTGACATCACTGTCTTCAGATTTTTTTAAAAAGAGAAGTCTAAATCCAAAAACTGATGTGAAAGCTCCCAATTTGTAATATTGGCAACTTATTTAATTTATTTAAAATACCAAGTGAGTCAAACAACCTTGCTTATAAGGCAGACAAGGCCCTTGGGCCAAAAGATTGTGACTGTGAGAGAAAAGCTCAAAATAAAAGTTAACGACATTTGGGAGAATATTAAAACTTGTAAGCTAATCTAAAAAGGAGAAAAAATAGTGGCCAGCCCTGTGGTGTAGCGGTTAAGTGCGCGTGCTCCGTTGCTGGTGGCCCAGGTTCAGGTCCTGGGCACGCACCAAGGCACCACTTGTCAGGCCATGCTGTGGCGGCATCCCATATAAAGTGGAGGAAGATAGGCACAGATGTTAGCCCAGGGCCAGTCTTCCTCAGCAAAAAGAGGAGGATTGGCATGGATGTTAGCTCAGGGTTGCTCTTCCTCCCCCCCCAAAAAAAAAATTAAAAAAAAATGAAAAGGAGAAAAAATAAATATACAGTCTTGATGGATTCTTTTTGTGAAATGTTTTTTAAAACGTTGAAGTAATTTTACATGGATCAATGCAAACAACTAAGCTGTGGGTTGAAGCCTTGGTTATTATTTCTCAAAATGCAGGATAGTGTGTCATGTTAATAGGTATCTGATGAATGCAAGTGCCTGTGCACAAATGTATCTCGATTAAACAAAGCTGAGGTTCTTTACTACAGGATTCTCAGCACTTACTATATTAGTGTAAACTTTGTGCTCTTCAGAGGGAGATATAGTATGTTAATGTTTATTTAACTATGGACCCCTTTTAATACAAAGGACTCTGGGACTTTTGTGCTAGACTTTAAGGAATATGGGTTTAACCCAAGAAAAAGTTTAATTCATTGTTTACATTAAGCACAAGCTAATAACTTAGCAAGCAGTAGAGTTAATACATTTGATTTATTCTGTTGCTATACTGTATAAAATACTGTAGTTTAACAGTATATAATTAAGATCTATGTTTTGAATTGAACTAGTAACATATGATCCTGTTCCAAGGATTTTTGGTTCCTTCTTGTTTAATATTGTCAATTTAAAAAAAGTGTTAGTGACTTATACGGTGACCGATAAACAATAATGTACAACAAAAATTTCATACACACACAAAAAAGTGTTAGCGAGATAATTCCACGTCCTTTAAGTTATAGTCATAAGATAGCACTTCTGAACTTTGATGTAGAGTCCTGCAAAAATTAGCTAAGCAATTAAAGTAACAGACAAAGTTATTTTGGTGTAGCAGTAAATTAAGCTAAAACTATTATAAACTACTACATCAATCACATCTAAAAGTTCTAAACCAAAACTAGACCCATGAAAAATCATATCTATTTTACATGTAACAAAGGTATAAGACAAGTAAACTATCCTGTCTCATCTAATATACTTATTTTAAAACTCCTAGAACTAAGTCTGTTTTTTACATCCTATAGCTTATATACTATATGATATACTTATTACAACCTGTAAAAGTAAATGACCCTTTCTGTAAGATAAATGAAAAAATAAAATAAGAACTAAATGGTCCTTTGTTACTACAGTGAAGATAAACCTAAGACATATATATAAAATTAAAGATTGCTTTTTAAAAAGTCCTTATATACCTCTGGAAACATTTCAGGCCTATTTATATGACCGGCTTTTAACTAAATATATATACATATACATTTATTCATTTTTTTTTTTTGCAAGGAATATCAGCCCTGAGCTAACATCTGATGCCAATCCTCCTCGTTTTTGCTGAGGAAGATTGGCCCTGGGCTAACATCTGTGCCCATCTTCCTCCACTTCATACGGGACCCGCCCGGGATCCAAACCTGCGAACCCCAGGCCACCGAAGCAGAGTGCGCGCACTTAACCACTGCGCCACTGGGCCGGTCCTGTATACATTTATTCTTCAAATGTATCTACAGTTGTATTTTTTTCAGAGGTATAAACAATATTCAAAAACATTTCTGGACCTTCTCTTTGGATCTCCACTCCATATCAAGTTCATAATCCATACTATGCAGGACAAAACTGCTTTATAAGAAGAGATATTCTAATAAAAGTAGTCCTAACTCAGAGTAAGGGAGTATCAAGTAATCTTCTTTTACACCATGGTCAATTAGTTAAACAAGAACACCTATATCTTTTAACATTTGTCTGTATCCTCTATAAAGCAGTTATGTAAATTCCAAGATTTAATAAAGAATCTAGTCAGAAAAATGGCCACAATTTATTAAATCAGAAATCTATGGAATACTTAAAAAAAAAAAAGAATGTATCAAAAAAAATACCCTTATCCAATTTACTAGATGATACTATATAAGTTACATGATCTCTGGACTTCCATTTTCTCATCTTTAGAAAAGACAAAAATACCACCTAACTCATAGGCTGCTATGAGGATCAAATAAGATAATGGACAGAAAAACACTGTAAATTTTAAAGCTCTATACAAAATGATGAAACAACAGTAGAAACAACAACTACTGATCTGTACTACCCAAAAAGGAAACAGTTTACTGTCACAAGAGTCAAGGCACAATGCTCAAGTATTTTCTGCTTTCAAACAAGGGATTTAAATGTCACAAAAGGTAATGCTATACATCTTAATAAGTTAGTTTCTTTTGTTAGTCTTTTGTTACGTATAGGCAACTTTATGTACCATTTTAAACCTACTTTAGATAAGGATATTCCCTTCCTCATTTTAAATAGTTAAGGATCTCAGGAAAAACAAAAAAATAAAATAAAACTTGGTTACTTTAATTATGAGGAAAAGAAATATCAATGTCAAAAGTAAATGGAGGGCCGGCCCTGTGGCTTGGTGGTTAAGTGCGCGCGCTGTGATGCTGGCGGCCCGGGTTCGGATCCCGGGTGCGCATCGAGGCACCACTTCTCCGTTCATCCTGAGGCCGAGTCCCACATACAGCAACTAGAAGGATGTGCAGCTACAACACACAACTATCCACTGGGGCTTTGGGGGGAAAAAATAAAATAAATAAAATCTTTAAAAAAAAAAAAAAAGTAAATGGAACTTGAAACAGACTACAAGAAAAAAAGAAAGATAATATTGGTGAGTTCTATGAATTAATATAAAAATGTCAATAACTACACATTATTGTACATGCATTATTTTAAAGGGGCAATATCAACATAAGTGTATTCTCTGAACTAGAATACCTTCCAGTTCTTATTGAATATTGATAAAATTTCTATGTATAAATATGTATGTGTACATATTCAAATATTATTTTTATTTTTAAATAAACTGCCTCAAAAATTTTTTCCCAAGAAGTACACAAAAAGTAATTCGAGCAGATTGTCCTAGCAGAGAAAAATTTTTAATTTTGTTAAAAGATGCACTAGAATATTTTTTGTGTTCTGGACAATAGATTTAGTAGTCATAGAAATAATAAATAGCAATATAAGATTATCAAATATTCCTCTTTAAATAAGGAATTCTTATATAGTGAAACAAATCTCAAGACTTTTTTACCAGCCAGAAGAAACATCACTTGACAGTGTCCTTTTATATTATCAGAAATTATGCCTAAAAGCATCATGCATATGTAAATGCAATCTTTTACCTTCAACATCATCTGAAAAGGTAGACAAAATAAATACATAAAAAGTGGGTGATAACAAAACCAGCTTCTTCTGTAGTAGTATTCACAATAAAATAAATAAGAGCTTAAAAATGTCAAATAAGCAATATAATCTCTTGGAAGAAGAGATTCATACTCATTTTACTCAAATACCTGAGATAGCCTAAAAGAGATATGGCATATGCTATATATTCAGGATTGAGACAATCTATCAATAAATTAAAGGTTTATAAAATATCTCCAAGGTAAGGAACTCTAAAATGAAGTTCATTAAGTCAGCAAAGAATTACCTTTTGATGAAGCAGTAGAGGGAAAGTATCAATAATAGAACTGAAGAACATATTTCTCAATATTTAATTTTTTTTTAATCGACTCTTTCAGGTTAAATAAATTTTCAGAAGAAGGTTTAAGTTTCTATTTTAATCTTCCCTAGAAAAAGTGATTCTACTACTGTTTCTCCAAAGAATCATTTTTCCTGTTTTATCCAAAGGATCATTTTTGGATGCTGAATTAAAAATAAAGAGCCCAGGGCCGGCCCTGTGGCTTGGTGGTTAAGTGCGTGCGCTGCGATGCTGGCGGCCCGGGTTCGGATCCCGGGTGCACATTGAGGCACCGCTTCTCTGCCCATCCTGGGGCCGAGTCCCACATACAGCAACTAGAGGGGTGTGCAGCTATGACATACAACTATCTACTGGGGCTTTGGGGGCAAAAAAAAAATAAATAAAATAAATAAAGAGCCCAAATACATAAAGAGAAACAAAAACTGGACTCGAAACATGATTATATTATAAATTTTTAACAAAGGAAAACCTCCTAACTAAAAATTATTGCTGCTACATAATTTCTTGAAACAGAAAGACTATTCACTACAAACTAACTAAAAAGAGCTAAATTTCTAATCTGAAAATCTAGTCTTTTTCTTTAACGTGTTCTAACAAGTGTATTGCACCTAATTTTCTCTTCTGAGAACTAACTAGGAAAAATAAGTATCTTTTTCTTCAAAGCATGTTCTTGTGTCTATTGTATTTAAATATTGTTACGTGACTGACAGCCTCTTTTTCCATGGGTACCAAATTATGTTTGTTAAAGATTTTTCATCCCTGAAAAATTAATAGTCAAATTTTAAGCTAGGTATCACAGAGAAATAAAATTTTAAGACAAAGATATTTAAGTCTAAGAAATTGTGACTATTCAATACAACCCAGTTTCAAATGTTCCTATTATTGGTATTCTGTGAAGTTAATGTCTACATATATTTCTGCTCTACTTTTTTTTAAATAAAATATGCGCAAAGTCAATATCATCGATATTTCTTTATGATTTGTCTACTCAGAATTTTGAAAGATCCTATAATTTCAATCTAAATTAGACTTATAAAATACACAAACATGTCCATTCTTCTGATTGTCTAGAATAATGAAATGATTGTCTCACTATGTCCCACTGCAACAGGCAACCTGATATGAGGAATGCACTCTTCCACAGCATTATGAAATGTTACTCAATGCATGATTTTACAATACGTAGAACAAAATGTATACAGACTTCCAGTAAAATATTTCACGTACCGACAATAAAACAAATTAAATAAAGGACAGACTACCTTATTTTAAGTATGCAAGTAATTTGAAACAAAAAAGGAAAAGAAGGATATACCAAAGCAATGTGTGGATTTCAAACTGATTCATATCATTTCACACTAAACAATGTAAAGAAAACTTCGTAAATTTAATAAATTGTTGTCCTTTATAAATTAACATAAATCCTATGTTAAAAGTTTAAGTATTTATTAGGAAAAACCCCTCTAAGTTCATATTGCTCACCAGATAATAATATATATATAAAATACTTTGATTTTTCAATCAATAGCCAAAAATGATTAGTTAATGCAGAGATTATTAATATTCACATTGCTTAATTCAAACCAAATACAAAGAGAGGGAAAAATATTTTTTAAAAAGGAAGAATCTCATTCCGTCTCTAAATCACATACAAAGCAATCATCGTAAAGATACTTTCCGAAACTAAGCTTGTCCTTCCAACTAAGTTTGTCTTTGCTTTTTTGATTAAAAAAAAAAGAAAGAAAGAAAAAAGGGAAAAAAACCCTCATAAATTTGTAAAATAAAGTCAACTTTAAAATGAGCAAAATTGGCACAATCCAGTTAATTTTATGTACAGAAAACACAGTGAAAGAAACTTACCTACTTCTTCTTCTTCATCATTAGATATTATATTATATAATGTGTCCAAAGCATAACCTATTATTTCAGAATCCGCACTGGAAAAAAAAAAAATTATTACACTTGTACACTGCTAGTTAGAATGTAAACTGTTATGACCATTTTTAGATGGTTGTTTAGCAAGACTGAATAAAACATTAATTCCATTTCTAAAAACCTTCTCTAAGAAAATATTAGTGAAAACTGTAAGAATGTGTACAGGTTTATTTATAATAACGAAAAATTAGAAGCAACCCAAATGTCTAATAATAAAAAAATAGTATGGTAAATCCATACATATAACAGCAATAAAAAATGTATTTTCAAAGAATGTCTAATGACATGGTAATTAAAATACCTCTCATTTAATGCCAGTAGGAAAAAACTGAATATAAAAATTAATCTACAGAATGATCCCATCTAGCAAAAAATACATATACATTCATGTATCTATACATATTAAAAAACAAATCTATAAATAAATTCATAAAATAAACCCAACTTTATTTTTTTTATTTTTATTTTTTATTTTTTTATTATTTTTTTTTGTGAGGAGATCAGCCCTGTGCTAACATCTGCCAATCCTCCTCATTTTTTGCTGAGGAACACTGGCCCTGGGCTAACATCCATGCCCGTCTGCCTCCACTTTATATGGGACGCCGCCACAGCATGGCTTGCCAAGCAGTGCATCGGGTGCGCGCCTGGGATCCGAACCGGCGAACCCCAGACCGCCGCAGAGGAGCTCGCGCACCCAACCGCTTGCGCCACCGGGCCGGCCCCTAAACCCAACTTTAAAACCAGCAAAATTAGTACAACCCAGGTAATTTTATGGGTGTGTGTGTGTGCTTATATATATGTTTTGTGATACATATATATATGCTTATATAATATATATGTTTGTATAAACATAATAGTTTTATCTCTAGTTGGACTACTAGAATCTGTTTCCCTGCTCTATACTTAGTTTTCTAAAAAAAAAAAAAAAAAAAGTCTTATGGTAAACATACTATTTATAATATCAGAAAGTATAAGATTTTGTAGTTGTTGATGAGCAGACAAATTTTGAAAGCGTGATGAATGATGATGGCATTTAGAGTGGAAAGCATGAGTGAGATACAGGTCACAAAGATTCAGTGAATATAAAAAAGTGATTATGGGACTAGCCCAGTGGCATAGCGGTTAAGTTCACGTGTTCCGCTGTGGCAGCCCAGGGTTCGCCAATTCAGATCCTGGGTGCGGATCTGCTCACTGCTCATCAAGCCATGCTGAGGTGGCATCCAACATAGAAGAACTAGAAGGATCTACAACTAGGATATACAACTATGTACTGGGGCTCTGGGGAGAAAAAAGAAAAAGGGGAAGATTGGCAACAGATGTTAGCTCAGGGCCAATCTTCCTCAAAAAAAAAAAAGTGATTAGGAGTGATAGATGAAGGCAAAGATGAGGGACAAAGTGGGTCACAACCAGAGGATGTAAATCTCAAATGAAGTGGATTTTTAAAATTATTAGGGCCGGCCCCATGGTTTAGCGGTTAAGTGCATGCACTCCGCTGCTGGCGGCCCGGGGTTCGGATCCCAGGTACGCACCAACGCACCACTTCTCCGGCCATGCTGAGGCCGCATCCCACATACAGCAACTAGAAGGATGTGCAGCTATGACATACAACTATCTACTGGGGCTTTGGGGGAAAAAATAAATAAATAAAATTAAAAAAATAAAATTATTATTATCATTTTGTTTTTGAGAAATTTTGAGGGGTATCTTTTAAGAGACAATTGAAAAATGAGGCATGGAAGGGAACTTCCTCAAAATGATAAAGGGAATCTATGAAAATCCAATAACTAACTTCCTACATAACAGTGAAAGACTGAATGCTTTACCCCTAAGATCAGGAACAAGATAGTGATGTCCCCTCTAGCCACGTCTATCCAACACTGAAGTTGAGGTTCTAGCTAGAGCAATTAGGCAAGAAAAGGAAATAAAAGGAATGCAGATCGGAAAGGAAGAAGTAAAGCTACATTATTCACAGATGACATGATCTTGTATATAGAAAGTACTAAGGAATTTACTAAACAACTTTTAGAACTAGTAAACAAATTCAGCAAAGTTGAATACATGCTTAATAGAAAATAATCAATTTTATTTCTATATACTAGTAATGAACAATCAGAAAATAATATTAAGAAAATTTCATTTAAATAACATAAAAAAGATTAAAATACTTTGGAGTAAATTTTACTAAAGACTTGTAGACTGAGAACTACAAAACACTATTGAAAGAAATTACCCAAAACTCAAATAAATGAAAAGATATTATATGTTCATGAAGAGGAACATGTAATATTGTTAAGATGGTAATATTCCCTGACCTGATTTATAGATTCACACAATCCCTATAAAAATCTTAGCTGCCTGTTTTGCAGAAATTGACAAGCTGATAATAAAACTTGTATGGAAATGTAAGGGATCCAGAATAGCCAAAACAACCTTGAAAAAGAACAAAGCTGAAGGACTCACATTTCCCTATTTCAAAACTTACTACAAAATTACAGTAATCAAGACTGCGTGGCACTGGCATAAGGACAGACACATAGATCAACAGAATAGAGAGTCTAAAATTAAAGCCTAACATTTATTTCAGTGGACTTTTGGCAAGGATGCAAAGACCATTCAACGGGGAAAGAACAGTCACTTTAACAAATGGTGCTGGGACAACTAGATATCCATATGTGAAAGAATGAAGTTGGACTCCTACTTTACACCACATACAAAAATTAACTCAAAATGGATATAAGACCTAAATGTAACGAGCTAAAGCTATAAAACTCTTAGAAGAAAACCACAGGCACAAATCTTCAAAACCTTGGATTAGGTAATGGTTTCTTAGATATGACAACAAATAAGCAAGAAAAGATAAAACAGATAAATTGGACTTTGTCAAAATTAAAAACTTTTGTGTTTCAAAGGACGCTATCAAGAAAGTGAAAGACAACCCAAAGAATGGGAGAAAATATTCGCAAATCATATATCTGATAAGGGACTTGTATCCAGAATACATAGACAATTCAACAATAAAAAGACAAGTAACCCAATTAAAAATGGGCAAAGGATTTGAATAGACATTTCTCCAAAAAAAGGTTTACAAATGGTCAATAAGCACATGAAAAGATGCTCAACATCATTAGTCATTAGGAAAATGCAAATCAAAAGCACAATGAGACACCAAGTTACATCCACTAGGATAGCCATTTTATAAAAAAGGACAATAAGAAGTGTTGGTGAGGAGAAACTGGACCTTCATACACTGCTGGTGGGAATGTAAAATGGTGCAGCCTCTGTGGAAAAAGAGTTTGGCAATTCCTCAAATTGCATTCCTATGTATAAAGCATATGTTTACACAAAAACTAGTACACGAATGTTCATAGCAGTGTTATTCATGACACCAGTATTATCCATGAAATATCTCAAATGTTCATCAACTGACAAATGGATAAACTAAATGTGGTATATCCACACAACGGAATATTATTCAGCCATAAAAAGGGATGAAGTACTAATACACGTTACAAGATGGATGAACCCTGGAATATTATGCTAAGTGAAAGAAGCCTGACACAAAAGCGACATATTGTATGATTCCATTTATAGAACATGTCCAAAATAGTCAAATCCATAGAGACTGAAAGGAGATTAGTGGTTGCCAGGCACTGTGGGGAGAGGGGAATAGGGAATGATAGTTAACGGATACCAGATTTCTTTTAAAGTAATGAAAATGTTCCGGAATTAGATAGTGGTGATGGTTCCACAACTTTGGGAATATACTAAACCCACTGATGAACTTTATGGTATATAGATTATATCTCAATTAAAAAAAACACTAATGAGGTGTCATGGTTTGGAAACATCAGTGAGAAATAGATAACTTTCAGGCCCTGAGTGTGGGACATAGGAAAATGAGCAGTCTCTTATCAGATGGCTATATGGGAAGCAGACACATGGAGAGATGGAGAGTTTCAAGCCATGCCAAGAACGGTACACAGCTCTCTGTGATGCAGCCAAGGATGAAGGGGATTCAGTGGAAGGATTCTGAGCATGTTAATTGGATAGGCCAGGAGAATAAGCATAAAATAGTAATGAAGATGAGAAGTGGAAGGAGATGGCTACAGAATATAGACCTTTACATTCAATGAAGTTACAAACACCCACAGAATACTTTGAAAACAGAAGACATCTTTAATTACGTGTGGAGGCAAATGGAAAGGGAATTTAGCACAAGACAGGGAATGAAACATGAAAGCTCATAGAAGTTTGGCTTTATTTGTTGTCTAGGAGGCACAATAAAACACCTAGCATATGAGTGAAATTATACTGTTTCTCTGTCTAACTTACTCCACTTAGCATAATACCCTCAAGGTCCATCCACGTTGTAAAAACAACAACAACAAACCCGCACATAGATACAGAGAACAGATTAGTGGTTACCAGAGGGGAAGGGGGTAAGGGGAGGGCAAAAGAGGTAAAGGGGTACATTTGTACAGTAATGGATAGCAGCTAGACTTTTGGTGGTGAACACGATGTAGTCTACACAGATGTCGAAATACAATCGTGTACACCTGAAATTTATACAGTGTTATAAACCAATGTTACCTGGAGAAAAAAATAAATTAAACAAAAAGAAAAAAACCCCACCCAGCAGCCTCTACCATGATACAATGATTAGTTCACACATTTACAAGGCTATATGGTACACCCTACTTCTAAGGTGCCTAGCAACATAGTAAATGTGCAATAAACGTTTTTAAAAATCTATTACTTAACCTTTATATCAAGATATGAGTATCTACATATTTATTTTCTGCTGTGCACTAAAAATGACAATAAACACCACTCTTGTAGCATCCTATTTTTCATATTGAGATGGTAGTCATTTCATTATTAACTTTATAAGACTCAGTGAGAAAATGCACATGTGGACTAAAGATACACGGAATAAAAAAGAAAGATTACACGTTTGTGTAATCGCCACACTAAAGTTTTTTGGGTCAGGGCTCTATTTTCTCTAATTTGGAATGTTGTTTAAAGCAGATAACTAACTTAGGTTACTGTATTAGTTTCTATTAATGCTGTAACAAATTACTACAAACTTAGAGGCTTAAACAACACAAATATATTATCTTACAGTTCTGAAAGTCAGAAGTCTGAATGGGTCTCACTGAACTAAAACCAAGGTCTCAGCAGGGCTGCCTTCCTTTCTGTAGGCTCTAGGGGAATATCTGTTCCCTTGCCTTTTCCAGTTCTAGATGCCCCCTTCCTTCATCTTCAAAGTCAGCAACAACAGGTCTGGATCTTCTCATAGCACCTCATTCTGACCTCCTCTTTTGCACTCCTGTTCCACTTTTAAGGAGCCTTGGGATTACACTGGGCCCACCTGGATAATCCAGCATAACCTCTCCTCTCCAAGTCCTTAACTTAATCACATCTGCAAAGTCCATTTGGCCATCTAAGGTAACATTCATAGGTTGTGGTGATTAGGATGTGAACATCTTTGGAGTGGCCATTATTCTGCCTACCAAAGTTACCTACTATGGTGTTAATAACACAGACAGGCCCAACATATCCAATGCATTTATTCAAACACACTAGAATTAGTTGGCTTTGGAAAGGTAGCCAACGTAGGTTATGCTGTTTGAGAAGAAGAACAAAGATTCTGTTTTGAAGAAGCAGCTGAGCACTGCTGAAATACAACTGAAAAAGAGGCCATGAGGTTAGACAGACAGCCAGTACTGAGATCTTTAAAAAGCTTTTATGCTTTGCTTTGTTTGAGGAGCTTGAACTTCACACTGCACTGAGCTGGTGAAATGCATTAAACAGGTGAGTGATAGAAGATTTACTTTTCAGACAAATAATTGTTACAAAGTATAGACTGAATGGAAGGACAAAGAGATCAGAAGCAAAGAATAGAATTTGGAGGTAGTGGTGACTTTAAACTATGCCCCTAAACTCTGTGATACAGCCCCCTTCAAAAGGTGGAACCTAATTCTTCTCCTCTTAAGTACAGGCTGTATTTGTTTCTACCAAATAGAATGTGGTGGGATTGATGGTATGCAACTTCTGAGACTAAGTCCTAAAGGCATTATGGCTTTCGCTTTGTTCTCTCTCTAGGATGGCCTGCTTTGGGAGAAGCCAGTTGCCATATCATGAGGATGTCCAATCAGCCCTAGAGAGAGAGCAACGTGGTGAGGTACTGAGGCCTCTTGCCAACAGCAACGTGAGAGAGCCATCTTGGAATCACACACTGCAGCCCCGTCAAGCCTTCAGATGACTGCAGTCCTGGCTTACATCTTGACTCAACCTCATGAGAGCCCCTGAGCCAGAACTACCTAGCTAAGCCACTTCTGAATTCTTGATTGACAGACACTGTGAGATAATAAACATTTATTATTTTGAGCCACTAAGTTTTGAGGTAATTTGTAGCAAAAGATAGCTAAACAGAGGCTATGAAAATGATTTAAGAGATTGATTTTGAGAGCCAGAAGTAAGACTAACAAAGGAAATGGAGAGAAATTCATGGATTCCAGCTGTTTTTTGGTCTGGATGGGCATAATGGGTGAAGAAGAGGGATGAGTTCAGCACGAATCCTCCAGTTTGTTGCTTGAATGGAAAGGTGCTATCAACTGGGGTGAACTTGGTCAAAAGACAGTTGTAGGGAATGCCATGGGGGGGCAATTAGGAGCAGGACATCCAGAGATAAATTAACTTTTGAACATTTTGAATTTGAGATACCTGTGAGAGATTTCGATACAGTAGAAATGTCCACTGAGCAGCTAAAGCTTGTTAGATATATTTAACTAGAGGTAAGATCTGAAAGCTATCCATGCACAGTTGTTAATTAAAACCAAAGATGCAGACATAATCTCTCAAAGAGAAATTGGAGGAGCTAAAAATAGGCTGAGTGATCTTTCTCTTAAAATATGCTCAGATTTAATGCTTTCACTCTATTAGTATAGTTTATTTTTCCAAAAAAAGCAAGTCTGGATACCTAATACATAATATGCATATTATGTTATAGAATAGTACATCATATATATATCTAAGTGAATATCAAAACATCCATTTGCCCAGTTCAAACTCAAAATCTTAAGTCTTTAATTAGCAGTTACTTCATTCCATTTTTATATAATGGAAAGTTCTCAACCCCTGAGGGTTGAGATTATGTCTTTCCTAATGCTTATTAGCACAGTGGTTTGCACCTAGTGTCCAATACTTATTGAAATTACAACTGAAAGTAAAAACTTGATAACCTTAATATGTAAATCATTTCTGGAATAGTGACTCTAAAACAGATTAATTAAAATTTCAAGAAAAATTAGGGTGAAAAATGATTAAATAGAGACTTACCGATCTGTTTGTAAAACATGGATAAGATGTTCCATAGCTTGAATACCCACTTCCAAGCGATATTTCTGCAAAAAAGAAAAATGTTATTAAAGTACCTAATATCCAACTTAATGAACTTAATAACTGATAAAGTGTTACAGACCTTAGATAATGATTTGAGAGCACGCACGGCATTCCTTCGATCATCCAGTAAAGTAGATGAAGCTACTCTGTCACAAAGCTTTTGAATCTGTCACGGAAAAATGAAATAGCATTAACAGAATAAAAAGAACAAAAAAGAAACATGAAGTTTTCCCAAAAATTTATACCACTGAATTTTGGAAAAAAAAAAAATCAATAAATAGGATGTCATGGAAATGGTCTTTCACAAATCTAAGTGATTACTTAGGTGGTATTATAATCTCATTACAAAGATAAACACATTTTTCACAGAGACTTGAAAATGGCAGTGCTGGAAGAGAAGTCAAATAAAATAAGTCACATACATTGCGGAATTAAGGGAAATCATTAGTAGAGCTAGAGTTTTATAAATATGCCTATTATGACTGTTTGAACCAAGAGGGGAGCATAATCCATAAGGGTTATTAGTAGAAAATGAGAAGTTATTTAAAAAAAATTTTTTAATAACTGTTTACATCATAACCTCTCCCTAACATTTCCACTATATATTTGAAAAAGAAAAGTCAGAACTGTATATCAAAAATTTTAAGTTTTAAGTGTACCTCAAAATCTACAAGGATGAAATGTCTCTATTATAAAAGCTTTTAATAAATTTGCAGGAATTAAAATTCAAATTGAATTTTAAAATAAACCTTGGAGCATTATTTATAATACGAAAAAATTAGAAACAACTGTTCATCAAAAGAAGCAAAACTAAATTGTGGTACATTCTTTGGTGGAATACAATGCAGCTACTCAAAAGAATTAACTGTACTGACATGAAAATACTATGATTTAATAAATAGTGAAAAAAAAGGCAAGTTGTTGGGCCAGGCCGGTGGCGCAAGCAGTTAAGTGCGTGCGCTCTGCTGCGGTGGCCCGGGGTTCACCGGTTCGGATCCCGGGCGCGCACCCACGCACCACTTGTCAAGCCATGCTGTGGCAGCGTCCCATATAAAGTGGAGGAAAATGGGCATGGATGTTAGCCCAGGGCCAGTCTTCCTCAACAAAAAAAAAAAAAAAAAAAGGAGGCTTGGCAGATGTTAGCTCAGGGCTGATCTTCCTAAAGAAAAAAGAAAAAAAAAAGGCAAGTTGTAAAACTATATGTAAATTATGAGCCCACTGAAGCAAAAGTACCAAACTGTGTATGTATGTAAAACTGCATTAAAAAAGAATTTGGAAACATAAAACTTCTAGAAGAAAGCATAGGAGAAAACCCTTGTGACCTTTAATTATGCAAAGATTTCTCAGATCATACTAAAAGTGCAATCCACAAAAGAAAAACATGATAAATTGGACTTCATCACTTCTGCTCTTCAAAAGGTACTATTAAGAGAAGGAAAAGCTAAGCAACAGACTGGATGAAAATATTTGGAAAACATCTGATAAATAACAGTTTTAAAACCACTATACTAAGGTCCTCTATAGCTCTAACAGTCAGTTACTATTTAAAGTTATTATTCATTCTTTAATGACAGTTCTAAGATTCTACAAATAAAATTTTGGCATATCACTCAAACTTTTGCACCCTATGTATCTGAATTAATGGTGTTTAAATACATATAATATTTTCCAAATTATATTCTGCAGACTTCTAGTGTCTGAGAAGATATTAATAAATTTCCTATCATCACAGAACCAGTGGGAAATACAAGATTATACAAAATTAAACAAGTTTCTGCACTACAGGACTTCTAAAAGTGTTTACTATGCTCATTTACATTTCTTCATACTACAGATACAGTATGATAACCAAGCCTAGCTTTACTTTTTGATTTTATTCATTCTAACTGCTCACATTGAGAAATTATTCCTACCTTAAATTATATCTACTTTCATAATAATTATACTGACTTTCCAAAATGGAAATAATACAACTTTCTCTTTATTAAATAACTGGTTGATACTTTTTCTACTATAATATCTTTTTCTTTTCTTTTTTTTTTTTTTACCATTAGAAAAACTACATAATCATCTCTTGAAAACATGAACCTCATTACTCTCAGCTTAAAGAATTTCTTAGGCCAAAAACAGTTTTCCTAAGCATAACTGTAATTTCTTCTACTTGGGTCTTATACACCTTTTGTTAATTTTTTTCTCTAGCTGATATCATGAATAGGGATTCTTTTGCAGGCATTTTCTGCTTTTTCCTAGCCCTACACCTCAAGCACTGGTTCTAGATCTGGGATCCCACCTCCCTTGGATCCCAGTACCATGCAGGGTTTGAACTCCAGCCTCAGCTCCATCTTTGGTTAGTGTATAGAGAGACTTGCGTCAAAATATGAACTTCCAAGTCTGGAAGCCCTTCAATCATAATTTGTTGAATGTGGAAACGTGAATGCTATTTGATGCTGGTGGAGAAACTTAGCTTTAGGAATATTGGAGGGAGATGATCATAATTCTAGAGTTTAGGGGTTTGCTTTGTTTTTTTTTTTTTTTTTGTGAGGAAGATTGGCCCGAGCTATCATCTGCCAATCCTCCTCTTTTTGCTGAGGAAGACTGGCCCTGGGCTAACATCAGTGCCCATCTTCCTCCACTTTATATGGGACACCGCCACAGCACGGCATGCCAAGCAGTGCATAGGCGCGCGCCCTGGGATCCGAATGGGCAAACCCTGGGCCGCCCCAGCGGAGTGCGCACACTTAAGCACTTGCGCCACTGGCACCGGGCAGGCCCGGGGTTTGCCTTGTTTTTATTTTCAGTCTTTTATTTTTCATTCTAACATGCTAACGTTTGAGCCTTGTTAATTTTTTTAAAAAGCTTTGAGATATACACCAATAATCTCAGTCATTATGAAGATAAAGACAAGTTAAAAGAGCAAAGAGGTTATTTTTATCTATCAGACTCACAAAAATAAAAATGAAAATAATAGTACCACATACTATGATTCCATTTTCATAAAATAAAAAACCAGGCAAAACTTCTCTATGTTATTAGAAGTCAGGATAGTGGTTACTCACAGGGGCAGGCAATGACTAAATGGAGCACAAAGGGGACTTCTGGGGTACCGGTAATGTTCTATTCCTTGATCTGGGTGCTGGTTACACGGGTGTGTTCAGGTTGTGAGGTTTACATACATGACATGTACTTTTCTATGTACTTCAACAAAATTATTTTTAAAATAAAACTATCAGGATACACAAAGATATAGATTAATGAACTTGCTTATATTCTATCACAGGGAAGGTAACCTAAAAAGTGGCAATTTGGCAAAAACGATTACAACTTAAAATGACCCTTTCAGCCAGGCATTCTTACTTCTAGGAATTTATCCTCTAAAAACATGCCCAACAACTACACAATGTTATATACTAGAATGTTCTTTGTAGCAATATTTTTAAAAGCTAAAAAAGGAAATCTGGCTTCTGCCATGTAAGAATATAATAAGAAGTGTGTGACCCAGAAGAGGGCCCTCACTCGACCATGCTAGCACCCTGATCTCAGGCTTCCAGCCTCCAGAACTGTGAGCAATAAACTTCTACTGTTTATTAAAAAAAAAAAAAAGGAAATCTAAATGTTCATCCAACAATCAAAGAACAGTTAACATATGGTACAAATACACTACGCAGTTGATGAAATGAATGAAGCAGATCCATATGTAGTGACATGAACAGATGTCCAAGATATATTAAGTGGAAAAAAAGAAAGCCGTAAAGAGTATGTTTAGCACAAGCTCATTTTGGTTTAAAACCATATCATTAATAAACCATGTGAACATGTATAGAAAAATTAAGACTGTGTACTATACTGTCTTTTAGTGGGTTTCTGGAAATGTTCATTTTCTATTTCTGATGCTTGAATTTTTATAATTAACAGGTTTTACCTTGATAAGCAGAAAAGAGCAATAATGGAATAAAGTGAAATGATTTATGTTTTATTGGAATTTCTAGGATATTTTCACGACTGATTGAACTCATCTTTTAATGATGCTATCTTCCCTCTGCTCATCAAAATAAGATGAAATCAGCTCTTAATTGATAAAATATAAACTACCATAATAAAAATATCCTCAGTTGGCTCCTTGCTGCCTATTGGATAAAAGTGCAAATTTTTTTAGACTAGAATGCACAGACATTATACTCAGTGAGTATATACACATTGTGCTAACCAAAATAAGATATGGTCTCTGGCCACAAGGAGCTTGCAGAGGAAGACAGTTGTGTAAATAAAGTATAATAAGTTAAAGGTATATAAGTATGTGCTGAGTAAAGCAGGGGCACAAAAGTAGTCAATTCTATCTGAAAGTGAAACTGCTATAGACTGAATGTTTATGTCCCCCCAAAATGCATATGCTGAAATCCTAACCCCCAAGGTGATGGTATTAGGAGGTGTGGCCTTTACGAGGTGATTACGTCATGAAGGTGGAACTGTCATGAATCGTATTAGTGTCCTTATAAAAGAGACCCCCGAGAGCTCCTTTACCCCATCCGCCATGTGAGGACACAGTGAGAAGATGGCTGTGCATGAAACAGGAAGCGGGCCCTCAGCGAACACAGAATATGCCTGTGCCTTGGTCTTGGACTTCCTGGCCTCCAGAACTGTGAGAAATAAATGTTTGTTGTTCAAGCCACCTAGTCCATGGTATTTTTGTTATAGCAGCCCAAACAGACTAAGACAGATACTGTTTAAGAATGGTATATTAAGAATGACCCTCTTTTTTTTTTTATTTATTTTTTTATTTAATTTTTTTTTTATTTATTTGTTCCCCCAAAGCCCCAGCAGATAGCTGTATGTCATAGCTGCACATCCTTCTAGTTGCTGTATGTGGGACGCAGCCTCAGCATGGCCGGAGAAGCTGTGCATCGGTGCGCGTCCGGGATCCAAACCCGGGCCGCCAGCAGCAGAGCGCGCGCACTCAACCGCTAAGCCACGGGGCTGGCCCAAGGATGCCCCTCTTGAGTCAAGAATTAAAGGATGAGTAGTTCATCAGACAATATGAGGAAGGAATTCTAGGCACAGCAAATGATTTCTTACTTTATAATTGTTTACATATATTTTAATGTAGAAAATAGCATTTCATATTGAGATGAAGAAAACTGGTCTAATTTGAGTTTTTCAATTTTATACATCTATGAACCAAAACAATAATTTTTACGTTACACACATACATATATAACTTGTTCCATTAAAACAATACACCAAAGGAGACTTTCTAAAATATGAAAACTTTCCCTTTTACGATAATTTTAAATGCCTGTTATTTCTGGGAATGGTGATTGATCTAAAATAATGTAGGGGAAAAAACAATAATATATAAGGTTAAACTGTTAGGTAAAAATAGATTTCTTTTCTAATGGGTTCAAACTATCTGCTTCAATAGGCTCTGATTAATAAGCAAATCACTAGGTTTTTTAGGTAGTTGCAAAATGTACATTAAGAATATTAAAATTAATCACTTTTAAAGTGTACTATTTATACTTATAGAAATAAAATCCATTTATGCCCGAGTTCAGGTAAATATGTATCAAAACTATTTTTAAGAATATAAACATGCTTTTTATCTATTAAACTTGGGTTTTAATGGCAAGTAGACATTCTTCCCAATTGGGGATTTTAATCGGAACTTCCTCTCTAGCGACTTAAGACAATTAAACTCAAATCAGTCAACTATATTGCAAACCAATGAGAGCCAAAAGTGAATATAAGAACAACTTATTTATCCAGAACTATGACTGAGCTATTTCAGATATCTTCTGTCAGGCACCAAAGTGGTCTTTTCATTTTAGTGATTTCTGATAGTAACCTAAAACTAATTACAAGCTTCTCTGTTTTCTTAAAGAACATAATTATAAGCTTTCTAAGCATTTAAGCCTAAGTCCTCTCCAATATCGTATATGGGGATGTCTTAGGGGTTAAATGAAATAATGAATATAAAAGTCTTTGCATAGTACCTGGCACCTATAAATGCTCAATAAATGTTAACAAACTTTATTATTACCAAGCTTCTTATGACTTCTTTGTATTCTTCTTCTATCCAATCAGGATTTTGGCTGTCATTTCCATCATATATGTTTCTAACTGATCATTCAATTTGCACATTTTAATTTGCTACTGAGTGAGAAATTCGATAATTAAGCTAGATAGTAATATGTCTACAACCAAAAATTACTCAGGCTTGAAATCGAGATTGAGTACATGGACTTTGCAACTTCTACTTTGCTATGTGAAAGCCTTATTATCTCCTGATAATATTCCAGATGGCTGAAGTTTATGAATAAGTGATCTCTCCATAATACAGTGCTATGTTGCTAGTCTTTACAGACAACTGAAACCAAATGAAAGGAAAACGTTATATATGTTCCAACCCTTACAAAGACTTAGTCATGTTTTAGGCCAAACATACGTCTATATTTTTCAGTTGATATTTACCAAGCAAAAATTTTGTAGCACAAGTAAGCTTAATTTACATTCAGAGATTGTAGATCTCAAAGACCATTATTTCATTTATTCCTTACTTGAAAAAACAACTCAATACAATATAATTGCGCCTCATTATCCATTCTCTCTTTCTTTTAGTTATTAGAATCCTTTATGTTTTAGCTGGGCACATGGCTGTCCACCTAGACTTCTTTCCAAGCCTCTCTCGCATCTAGGCACAGACAGTGACTACATTCCTGTCAACGAGTTGTTATTACCTGCCAGGTCATGTCTTTAAAAGGAAGCTATTTGTTCTTTATTCCTCTTTCTCCTTCTTTCAGCCTGGAACTTGAACCTGGTGGTAATGAGGCACCTTCAACAATCTGAACCAGGGCAGCATCCTAGGGGATGGCAGAACAAGATAAAAAGCAGCACCTGAGCCCCTGGACCACCCTGAGGAGCAGAATTACTCTACCCTAGGGATTGCCTTCTAATTTGACTTTTATTGGAGAAAGCAACAAATTTTTACCTTGGTTAGACCTTTGTTTTCCGGCCTCTGTTATACCAGCTGATCCAATACCTAAACTAATAAACTCATTTTACAGAAGAGGAAACTAAGGCTCAGAAACAAAGCAATGTACCCAAAAATACACTGCCAGTTTGCTGACACTGTCCAAATTCTAACCAAGCTACAGATGTCTCACTCCAAAGCCCACACTCGTTCTACTATCCTACGTTGCCTCCTATACAGAGAAATGTGAGTCTGAGTACCTGCTGCAAACTACAGGGACTGTAAGATGTTTTTGGTAAATAGGGGGACATGGCAATGCAGTTCCGGTGAAGAGGTTCCACTTGCACCACAGTCCACTAAGGACCCTGATAAGCCTTGACTTAACTGCCCTACCAGGGCAGTCCCTTATTCTAAGGAAGTTGGAGCTTTATTTTGGGAAAGCTATAATGAGAAGCTACCAAGTATTTAAGAAAAAAATCAGCACATTATATAAGTACTTCAGAAAAACAACAGGAATTAATATATTCACTTTTTTAGAATTAACCTGGCTGAGATAATAAGGACAAAATGGAGTTGAAAGAGATTAGAGAGAGAAAAAATATGTCAGCTCACTATAACAGACAAGGAATAAGGTTAAAAAAAGGCATTAGGGTGGAGGCAATGGGCAAAGAGCTGAAGGGATAAATAAAGCAAAAGAATAATTGAAGAACTGAATTTAAGAAGCTTTGGGTTCTAAAGAATAAATGTCTGGCACAGCCACTGTTGGGAATTCAACTTCTAGAGATTTGTCCTAGAGCAATCTCTGCAAATGTACAGTCACAAGTACAAGGACAGTCACTGCAGCACAGTAACAGAAAAATAAACAAAACAGAACCACCTTAAATGTCTACTCTTGGGAGGCCTTTCATTTTTCATTTTATACACGTCTCCAGCTTTTCCTTAAACAAGCATGTATTCAAATATTACTTTTATCATTAAAAAAAATTAGAGAATCAAAAAGCAGCAATGAATAAGCTAGCTGAAGTTTGATATCACGCATCAGTAATCATTCTTCTATATCTCTGGAAAGTCAAAGGTCAAAGGAGTAATACAGTCTGAGGAATTCAGTGCCATAATCCTGAAGTGAGTGATGCAATCATTCATTCAACAAATATTAGAGTGCTGCTGCCCTCATGGTGGCCATGGTCAGTGTAACCAGAGAGTAGTGGTCTGTGACAAGGTAAATTCAGAAATTAGGACTAAGCATTTAGAAACTTCTATAGCAACTGGATAATGGCTGCTTAATAAAAAAAAAATAGAGCTCGTATTTTGTATGCCCATGAGTATGTGTATGTGTACTGTCATTTCAATTTCCTAGCAATTCACTTTTATTTTATTTTACAAAAGTATTGGTCTGTGATGAACTGGAAATGGGGAAAAAAAACCTTCACCACACACAGTTTGAGATATACTATTAAAGTGCTTAACATTTTGCAACACACTGCAAAATTCCATTCTGAGGAAAAAGCAGTGAACCACTGTAGAAGGTACCCACCCTAATGAAACTATAATGGCAAGAAGACAACAGAATAAATTAAAAACAAGATAAATACTACACAAATTGATAAGTACAACAAGGGAAATAATAGGGAAATGAGACAGTGACTGGGTAGAGAGTACTACTTCAGGACAATACAGAAGAAATTAATGCAGTTCACTTTATTAAAAAGTCAGAAATGTTTGTCCCTAGGCCTTTTACCAAAGTACTTATTATCTCAGCATACTACCAAGGCACAACACTGAGGATGACCATTCTGTACGCCTGAAACAACTAACCTACCCAGAATGTCACTGCCTGAGTAAACAGAGAGGTAAATACAGCCAAGATACATAAGGTTACGGAAGAGAAAATTGGTAACAACAAAAAAAGATACTTCAGCCTACTTGCTTGAAACAAAGAAATTTAGAAATATTTTTAAAAACTTTCTGGAAGAAAATCTACTATGTTCATTGATTAGAGAAAAGAAAAATTCCAATACCTACTGTTAAATTTTTAAAAAACCAAATACCTGTGAATATAATTATTCCATTCTTACAAAGAAACTCATTTGTGTAATAAACATATTGGTAAATGCAAAGAAAACACTCTGGAAGGATGTAGTACACCAAACTTCATTAGAGATTACCCCTGGTAATCGAAAATAAGATAGTGAAGGGAAGCAGAAAGGGGCAATTTTAGACTATATACTGATTTGATTTATAATAAGCATGTTTTCACTATTGCTTCAATAACTAAACAGAAAAATTTAAAGAAATTTCCCAAATATATAAGACCTTGCTTTTATTCTGTTACGTGATCTAACACACCACCTGATTGACTCACTGTTCATCTACTTTCTGAATAGAGTTGATTCTTGTTACTCATGGTAGTTATGTTCTATACAGTCACCACGAATACTGAATTAGCAGGTAATGAACCACTGCACCTAACCGAAACAGAGGGCTAGGCTCCTGTGAGCCTCTGGTCACATTTTCATCAATCATTCGGATACATAACCTTCTTTTATTTGTACTTCTGTTTCAAGACATCTTTTTCAATAGATACGATTGATTTGTTAACGCTGAACTCACAGTCACCAGTACTACTACTCACACCTAAAGGAAGCATATCTGACACACATATTTTCTCTGTAAGGCACATCATAGCCTTCTTGTGCTTAGGAACACGAGATAGCACTATTCTTGGGGTCATTTTTAACAGGAAAATCACCAACAACAAGCAAAAAAATGCAGAAAACATGACACTAAATGGACCATGAAAAGGGCACTGGTTTACAGTATGAGAGTTGAAACAAGAAGGCAGAGTATCTCTGTTTGACCTCAACTGGGGACGCGCACATCAGGCGACTCAAATCTTTTGCTACTCTGCCCATGTCCAGAAATAACTGTCAAAGTGCTGTGTGCACTGGTTTTGTGGTTACAAACAAATTTTAGTGTGTAGATGAATTTGCAAATATGGAATCAATGAATAACAAGGACTGACTGTACCTTAAATACAATCTTTCTACGTCAGTTTCATCATGTGCAAGATGGAATAAACTAGATAAACTCTAAGGCTACATAACAGTCAAAACTTAGAATATGTTAAAAATACTCAATTTTACCTAGTTTGTAATCACGTATTTATTTGCTATACTATCTGAAAAATCTATTTGGCCTACACAGTGTTTAAAATAATTTTTAAGTGAACATTTCAAAGTTGATTTCATATAAAAATCCAAATTTCCACCTTTTCTTAAAAAAAAAAACAGCCTGATAGCTAATGACAGCTAACACTGTATTTCATACAATTTAAGAAGCCATTAATTATAAAATCCACGATTTTTTAATGTATCACCAAGAAAAAAAGAAATACGGCAAATTATAATTACAAGATGCCACCTGACTGCAGAGATGTTTCAATGCTAATGTGCATCTCAGAATTGTTAAAACATGGCACTTACCAGGTGCCAGCTCTGTTCTAAAGTTGTGTATATTTTTTAATTCATTTAATCTTCACAAAAACCCTATATGATAGACACTATTACTATCCACATTTCAGACATGAGGAAACAAAGGCACAATGGGTAAGTGACTTGTCCAAGTCCACAAAGCTAGTAGGTGGTGGGAAGGATTCAGATCTAAAGCAGTCTGAGTGCTTAACCATTACGTTAAATCTGCTCTCTGGGCATACATTCCTGGAGGCAACAACTGGCTGGAGTTGAGCACTAGCTACAATCTCAAGTCAGGATAAGCAGTCTCCCGTTTCATCCCAGACCTCTGCTCTCTCCTCTAACCCAACCTGCTTCATTGAACAATGATGTTACCCAATGGACACTGTTGGGATTTGAGTTTCTGACTCTTGCATTAAACAACAGAATACTATGTATTAACAAAAAACAGTTCTAAAGAGAAAGAAATAAATTTGAGTAAAATTTAACCCAGAATTAGTTTAATTTAGAGGACCAGAAAGGGGTGACATTAAGGAAAAACTCAAGAAACAGTAGTTTTCAACTAATTCATATTATGCTAACTAGGTATTAGATGCTCTGAGAGATAAATACAATGATGAATTAGACGTGGATCCTGTTATCAAGATGCTTTTATAGTCTATTAAAAGAGAGTATAGCAGGGCCGGCCCCGTGGCTTGGTGGTTAAGTGAGCGCGCTCCACTGCTGGCGACCCGGGTTCGGATCCCGGGCTCGCACCGACGCGCTGCTTCTCCGGCCATGCTGAGGCCGCGTCCCACATACAGCAACTAGAAGCATGTGCAGCTATGACACACAACTATCTACTGGGGCTTTGGGGGGAAAAAATAAATAAATAAAATCTTTAAAAAAAAAAAAAAGAGAGTATAGCATAATTAACAAAAGTAACTGAATATCTGGTATTTTAAATAATGTCTAATAAAGTAGCTCTGTTTTAACATGCAAAGACCTCCAAGACATATCAATTAATGAAAGAGATAAGCTGTAGAACACTATAAACAGTGTATAACTTATGAGAAAGAGAGATGAATATGCTCTTACAAATATATAATTCCATACTGCATAGATGTAGGATTATTCATAAAGGTCTGGAAGGATTTATATCAAACTAATTACAGTGGTTATTTCTGGAAAGAGAACTGAAATTGGAGATGGTAGTCAAAGAGGACTTAAACTTTACTAGTATTGCTTGCCATTTTGTATAATAAAAAAATGAAAAGGCAAATTAATAAAGTAATACATATAACATCTTACAGCTCATGCAGGTGATTATGTAACAGAACATCTTTGTTTTCAGTAATTGCCATGTGAGATTCACAATTCCAGTTACCAAGAGAAATATGAAAAGGACAAATAATCCCACTAATTGGTAAATTGGGCCTAATCAGAATTACAACCTAATAACCTGAATTTAATGTTTGTTTGTTTTGCTAACCAATAGTGCCATTTATTTTTATTCAGTGACCCATAAAAGGAGACCAAAAAAGAAGCAATGGGAATAGGAGTGACTAGGAAAGAAAAAAGTGAGATGAGGAATGTGAAAATGAAAAACTACTGAAAAGTAAAAAGTGGGGGGAAAAAAGGTAGCATAAAATTAGGACGCTGAAGGTACATTTAAAATTTAAAGGACACTGACATAATGTAGTTTGCAGTATTTTCTCACAATTCCTAATAAAAATCCATGTTTTTTTAGTATTCAGTAACTATTTAACTGACATGCAAAAATGAAGGACAGGAATGCGAATTAAAAAAAATCTAATTCAATCATTTATTCAACAGATATTTATCAAGCACCTAATACCAATTTATGTGATGATGTAATGTTGCCTTTATGAAGCTTAAAATATAGTTATACCTTCCTTGGAGAGAACTTCCCCAATCATGACTGTCTACTGTAGGACTAAAATAATTCATGTTAACAAATAGTCAATTCACTTATATTGTTTTAATGGAATAAAAAATATTACTGTTTTAGAATACAAGAAATAGCCAGAAACTTAATTTGTTTTAAATTGAACTCTGTAACTGAGAAGATTTTACAAAAAAAGCAGAAGCCAGTCTTATCTTCAGTTGACCTAAATTATTACAATCTTAAAAAAAGTGGGAACATTAGAAAGTAAAACACCAGTGTCTTGGCAGATAAATCCAAGAAATTTAACACAATCTATTTCCATTACAATTACCAATAAGTCAGCCAAGGTAATATACTGCTTCATTTATTCTCCATGCTTTCTCTAAGAAATGAACGATACTTTCCAAAAGGACATCCTTTTTTAAGCAAGTCATCATAAGGAAACTTGTCTACCAAACAACCTATCACAAATGCTAGCATCTCAAAATCTAACACTACAAAAGTTTTCAAATTAAAGGTAACTTTTTATACAAAGAATGTTTATGGCATTTCCAGCTGAGATATAAAAATATAAGCATGCCTTGCTTGATATCCACAACAGACAAAAAACACAAAGCCATATAAACAACAGAATGTAAATACATAAAGAGAGAAATGCTACTTGCTACCAACAAATTCATATAAGAAATTCTTATATTCTCTCCTAAAAGATAATCAGATTAAAGAGTGATTACAATTACTTCTCAAACCATAAAAAATCAGGACTTATTTTATCTTTTAGGTATTCAAATGGGCAATACTTCATGAACTCCATAAAACTGATGGTAATAAAGGACTTTTAAAATGTAGCATCCCTTTAAAAAATACATCCTCTAGGACAATTTTCCCAAACTAAGTTCCTCAAAACAATAGACCCATAAGGTTTCCTGGAGGAAAAAAAAAGATCTGGTCTAATAGATTTGGCAAACACAACTTATTTTTTATATCTCCCTCTTGGAAATATTTGAAAACATAACACAGTGTGCCTGCTTAATAAACCTTGTATAAATATTAGGTTTTTGTTTTGTTTTTGATCATCACACAGCACACTTCTTTGGTAACAAAATTCTTTCCAGTACATCTACGCACATTCTTTGGAACATGCTTTGGTAATGCTAGGGTATGTAAAATTTAAATGATACTAGCTTTTTAAAACCACCCTATGGGCCGGCCCGGTGGCTTAGTGGTTAGGTGCTCGCGCTACGCTGCTGGTGGCCCAGGTTGGGATCCCGGATGCGCACCAACGCACCGCTTCCCCAGCCACGCTGAGGCCACGTCCCACATAGAGCAACTAGAAGGATGTGCAGCTATGACATACAACTACCTACTGCGGCTTTGGGGGAAAAAAATAAATAAATAAAATTATAAAAAAAAAAACACCCTAAATTATCTACATAATTAACCTTCAAAAGAGCCATGTAGTTTTCAACAGACACTACTTAAAAAGAATATAAGAGACATCTTTGGTTGGATGTAAAGGTGATCAAAACACAGTCATTATTATGGTTTTCTCTGACACTGTTACTGCAAGACAAGCTAAGAGAGAAAACAAATACCAGTTATGACACTGACCTGGTTATTAATGGAGAATATGAAACACGAATCCAAACAGGAGTTTCAGACTACACATTTATAGTAACGTGGCGTAAAATGTGCTTGACCAAACCAAAACTATGTCTAAATTTAAGCGCACACTCTTTAATAACAATTTTTATTAAAAGAAAGTACAGCTGTGTCCACATGGTTAGCCCTTTTGCTTTTTAAGCCAGCTGATCAAAGTTTGATCTAAAAAGAGATGCCTTAACAGTATAGGAATTCTGCACACTTTTTCTAAACTTTAGCAACTTTCACGCCTTGGGATACAACTTGAGAAGAGAAACCCCCCGTATGACGTACCATCAAATGTAGTCAATACTTCTCTTGGGATTTTCAAGAAACTAGCTTTTTAAAAAAGGTATTAGTTGGAAGGTAGATGGAAAATTAAGCATGTGTGAGCATTCAAAAGAATAAGTAGGATTTTTACTATAATTAGTGTTTATTTGCCCTAGCAAAGTATGCCAAGGCTAAGGTCATGATTTCAATCATCAGAAATCAGAGCCTTTCTCCAGCTAAAGTAAAAAAGAGAAATCAAATTAAAAAGCATTTGACTCTAAAATATGAAAAGTTTAGGGACGGGCCCCGTGGCTTAGCGGTTAAGTGCGCGTGCTCCGCTACAGGTGGCCCAGGTTCGGATCCCAGGCGCGCACCGACTCACCACTTGTCCGGCCATGCTGAGGCAGCGTCCCATATACAGCAACTAGAAGGATGTGCAGCTATGACATACAACTATCTACTGGGGCTTTGGGGAGAAAAGGGGGAAAAAGAAAAAAGGAGGAGATTGGCAATAGATGTTAGCTCAGGGCCGGTCTTCCTCAGCAAAAAGAGGAGGATTAGCATGGATGTTAGCTCAGGGCTGATCTTCCTCACACACAAAAAAATAAACAAATAAAAAGATATGGGGGGGAACGGCCCAGTGGCACAAGAGGTTAAGTGTGCGCACTCCACTGTGGCGGCCCGGGGTTCACCGGTTCGGATCCTGGGCGCGCAGCGACGCACCACTTGTCAGGCCATGCTGTGGCAGATGTCCCATATAAAGTGGAAGAAGATGGGCACGGATGTTAGCCCAGGGCCAGTCTTCCTCAGCAAAAAAAGAGCAGGATTGGCAGATGTTAGCACAGGGCTGATCTTCCTCATAAAAAAAAAAAAAAAAAGAAAGAAAAGTTTGATGTGGATAAAATTCTAGACTTAAAATATTCAGAATATTATAAAATTATTGACTATCATATGATACAAACACAAATATTTACTACTTTGTCTTTGAAGAACACCTTAATACTAGTCCCAAGTTACTCTTAACTGAGAGTATGAAAAGCTAGGTACTATACAATCAACAATAAAACTCTCACACATTGAGAAGATAATTAAGTTTAGTAAGAAAAAGCAGCAAAGCACACTAAATCTGAAAAATTCCTCAAGTAAAAAGTTTGACATAATGAACGTTAATCATTTCAGAACTTTGATTCCTACAGTCTTTAAAAAGTATTGTTTCAGCACCTAGTAATTTGTAGGCTGCTAGGATTACAGATCTGTGATTTCTTTCATATAACACTATAATTAATTCATTTAATATTTATGGAGTATCTACTACTATGGAAAAATAGAGATTAAAATACATATGAACACTGCCCTAAAGAAACTTAACAGACTAGAAGAGATGAGACATATATAAATAGCAGAAAGCCTAAGAAATGCAGAATCTAGTTAAAATGTGAAGACTGCTCAGAGAGGAAAGAGATTATCTGCAGTTTGGTGGGGGAAAGAAGTAAGAAGTGCAGATTAGGGAAGGCACTGATGGTGGATTGGAAGGATAGGTAGAGTTTAGACAAAGAAAAGAGGCTTTCTACAGGAAAAAGATGAAAAAAGCACAAAAGATGAAAAACCGTAATGAAAATAATTTAATTTTGCAGAAATGGAAAAAACTACAAAGTACTAAGTGATAATGTAGAAGTTAGAGATTCCAAGCTCGGGCAACTTGAATATCCAGGCCAGAGCCAATCACCAATTAAAACATCTAATATTGTACCACACACTCTACTGATGCTCTATAAATACTTCTAAATTAGTAACCCATGACCGCTTATATCTGTTGTTCTTCCTGATGGAATGAGATGGTGAAACAAATTTTATTCACACTGTAATGCAGAGTAAACTATCAATTATCTTCAGAAGACAAATTACTTTTCCAATTTTGAGTGTACATGCTCAAAGTTAGGCAAGAACAAGGACCCTCACTTTCCTTTCAGTTTATATATACAACATACCCAAGTGATACTCAAGCTTCACTTTGAAATCATGATATTAAAACGATGTTGTTCCATTCACTATGGCAAGATCAAAGTGTTCTAGTCTCAGCTGTGCAATACTGTGCAAGTTTCTTTAGTGGTCTGTACCCCAGTTTCCTAACTTGTAAAATGAGGGGGTTCAGGGGCCGGCCCGGTGGTGCAAGCGGTTAAGTACGCGTGCTCCCGACGCACCGCTTGTCAGGCCATGCTGTGGCGGCGTCCCATATAAAGTGGAAGGAAGATGGGCATGGATGTTAGCCCAGGGCCAGTCCTCCTCAGCAAAAAGAGGAGGATTGGCAGATGTTCGCTCAGGGCCGATCTTCTTCACAAAAAAAAAAAAAAAAAAAAAAGAGGTTCAACCTGGATGATCTGCAAAGGGCCTTCCAGCTTTAAAATCCTATCCAGTACTCAATTAATTGTACACCATCTTTTCTACAGAAGTCATTGTGACAAGGCAAACTATAACCAAAAAAAAAAAAAGCATATTCTTCCTCTAAAAATACGTAATAGGGGGCTGGCCCTGTGGTGTAACGGTTAAGTGCGCGCTCCGCTTTGCCGGCCCAGGGTTCACAGGTTCAGATCCCTGCGTGCACCGACGCACCACCTGTCAAGCCATGCTGTAGCAGCGGCCCATATAAAGTAGAGGAAGACGGGCACACATGTTAGCACAGGGCCAATATTCCTCAGCAAAAAGAGGAGGACTGGCAACGGATGTTAGTTTAAGGCTAATCTTCCTCACACACACACAAAAAAACACGCAACAAAAACTCCCCTTTATTGAGCACATATTCAGTGCCAGGCTCTTTCTAGTTCTTATTTCACTTAGTCCTCATTAGACCTATAAGCGCAAGAATTTTCCTTATTTTACTCACGGGATATTAGCCATCTCTTGCCTGTCTAACCCAATTAGGGGTGGAAGACAAGGATTCAAATCAAGGCCTAACTCCAAAGCAAGCTCTAATAAATCACACTTTGAAACTTGGTGCCTCAAACAAAAATATCAGACAGATAAAATAAATGAAGAAAAGCTGAAGAGGTGGACTGTGACTATAGTAATCTGGAATTAGCCATGGTCTTCTAACAGGGCAGTTGAGCTGCCTTGCAGCATGTGGGAATGGACAAGGGAAGCCAAATATCAGGGGAGTATGTGCATGTGTGAGAAATCTCCTGATTTTCAAATGAAGGAAAAGAGATTCACCAGCTTTCAACTTCTCCTTTAAACAGTTCTAACCCAGATCTGTGAGGTTAATTTTAATCATATTATATAAATTTCCAAAACTCCCAGACAAGTATTAAAATATGGGCATCAGCTATAAAGCCTAAGCTTTGAAGTAAGGCAAACCTGGATTGAATCCCGGTTCTGTTACCAGTAGTGTGTGACCCTGGTCAAGTTACTTCACCTCTAAGCCTCATTTCTTCATTTGTAAAGTAAGGATACTATCACCTGTCTTGCAGGGTGGTTAGGGATTAAAGGAGAATGTGGACTAGAAAGCGCTCAGCACAATACCTAGCACAAGGTAAGAGCCTGACAAATGACAGTTATTATTACCCTTCAGAATCCCAGTAACATAGAACATAGGATCTACGTTCACAGACATTCCAGTTATGTCTATGAATACTACCCCAAGTTTGCCTTTAAAATGTCATACTTTGTCACTTTTCTGTAGTTCTAAAATTATCCTCAAATAAAAAGCTTATTTTAAAAAATGTCCTAAACTTATTTCTAACAGACACTAATCAAACTTCAAAGTAAGTTTATCCTAAACCTAAAATCGAACCAACTATCAAATACCGTTTTCGGTGGCTAACAAAACAGTAACACTGTAAATCGTGTTACCAAGAGTTCAGACTTCTGAATGGGTGAGTGGAAGGGAAAGCGGGGGATGTGTCCCCAAAGCGGTTTGAGCGCCAGAGATCCCCACAACATCCAAGCGAGTATTTCCCAAAGGGCATCTATTTGGCTGAGCCCGAAAAACGGGGTCTGAACTAATAACACCTGGCAACACGACCTTCCTCCAGTCGAGGGGAAAAAAGCAGGTGGTTTTGCGCCCCAAACTTCGCTTTATTCTTAGCCACATGCTCTCATCAACAGCTGGGCTTTAAACCTTCTTGCAGTCTTCCCCAATTCCAGACTGCGAAGGAGGGCGCAGGACTTCAGGTTCCTCCCGTCCAGTGGAGACACAGGCGAAGGGGAAGGAGGGAAGGGCCCGAGGCCCCGAGGGACGTGGGACACAGGACAGGCCGCCTCTCCCTTCCCGGGCGGTCCCACCCGCGGACCACCGCCCCCGCCGGGCCTGCGGGACTTCGGAGCGCGCTGCCGTCAGCGGAGCAGAGCCGCGGCCGTGGGGGCTGCGCTGGGGGCCTGAGGGAATAACTCGGGGGTTTCAGGAGAGGAAGGGAGGAGGGGCATGTGAACCCCCAGCCCACGGTGGGCGCGGAAGGCGACCTCCCGGTCCCCGAGTCCTCGGTCCGCGTTCCTGCCCGGACCCTTCCCACGTCCCGGTCCCGCCGCTCCTCTCACCGTCTCTGCTTCTGTGTGCTGGGGTCCGGCACTCTGACCCCCCATAACCCCGCGGAGGAAATTCATCTTGCCGCTCAGCCACCGGCTCTACCGGCCCTTGCGGGGACAAAAAAAGATAACTTCCCCCGCCCTCCGCAGGGCCTGGCCTCCAAGCCCGCACCCTGCACTCCCCGGCCGCCGCCACCACCGCCTCCCACCCGGCGGCCGCTCCAGCCTCCTAAGCCCGGAAACAGCCGCCACCACCTGTCGAGATGCGCATGCGCGGGGACGTGGCATTACGTGGCGGCTCGAAGGGCGAAGGCAAAGGGGAAAAGCAGGCGAGAGGAGGCCTGGTGCCCGGGTCCGCCCAAGCCCCGCCCACTGCGCAGGCCCCGCCTCCCTGCGCAAGGACACGCCTCCTACTCCCGCCCTTCGCGGGTCGCTCCTGCTGGCCCCAACCACCCAAGCGGTTAAGCCCGGACCTGCTGACTGGAGAGGATCAGGATAGTGTACGTGTTTTGGCTTGCAGGGTGTTTAATTGTCGCCGAGCGGGACTTACTGCAAGCTATCAAATCCGGGGTCGTACTTTGTTGATTCGAAAGTGAAATTTTCCTTCGGCCGACTTGACAGGTAAGGGGTTCCGGCCCCTGGGCGGGTTCGTTTGGTTTTGCGGTTTAGCAGTACGAGCGTTATGGCCTTCTGATCCCGGTAAATTGCATTTCTTTACAGGGCTTTGTTTGATGGCAAAAAGGGTGCTAGAGCCCCCTCATTCCACTGCCACTGGAGGGCGCATTTCTAAGCTCTTGCTCTTCAAACCTGGTGAAAGGAATTCCTAGATCTAAACACCAGCTACACCTCTATTTCAAGTGGTGTGAGAAGGAAACCAGTCGAACCCTGCTTTTAGCTTACTAGAGGAAATACATTGATCTGCACTGTCAGTTTGGCAGCTAGTAGCATAATGTTTTTTTATTAAGTCTCAACCCCTGCATTTTCAGTATTTTTTTTAAACATGAAAAAATGTCGTTTTTTCAAATCGATGTGCCTGTCGAAGTGAGATTGCTAGGTACACATGCTTCTGCAGTAGTCTTGTAAATTTCTTGAGCCTGAACAGCGCAGGGTCTAACTCATACACCTCTCCACTTCGATGCCCCACAGGTCTCAGATTCAGCATTTAAGATTGAACTCATCATCTTCCCCAGGCTCCCTTAAACAAAAAAATCAATATGCTTCTTCTGTGTGCCCTGCCATGCTTAGTATTACCACTAGCCAAATAATTGCCTAAGCTAGAAGGAGGAAGCTGGGAGGAATCTTAAACTCTGGATTTCATGCTCACATGTCCAGTGGTCTAGTCCTATCATTTCTATTTATAAATATTTCTCAAATTGGTCCTCTGCTCTTCATCCTTTCTGCCTCTGAATTGTTTATGTTCTCCTTCCTCATTTTTTACCAAGATTACGGCAATAGCGTCTTAACTAGTTTGTCTGCATTCAAGCCCTGGCTTCCTTCCAGTACAGTCTCCAGTCCACCTTACAATGGCAAAACATCTGTCCTTGTCAGTTCTCTTCTTAAAATCCTCTAGTGGTTCCCCATTCTCTCCATAATAAAATCCAAACTCCTTAGGTTGGTATACAGGCCCGATATGTTCTGGCTCCTGCCTACTTTCCAGCTCCTGCCTCCCCCAGAAACTCTGGATATATGCCTGGTTATGCCCTTCCCTTCCCTCCTCTTCATCAAGGAAACTCCTACTAGTTTTTTAAGACTTAACTGGCATCATCTGAAAGCTTTCCCTGAAATCCAGATACATACATATGTATTTGATAGCACTTTGCAGTTTTTAATATGTGTAAGTGCTAAATAAATGTTTGTTAAGGCAAACTGTTAAGGGCAGGACTATGTTATTCGTTTTTGTACCTCTGTGTCTTAGCACTATCTCATAAAAGGTGATATTGATGGATAAATGAAGAAAACATTAAAGGATATATGAATATATGAATATTATGCTGAGGATGAGGGTCATTTTTTCATCTGTAAGGTGGAATTGTAGATAACACAAATCACAAGGCCTATGGTGAAAGTTCCTTTCCTAGTGCCAAGGTTTTAAGTCTAGGCCACTTGGAGATTGGTGGAGATCATACTGCCAAAAATACTGTGCACTAAGCATTGTCCTCTGATTTAAAACTAGACACTTGACATTTTGCTTCA
Source organism: Ceratotherium simum simum (assembly GCF_057802395.1). NCBI lineage: Eukaryota > Metazoa > Chordata > Mammalia > Perissodactyla > Rhinocerotidae > Ceratotherium > Ceratotherium simum. The sequence continues at coordinate 61,332,038 of NC_141907.1, read as the reverse complement.
GACATTTTCCATGGGGGCATTTTATTGCAGCCTAAAAAAAGTAACCAGTAAATGCTCAGCATTTTTATTACCAAGTAATGTGTGTAAAGAACCTCACCCAGTCCCTAAGCCTCATCTCCTCCCTGTGCCCCACTCTACCCCATCGTCAGGGATGAGGCTCTGAGATGGAGTGGGGCTCATGGACGTCTACTAAATTTGGTAATAAAGAAATAGTGCCTTGACATTTTAGCAAAATTGTTTTAAGACACCAGCCTTTTCGAAATGCCCTGCTTTGTTTTAAACCTTGGTGAGTATAGTAGGTCACTCACAGAGTACTATGAGTTTTCCCTTCATTTGACCTGTTTTCTTCCCTAACAGCATCCCCTGGGCAGGAAGGACAATAGGCAGGAGGGAGGGACAGTTGGGTGCAGAGCAGATGAGGGTGGCGCCTCCAGACTTCTCCCTGACCTCACAGTCTTGCCTCTGTCTTGATGTCTAGGAAGAGGTGAAGCTACTTGCTACTTCCACCTTCGAGAGGGGGCAAAGAGGGTACTTTCTGGGTCTGAAAGGAGAGCAGAGGCATCATCACTATGGAACAGCCATGAAATGGAGTAATTTAAGAGAAAGGGGGTTACGTGTAAATCCATTTTCACTGATTTTGTAGAGAAAAGTCAGGGACCATGTCTTCTTCCTTGTTCCTATTTAATCATCTAGTATAATTCCTTTAACATGATAGGTGCTCAAGAACCATTTCTTAAATAAGGGAAGAGAAAACGTGAAAAAATTTTGACTGTCTGACTTACACTGTTATACTTCTGACTGTCATAAATCTAAACATTCAGGATAAGAATACTGTGAATCATTAAAATACACAAAATCCAAAATTTTAACTTGGGTAAGAAAAGATTTTTCTTTTCCTAAACCAAACCTGACAACAGAGCAACTAACAAAATTCAGTGGTTTGAAATCCATTTTTATTTATTTATTTATTTTGTGAGGAAGATTAGCTCTGAGGTAACATCTGTTGCCAATGCTCCTCTTTTTGCTGAGGAAGATTGGCCCTGGGCTAACATCCATGTCCATCTTCCCCTACTTTATATGTGGGACTCCTGCCACAGCATGGCTTGATAAGCGGTGTGTGGGTCTGCACCCGCTATCTGAACCTGCAAACCCCAGGCTGCTGAAGCGGAGCATGTGAACTTAACCACTACGCCATGGGCTGGCCACTGAAACCCATTTTTAAAATTGCTTCCTTACAATCCCCTAGTTCAGTGGCCCACTTTTCCCATCATTTCTTACTTTCTAGTGGCAAACTCAACAATAACAATGAAATATCATTGCACAAGATTGTTTTTTGGTTGAGGGGGTGGTGGTGGGTAGAGTATTGTCTATCGTTGCTTAAGAGGACAAGTGGAGATGATAATTTGTGTTTGAAATACATCACATACAGATTTTTTTTTTTTTTTTTTTGGTGAGGAAGATCCGCCCTGAGCTAACATCTGTTGCCAGTCCTCTTCTTTTTGCCAAGGAAGATTGGCCCTGGGCTAACATCTGTGCCAATCTTCCTCTACTTTGTATGTGACCCCACCACAGCATGGCTTGACAAGTGGTGCATCGGTGCCCGCCCGGGATCTGAACCTGCGAACCCCGGGCTGCTGAAGCGGAGCGGGCACACTTAACCACTACGCCACCAGGCCGGCACCATCACATACAGATTTTTAAAAAATAGTTACTGGAAAATCAGTGTCCAAAAATATTATTGATACAATTACTATCCATTAACCAAACAACACATAGCAAAGTAGGGCCGGCCCCGTGGCTTAGCGGTTAAGTGCGCACACTCCGCTGCTGGCGGCCCGGGTTCGGATCCCGGGCGCGCACCGACGCACCACTTCTCCGGCCATGCTGAGGCCGTGTCCCACATACAGCAACTAGAAGGATGTGCAGCTGAGACATACAACTACCTACTGGGGCTTTGGGGGGAAAATAAATAAATATATAAAATCTTTAAAAAAAAAAAAAAACACATAGCAAAGTAAATTGATAATGATGAAGCAGCAATTGAAATTCGTAACCAATCAATAATAACAATCTCAAACACATATTTGTGCTCCTTATTTGCTGGGGTCTGTCTATTCAAAGTGCTTTATATAAAATAATTTACTTAATCCTCATAACAACCTTATAAGGTGGGTAGTGTTATTAGCCCCATTTTACAGATGTTCATGAAACAGGCACAGAGAGTAACTTGCCCAATGTCACACAGCTAGGAAGTGGCAGAGCTAGGACGTAAATTGGTAATCTGGTTCCAAAGCCTGTGCTCTTATGTACTCAACTGTCTGACTCTCTAAACTCGAGAGAGTGATTGTGCACATGTAGAAAGGTGGTCTACTAGTCCCCACATAATCTGGCCCCTCCGTTATCTCCCTAACCTCATCTCCTGCTACAGTCCCTCCACTCCAACTACACTGACTTCCTTGTGTTTCTGAAACTTGTTCTCCCCTTGTGGCCTTTGTGCTTGTTCTTTCCTGTCTTTTAGATGCTTGCTACTCTGCCCACATAGAGGAATGGCTCACTGCTTCACCTTACTCAAGTCTGCTCACATGTTGCTTAGGTCTCTCTGACTGTTCTAAGTTGTGACCTGCCTGTACTCCTTCTCCCTTTGCTCTGCTTATTTTTCTCTTTAGCACTTGTTGGTCTGACACATTATTCTCCCGGATATATTATGTTCCCATGTTTCATTGGATCTAAGACGCCATCAAGTGTACCTCAGAGAAAGAAAAAAAACAAAACCTGCCAATCGAAAGATGCCATCTACCAAAAGATGCATCCCAATTTCAGGTTTCAAAAAATGTTCATCATAGGATTAATGGAATATAGTATCTATTTTACATCTGTATCTTGTTTATTGTCTATTTCCCCACGACCACCAGAATGTAAACCCATAAGGGCAGGGATTTAGTCCTTTCATAAATTGCTTTATTCTCAGTGCTTAGCACAGTATCTGACACACAGTAAGCACTTGGTAACTCTTTAATGGATGAATGAATTCCCCAAAAGAGGAAATTCCCACTTTGGGCTTTTGTGCATGGGAGCAGAAATTCTATAATGTTGCTAAGCATCACAGGTAGCCAGACTTCCTCAAGGGAGTCTGAATCAGGGTCCTCAGAAAATTTTAACTAATTTTAGTTTATGAATATTTTCTTGGCCTTTAAAGACCAACTTAGTAATTGGCATTTAGTCATATGTAAAGATAAACATCTGTGGAAGAAAGGACTTATATTTTTAGGATCAGATCATAGCCATTGAGAGAACCATCTCAGCTTCCCAGTGGCCAGCTCACCTTCGTTTGAGATTCATTAGCTAGTGCAGTGGTTTTTTTCCTCTCCTCCTCCTCCTCCTTCTTCTTTTTAAGGTGGGTAATACATTCACATGGCTAAAATAAAAAGCACAAAAGGGTGTATAGTGAAAAGTCTCTCTACAATTCCTTGGCCACCCAGGCAATTGATGTAAACAATTCTTGTTTATCCTTCCATGTGTATGTGTATGTATATGTATATGTATATATAATCCCTCTCTTTCTCTTTCTTTTTGTTAATAACAAATAAATGTAGCACATTGTAGACACTGTTCTACACTTTATTATTTTCCATTTAATATATCTTGGAAATTGTTCCATACAAGAAGAGGTATTCTTCATCCTTTCTTATTGTGTTCCATGAAGTGCTTTCCAAAATATTTTTTAAAGCTCTAGGAATTCCTTGGGAGAGGAGGATGCAAGAAAGAGGGTTCTAGGCCTCCATCCTGCTCCATTTGATTGATTTCATTTGTTTATACTTCCTATTTCACTCAAACAAAAAGATTCAGAGGCTAAGATGTTGGACAACCACCTCTTCTAAGAGATGTGAAACGTGATCAAGGCAAGGACTTGGAATAGCTGAGTAGTCTCACATGCTCTAGAGTCCAGGGTTCAAATTCCTAGTCTACCTGTTTTGAAAGGAACAATAATAGTACCCTCCATCATGTGGTAGTTGTTAGGATTTTATGTATTAGATAATAGCTTTAATGTGCTAAGTACTTTATTTAGTACATGAAACATATTAAGTACTCAGTAAAGGTTAGAGTGGAGACCCAGGTCGTCTTTCGTGTATATCATCAATTTCTTAACAACTGAACGTTTAAAGATATTACCCTATAATAGTAATCAACTCAAAACTTTATTGGCTCATGTTACTGAAAAGTCTCTTACTTCAGATATAGCTTAATCTGGGGCATCAAGGCAGTCTCCCCAGAGCTGGGCTTTCGCAGTTTCTGGGCCCTGCTCTTTGTATTTGTTTCTTTCTCTGGCTCCATACAAGGGCAAGATGGCTGTTAGTACCTGCAGTGCTATAATCTCCCAGGTCCAAGTTCATCAAGGGAGATTCCTAACCGCTTTCCTTAGAGTTCCAGGAAAGGTCTCATTATGATTTATTGGATCTGATTGGGTCGTGTGCTCATGTGTTGGGCCAGTTCCTGTAGTCCAGTATGTGTGATGCTCTGATTGGCCTTGATTCACACGCCCACCTGTAAAACAAGCAGTGGGAGTCCTCCCCTCATCTCAAAGCATATGGCATAAGAACAGGGGAACAGGGACTTTCTCAAAGGAAAGCCGGAATACTGTGCCAGGAGAAAATTTATCAGGATAGGAAAAACAATAGATGCTCACTGTATCCCTTAATGGACTTGACTGCTTGCCAATTTTTTTTGAAAAATATTTTTCCAGCAGTGCCACTAGCATATTGCTAACATCAGTTCTGTTGTTCTGCAAAATGTTTGAAAGATCATGTTGCATTATTTAATAAAAGTAATTTTATATTGCTTTGTATCTGTATCTTCAAGCAAAGCTATATCTACGCCATTTTATAAAAAGGACAGTTCAGGTGTGTTTCCATTCTTAAGAAAATACAATAAACAGAATTGCTTACTTATGAAACACCTAAATTAGGAAATCCCATTTTCAGTTCCAAAGGACTTTTAATAAAACTGTTTATTGAGGGACAAATTTATCAGATCCAGGCCCTGGCATTCTTGCCTCCTGTGGAGAATTTGACTCTCCACACCCACTGTCCATCCCTCCGCTCCCCCAGGTAGCTGAACAGGCAGGTCCTGAATAGCAAGGATGGGGTTGAAGTTTTTACTGTCCCATTGCACAGCTAGACCAAAATCTTTGAAGTTCACATTATTGGCTGATGCCAAGATTCCATGGAGGCTTAAGGTGATTTCTTATGGAGTGGTTGCCACCTTCACCAGCAATCCATGATCCTAGAGCAAATTGCAGCTGATCTATCTCATTTACCTGAGTCTGTGGCCCATGTGAGTGTGTGTGGGGGGAGGGAGTGGCAGGGGGCTCTGTAGGCTGTCTCTTGAGATCAGAGTACAGTCTGTCAAGGTAGTTTGGGCCTCAGGCCAGCAGGATGGCAGCAGACCTGGACCAGAACTTTTCAAAGCCAGCTCACACCTCCAAGGTCCCTTGTCTCTCCCATTCCAGCTCTTTAATGAAGTTGACTGTAAGGTGCCAATGGCTGTGATTGGCAAACACACTACACAGATAATTGGGGTGGGCTCAGTCATTTGCAGATATGAGGTGGAAGGTCCAGAACTGGCATAGACAGGTGGTTTGAGGAAAGAAGAGGGATTTGGGTGTGGGCAGAATTCTCTGCCAGCAGCTCAGGAGCCCATGGGCAGAGGAATGGAAGATGAGAAGATCATGAGCACAGAGAGGCAGAGGAAAGAAGTCTTCTCTTTGGCCTGCCTGTCCCCTAATGCTGCTTTGCCCAGGATCTCACAAACACCACACTAGCTGTAGGTAGTTTATAGGGCTGTAAGAGCTCCAGCTTGCTCTCCCCACTACCCTCTCCCCACCTCCAATACCCCCATACACACACCGCCTTTCCAGGGCAGGGCCAGTGTGTGAGACCCAAAGTGACCCAGACCCAAGTCCTAAAACTGCTCCCTCTCTCCCAGGTATGTGACTAGTGACTCCTAAATAGCTCAGAATCCAAAGTCGCAATAGGTCATTGCCACAGCCAGTCTCGTCCCTGTGAGGGCGCTGCTATCTAGGTCTGGTTCTAGTATCTGGGTCAGAGCAAAATGACTACACTGATATTTTGGTACTTATTTCATAGTATAATAAATATCAAGATCTTTGTTTTGTCAAAAGCTCAAAATTCATACCATTTAAAACAAATCATGAAACTACATGTTTAACACATTTCATTTTAATAGAAATTAGTGATTCCAAGCTCTGCTGAGGCCTTCAAGTTCAGAAGGGTTGCATGTCTGATGGGTTGGTGCAGCCCAGATTCAGTGCCATCCTCCACCTTGCGCTCTTCTGCCTGGAGCTTTTAGAACCTCCCCCTCTGGGTAGCCGCTCAGCTCTGACCAGAGTTTCGGGCTCCCTGTTTTTGATCTTTCCCTGTCAAGCTGGGAGGGATGGTCCTTCCTGTGGACTAACCCCTGCCTTCCCCCGCAGAATGAGCCACTTCGTTCATAGAGCTTTTCTCACAGGATCCATACTCAGTCCCTCCCTCTTTTGGGGGGGGCGAGGGCTGGGGAGATGGAGTTCCAGGAGCTGATTAATAAAGAGAGGGGGTTAGAAGGGCTTCTATGAAGGAGAGAGGAGGAAGGGGAGAGAGTGGTAAGAGAGATCCAAGAAACTGAATGAAACTGCTGACTAATATCTGCAGCTAGAGTATTACACCCACATAAATACAGTTTTTTTCAGTACTTAAAAATAGCTCGGTATAACAGAATATTGAAAACAGATGTGCTTGGTTTCTTGAAGTACTGATTCAGCAAACATTTGAGTCTCTATCGTCTGTGCCAGGCCCTGGTGTATGTTCTCTCCCATGTGTATCTCATTCTGGAGTCTAGAAATTCTTATGTTTATTTCATAGAGCGAAGCCTGGGCTTCAGTGTGGTATAGACCAGAAAGGCATGTTTTGTTTGCAAACCTGGACAGACCTGGGTTTTCATTCTAGTCTGGCCACTTTTGGACTGTGTAGCCTTAGGCAAATTACCTAACTTTTCTGTATCAGTTGTGATTACCATGCCTTGCAACAGAAAACCGGAGTGTCTTAGACAAATTAGGAGGTGGGCAGTGCAGGACTGATACGGAGGCTCTAAAATGCCATCTGGGATCTAAACTAGAATCATTCTGCTCAACCATCCTTGGCTTGAGGCTTTCATCTTTGTGGTTAAAGCTGGCTGCTTCATCTCCAGCATTGCATCATTATTCTGGAAAGGAAAGGGGGCAAAAGTAAAGGGCAAAAGTTATCTATCAATCGATAACCCATCCCCTACTCTTTTACCCTTTTAACTTAATTTTTAACTTATTTTAGAATTGCAGGTTGCAAAAATTGTACAAAGAATTCTCATATAACGTTCCCCCAGATTCCTCAAATGTTAACATTTTTACCCCAATTACTTTTATCATTTTTTTCTCTCTAAATAAATACATTTTTCTATGACCCATCTGGAGAAGAATTTATAGGCATGATTGTTCCTTTACCCCTCAAACAAATACTTCAGTGTCTAATCCCTAACAACGAAAACATTTTCTTAAATAACACAGTGCAATGATCAAAACCAAGAAATTAACACTGATAACATTGCAATTATCTAATCTACAGACCTTATTCAAATTTTGCCAGTTGTCCCACTAATTTCCTTTTTGGGGAAAAAAAAATTTTCTGGGCCAGTATCCAATCCAGGTTTACACATTGCATTTAGATATTATGTCTCTTCAGTCACCTTTAATCTGGAACAGTTCCTCTTTCTTTGTCTTTCATGATTTGGATAGGTCAAGATAGGTCAGTTATTTTGTAGACTGTCCCTCACTTGGGGGTTGTCTGATCTTGCTTCATGATTAGGTTCAGGTTGTGCATCTTTGACATCTTTGGCAGGAATGTCTTAGAAGTGCTGTCCTTCTCACAGTGTATTATCTCGAGGGGTACATAATATCAATTTGTCCCATTATTAGTGATATTAATTTTGATCATTTGTTTAAGGTTTCCTCTGCCAAACTTCTCCACTGTACACTTAACTACTTTTCCCTTTGCACTGAATAAATATCATTTGGGGGACATGCCTTAATACTGATAAATATCCTATTTCTCATCAAACTTTCACCCTCCAGTTTTAGCATTGATATTCTTGCCTGAATCCATGGTGGTTGCCAGTCTGCCTTTTGTGTAAAGAGCTTTCCAGAAAGCTCCATCTTTCGATTTATTAAGAACTGTGTCCAGGCTTAGCTGCAAGAGTGCCTGGGAAATGCATTATTATATTGTTCTGTTTTGGTATGGACATATTGCCACCCCCAATAAAATTGGGGTTCTCTTAGTAAAGAGGGGAGAATAAAAACTGAGTAAGCAACTTGCCAACCCAATAGCATTGTTGTGAGGAGTAAATTAAATAATGTTTGTAAAACATCTACCAAGAAGACTGTAACACAGTTGATACTTAAAAATATCCCTCCCCAACATGTGGGAACAGAGTTCTGTTTATTTATTTTGTTTTTTTGATCACTTATGGTCACATGGCTAGTAAATGGCAGAACAGGTCTGCAAACCCTAGTCTAGTCACTACACCATAGTTTCCTTTTGCTGGTTTTAGAAATTCTATATCCTCTTAAATCTTTTGTCACCTTCTCAGCTATACAACTAAAACTGTCTCTGTACTGTGTTAATCTACACAACTGTTTGTAGAATGGTCCTGTTTACTAGATGAAGACACCATTATGTATATATTAAATAAGAACTTGATTCAAATTTCTTTGTATTTGGGCATGTGCACCTCCGTATCCTAGTCCAAGGCAATTGTTCTCTTTGGGGGCAATGATTATTAATTACCCTAGGGATCATAATCTGGAAAGACCTGGGAGGGTAAAATGGTCAGAGAATAATGGCATTTGCTCAGCCTTATAAATAAACACAACAGCATGTTTTATTGATTTTTGTAGTTTTTAAAATATTTAATAGAAAGAGAAAAAGAATTGTAAAAATCTTTCATCTCCTGCCAATGATAAGAATTGGAATTTTAAAATTCCCTTGTCACAGAATCAGTATGAAAGAACATGAAATTTTAATACCAATTGGCAGCAAAATCTCACTTCATTTCACTGAGAATTTTACACCAAGCATCATGGAATAATAATATCAGTACATGACAGAAATAAAAAATGATGGTAGAAAAGTAATAAATCAGGATACAAAATTATATATACTGAACGATCATAGCTAAGTTTAAAATATATGCATAGGAAGAAGCCTAGAAGGAAATGTAGTAAGATGTGAATTTAGAGTCATTATATTTTGGTAGAAGGATCTGGGTGATGTTTTCTTCTTTTAACTGTTCCATAATTTCCACTGGATAATTTTATTTTTAACAAGCATGCCTTTGTTTTTTAAAAATAATCACAAATAATAACAAACTTAGAAAAGATATTAAATAGAAATAATTTTGGAAGAGAAACATCTGGAGCCTTGACAAAACTATCGGTTTGCTTGGGAGGAGAGGCCCAAGGGGCCCTAGATGCAGCTGATGCCTGAGCCTGAATTTCATATCTTCTACTTTGATACCATCTATTTTCATCCCTCACTTCCAGCTTCCTTTCCTTTATTTCTTTTCTCTTTTTCTCTAACTGTAAGGTAGGTGAGGAGATTAATGATAAGAAAGAGACAGTTTGTTATAGTAGGAAGAACATTACACTTTAAAGCCAGACAGACTTGGATTTGAATCCTGGCTTCCTCATTTATTCATTCAACAAACATTAATTGAGCAGCTACTGTGCCATGCACTGTCTCAGGCACTGGAGATTCGGCAATGATTAAAAATAGACAGGGGCCGGCCTGGTGGTGAAGCAGTTAAGTGCGTGTGCTCTGCTTCAGCTGCCCAGGGTTCGCAGGTTCGGATCCGGGCGCTCACTGGTGCACTGCTTGTCAAGCCATGCTGTGGCTGCGTCCCATAGAAAGTAGAGGAAGATGGGCACGGATGTTAGCCCAGGGCCAATCTTCCTCAGCAAAAAAGAGGAGGATTGGCTTCAGATGTTAGCTCAGGGCTAATCTTCCTCACAAAAAAATAAAAATAAAATAAAAACAGACAAAAATGTCTGCCTTTGTGAAACTTATATTCTAGTGGGGGAAAACAGTAAGATTTAAGAGGTGCTGAAAAGACCCTTGGATCAAAAAAATATCTGCCCAACCAGATGGTTACAATGCATAAAAGGAGGCTGTGAAAGACTTAGTCTTTTGGGTCAACAAACATTTTCTTCTTTTTTGTGAGGAAGATTGGCCCTAAGCTAACATCTGTTGCCAATCTTCCTCTTTTTTGCTGAGGAAGATCAGCCCTGAGCTAACATCTGTGCCCATCTTCCTTTATTTTGTATGTGGGACACCTGCCACAGCATGGCTTAATGAGCAGTGTGTAGGTCTGCGCCCGGGATCAGAACCCATGAACCCCGGGGCGTGGAAGCGGAGCGTGCGAACTTAACCACTATGCCACTGGGCTGGCCCCCAACAAACATCTTCTTTTAAAATGCAGATATCAATGGAAAGAGTTCACCATCATTAGGCTTAACGGTCCTTTATATAATAGTATGAATTAATTCTCTCATATACCTCAAGAGCTAAGTGAGAGCCATGCTTTGTAAGTGTAAACATTTTGATTGAAGAGACAACTATTAGTAACTATCCAGGAAGGGTAGACCTGAGTGGGTTTCAGAGTAGGCAGCATGAGGGGCCTCTGGCAAGAGGTGACTCAGGAAGGGCAAGAAAGATGAAAAAAGAACAGTGGTAAGATTCTGAGAACAAATTTCACCCTTAACATATGAATTTGTCTCGGGGCAAGATCCAGAAGTCTTCCCAGGTTTAGGTACCACTCTTCCTCCTTCCCTTCAGAGCCAAGTTTTTCTGAAAGAATGCTTTAGAACCTGGACATTCCTGAGAGATATATCTGTGGCCTTCCCAAATCCCTCACATTGTCAAATACTCCTAGAGTGTATCATCTCCCTCACAAAATGTAAAAGATATAAATAAATACATACATGAATAAATAAGTAAATAAATTTTGTAAAAAGGAGTAAGAGTCGATAACAGCCCCACTGAGGTGTAAATGCAGGCCCTCTGCTCATTCAGTAGTTTGCCTCTTGCTCATATTTTTAAATGACAGTGCACTATCTGTCAGAGATCTCTGGGTCTCTGGAAATAACAAAATTTAAAATATGTAGATGTCGAGGTTTTGCTGTCTATACTTGCATCTCTACATCCTACATCCTCCCTCTGTTCACCCTTCACCTCAACCACAGTGTTGCCTCTATTCCTTTTATTCTGAAATTCCATCACTTAAGGTTGCGACAATGTTCTGTGCGAGTCGAGAGCCCCTCCTTCTTAAAGGAACAGAAAGTATTGCAAAAGAACTCGGGTCTGAGAAGGGTCTATTGTAAGGATATAGGGGAATCTTCAAGGAAATCTTCAGGAAATACACCCTGGCTTCATGAGAACTGGAGAGTCAACATGCGGGTACTGTGGACGGCGCACGCGCGCGTGCGTGCATGCGTGTGTGTGGGTGGGTGTCTGTCTGTCTGTCTTTCTGTGTCAGGCTTCATAGTCTCTTGTCTGTGCTTTTTTTGGTGAGTCTATTCCACTCTCGCTTCTCTCTGAGACCTGCTTTCTCTGCCAACTCATGGCCTCTCTACTGCCAAGCTTGCAAGTGGATTTGGCTTATCACTGCCCGGACCCCAGCCCAAACGCAGCATAACCTCACAGCTCAGCTCCCTGTAACTGACTCAGGATGACACTGGGAATCTGATTGGCTAGCTTGGGTCAGGTGTCCATCCTGGTCCAGTTAGAAGCTATGCTTAATAAATGTTGCCTCATTATTATTGCCTGTGTTCTCTTTTATCTTGGCTTACGGAGTGTAAGAGGGTGGGAGGACAGATTTAATGTATCCTGTCGTGAAGACCCTTTGGAATATTCAATTTTACCTGAGGGTAGTGATAGTTGGTATTATTTCCTAACAACACCACCAATAATTACTACCAACAATTTCTTGTGCTAAGCACTTTACATATATTGTCTTCATGAACTGTCTCAACTTCCTTACTTTCATCCCCTTTATGCAAGAGGAAACTATTGAAAGAAAGAGGTTAAGTAACTTGCCCAAGTTCACAAAGCTCAGTGACTAGGATTTGATCTGAGATTTCTCTGACTGCAGTGCCTGCGCTCTCTTCTGCTTTTCCACATTGATCCCTGGTCGTGTCATTGGCTGCTCCTGACAACTGCCCTAGCTTAACCCTGGTACTTAGTTCCTACAGCTAAGCTGTCCCACTTTGGAGAAGTAGATAATTGGTGAGAAGGGGAACACTAACCAATGGGTTACAGAGGTCCACCCAGTCAGAGTGTTTCCCAGTTGTTTCCAGTCAGTGGCAAAGCTGTGATCTTGCCAGAACATATGGAGACAAGGAGAAACTGCCTTTTTGGTTTCTCATATTGAATCATCCACCAACTCAAGAAGTGGTCCAAATACACACTACACTTTGCCATTTATATAAGCTATTGATAATGTTCAATAATAGCTTAGTGCTTAGCACCTGGCACAGTACCTGGTACGTAGTGGGATGTTCAGTAACCTTTTTTTTTTTTCTGAACTAGCCAACTTGAGCTTATATCCTCTCATAAAATTGAAGCCAAGGGTCATCAGTGCTAGTTGTTTATTACTCAAGTGTCTTAGTCCATGTGAACCACTATAACAGAATACCATAGACTGGGTAGCTTATAAACAATAGAAATTTATTTATTACAGTTCTGGAGGTGAGAGGCACAAGATCAAGGCACTGGCACATTCTGTGTCTGGTGAGGACCCACATCCTGGTTCATAGACTGCCATCTTCTTGTTATGTCCTTGTTATGTCCAAAGATGTCAAAGATGTACTACCTGAACCTAATCATGAAGCAAGATCAGACAAATCCCAATTGAGGGACAGTCTACAAAATAACTGACCTATCCTGACCTTTCAAAATCATGAAAGACAAAGAAAGAGGAACTGTTCCAGATTAAAGGTGACTGAAAAGGGGCCGGCCCAGTGGCGCAAGTGGTTAAGTGCGTGTGCTCCACTGCCGCAGCCCGGGGTTCACAGGCCTGGAACCCCAGGCGCTCACCGACGCACCGCTTGTTAAGCCATGCTGTGGCGGCGTCCCATGTAAAGTAGAGGAAGATGGCCACGGATGTTAGCTCAGGGCCAGTCTTCCTCAAGAAAAAAGGGGAGGATTAGCATCAGATGTTAGCTCAGGACTAGTCCTCCTCACAAAAAAAAAAAAAAAGGTGACTGAAGAGACAGATGTACCATCTAAATAAATGCAGTGTGTAAACCTGGACTGGATACTGGCCCAGAAATTTTTTTTTTCCTCCAAAAAGGAAATTAATGGAACAACTGGCAGAATTTGAATAGGCAGAAGACATGGGAAGTTTCTTGGGCTTCTTTTATAAGGGCACTAATCCCATTGGAGCCCTCATGACCTAATCACCTTCCAAAGGCCCCACCTAAAGTGCCATCACATTGGGTTTTAGGATTTCAGCATATGAATCTGGAAGGGACACAAATGTTCACACTATAGCACCAAGTTAGAGTCGAAGGTGAGTTGATGGAGTTGAAAGGGATCTTAATTAACATGTTAGCAACCCTTGGAATAGATGATTCTGTAAAAAATTACACTTTTTAAATAAAAATGAGTCACAGACGTTCAAATTTTAAACTTAAAGAAGAACATCCCAGTGGAGAGAATCAAATGGACCATAATATCATCATTCTGTTCCCCAAGATGTACCTTCTCAGGTCTCTCAAATTACTGCTGCCACCAGCATGTTGGCCTCTAGGAGGCACTGTTTCCCCTCCAAGGCTGTGGACCAGTAAGTGGCTGTGAATCAAGTCTACGGTTGAGCCGAACTAAAGCTGGGTTCTATCTGCTAGGAGATACTACAGGGAAACAAACGCCAAGAGTGAGAGTGATGTTAATGTAGATAATCTGGTTTATAGGGAGAGTTTATTGATCCTCAGCTTGTGGCTCACTGGGGGTCCTGTCTTCCTAGCTCTTGGACTATTGATGCAGATTGGACCCTCTTTACTCCCAACATCCGGGAATCATTTACCAGAGTTGTTGCTAGGGGCTGGGGCAGAACAAAACGCAAGGTTCCTTCTCAGAGCCAAGTCTAGAGGGGAGAGGGGTAGTCACATCGATTCCTCAAGACCAGGCCAAGAGGCAGGGCAAGGGAGAGGTCCTGACAGCCTTCCTTAGACCCACCCTCACAGTGCCTAGTTTTCTGGTTTGAAATTGAGGATACTCCCTTCAGACAACACACATCCCCCCAGCAGAGATACAGCACACTCCTAACTCATGCTGGTGATGTACATACTCTATGATAGAGGGTCTGTGTGTTACATATAGGGTTGAATTCACTAGGAGATAAATTTCTATTTTATGTATACACTGGCTGAAAAGCAATTATTAATAGTAACAGCTAAGAAGACCAACTAGCTAATTCATTCAATTAAGATTATGTTTACATTTTCATTCTCAAGATTTAGTCTTAAGATTCAATATTTAATATTGAATAAAGATTCTACTGTCATTAAATTCAGTTCTGCTCTGAATAAATGCCATAAAGTTTGCAAAATATAAGTTTATTTTAATTTAAAAAAATTTATATTTGACAAGAATAAGGCCCAATCAACATTATTCTAAGTTGATTTGTTAAACCATAGGTTTATAATTAAGTTAACCAATAATGATTCTTTATACAAGAAATGTGAATGGCAGCCTCATTCATCAATTTGATAATTGTCTTAAATGTCATAGATATTGTCTGGGGTCCATTCCTTCACCCATACCTGGTTGTGAATGTGTAGGACTGGAGGGTCACATGGCATGCATGTACCTATCTTTTATTATGCTCTTCTCCCATCAAACACATTTCCACTTATGTACTTGGTTATTTATGTTTTTAC
Organism: Ceratotherium simum simum; assembly: GCF_057802395.1. NCBI lineage: Eukaryota > Metazoa > Chordata > Mammalia > Perissodactyla > Rhinocerotidae > Ceratotherium > Ceratotherium simum. The sequence goes on along the minus strand of NC_141907.1, from coordinate 61,317,022 downwards.
GTTTCCCTTTTGCTGTTAAGGTTGTTAGCTTTCAGTTCCCGTTGCTATGCAGAACTGTCCTTTCCACTGTGATCTGCTACTTGTGATGTAATGTGGACCTTTAGTAGTGGCCAGCTTTTATTGAGCACTCACTGTGGTCCAGGCATTGTTCTAAGGACTGGCATGTATTAGCTAAAGAATCCTCATAACCACCCTGTAGGGTCGGCACCATCGTCATGCCCATTCTGTGATCATTTGGCCCAAGTCACACAGCTAGCAAGAGGCAGAGCTTGGCTTTCAAACCCAGTCTGGATCCAGAGTCTACAACACTATACAAGAACATACAATCCTGCCTCAATATCCGGGTTTATTAGAATAGCTTAAGTTCAAGACTAATTAGGATCTTAGTAGAATTTCCAAAGGACTCACCGGTGAATTATATCTTGTTACATATATAACCTCTCTGAGACTGTTTCCTCATCTATAAAATGGAAATAGTAGTAGAACCGACCTGATAGGACTGCTGTGAGGATTAAATGAGTGAGGTGTGTGTATTTATGTATGTATGTGTATATATATGTGTGTGTATATACCTATGTATGTATATATATTTGAAGAACCTAAACAGTGCCTGGCATAGTGAAGTGCTCTTTATTCTAAGCATTTTCCTGTGCTCAGTAAATGATAGCTATTATTACTATTACCCATGAGTTTTAAGGACAGTAAACTTTCTGGTATCTAATGGTGTGTAGATACTGTGAAACCTTTATACCCATTCCTTCTTCATAGCCTTCTTCCACAGAGCTTGTTCACCGACCCCCCCCCCAGCTTTTTTTTTTTTTCTGTGAGGAAGATCACCCCTGAGCTAAGATCCGATGCCAATCCTCCTGTTTTTGCTGAGGAAGACTGGCCCTGAGCTAACATCTGCGCCCATCTTCCTCTACTTTATATGGGACGCCGCCACAGCACTGCTTGCCAAGTGGTGCATTGGTGTGCACCGGGGTCCAAACCTGCTAACCCCGGGGCCGCTGAGCGGAGCGCGCGCACTTAACCACTGTGCCACCGGGCGGCCCAGACCCCGCTCTTTTTAAGGACCCTGCTGGTGCTCATTTAGGAGCTGCTGTAAGTGGCTGTAGAAGAACCTTTCCAGGATTCCAGGGGCTTGCTGCTCCTCAGCCTCAGGGCCGCCTTTGCCACCACTCTCCTTTCTTCCCAGCCTGCCTTCCCCGCCCTCCACCCTTTCTCTGGGGACCCGGCTCCCTCAGGCCTAGTACTGGGTAGAATGTGCTCTCTGGCTCTCCCAACCTGGCCGTCCCGACCAGCATAGGCCTTTTATTTTCTAAATAAGCTTTACAGGTAAACAGACTGGAGACAATCCACCGTAAAATCCATAAGAAAGTACAAAGGTGACTTAATTTGGCTCTGCTCTATAATTCCTGACTTGTGTTGAAATGGTAAAACAGAGCCCCCGTAGGGCTCTGCCTCTGTGCTTTTACTTTTGAGAATAAAAACGCTTTACCTTAGGCTTCTGCTTCTTGCTTTCTCTGGGTAGGCCTTTACCTCCTAGGTAGCCTGAAGGTGCAGCCCAGGCTTTTGTGTGGTGTTCTCTTTCCTCAGGTGGGCGATTTGCATCTCTGAGGAACTACAGGTGGGGACATCAGGCAGTTAAATGTATCCGAGACCCTCTCCTCCCTGGGGATTATCCCCTCTGGGCATTTCCGCCCCAAGGAATCTTAGAAGATCTCTGGGCAGGGTGAGAGGTAAAAAAAAATGAAAATAAAAATGCATAGAAAAATCACAGAGAGCTATGCATTTTGTCTAAGATCCAAAATTTATTTGTCAAGAGAAGCATTTACTCTGAGATGGACAAGAGATATTGCCATAAAATGAAATTATGTTTAGGTTAAAATTATCTTTTAATTAAACTCATAATAAGAAAATGAAATGACTTTGAAAACACCTTATGAATCAAGTGAATGGCAAAAGAGGGGAGGGAATTATGAACAAAAGGTAAATTATTATGCCAGCTGCCTAAGATATTTCAGTTAAAGGTACTTGTTGCCTTCTGTCTTTCTCCTGCTCCCTCCTTTGTTCTTGCTGGAGGCTGTGATATTTTTAAGAGGAAAACCTCATCTGGTTTCTCTTGGCTAACATACCTCGGTACCTCCCCCATTGCCCTCAGGATAAAATTCAAAATGTTTGATTTATAACAGCCCTTCAGGCATCAGAATTTGCCCCGTCTCCCCCCATCCTCAATCCTCTGCTTTTTCCCACTGCCTCATTTGAACTCCAGCTTCACTAAACAGCTTACAGTTCCTAAATGTTCTTACCTCCAGGAGTGTTTGCCTCTGCTTACCCTCCACCTGGACCACTTCCCATCCACAAAGCTGGCTCCTACTCGTCTTTCAGTTTTCAATTTAGAAGACACCTCTCCCACCCACCAGAATCTGGTGCTCCCATATGCCTCTCCCATAGATCTTATTCCACTGTGTTTAACTTGCCTGCTTGCTAATCTCTATATGCAGTTAAGCAGAGCTCAGTCTTCAGGAGGCCAAGAACCCTGTTTTTGTCTGTCTGTCACAGGCCTACACACAGTTTTGTGTTTGGCCGATGTAGACACTTAATAAATAGTTGTTGAATGAAAGGATGGAGTCGGGGGGAACCAGTAGAAGTTGCATAATTGGTAAGTGCTGTGGATGGGAGGGTCGAGAAGTAGAGTCTTGTGGGCTGCTGGCTGCTCCCTCATATGTGCCAGGTCCACTGAGTGCTGTCAGAGCCTGGTCCTCACAACTGGTCCATAAATTGCTTGAAACCCTGGGAAACTGGCTTCTGCTAACTGAACCTTGCACTGCCCTCAAGTTTGCTCATTTGTTAATGTGTAAGAAGAAATGTTAACTGTCAGGTGGAACAGACTCCTTGTCAGCACTTTCTCTCCCCACAGGAAGTTACAGGGAAGCCAGATTACAATTAGAAGGTTGCATGTGGGAGCCTCCTTCCTTCCTCCCTCCCTCCGTCCCTTCCTTCCTTTCCTCCTACTTTCCTCCCTTCCTTCCTTCCTCCCTCCCTCCCTCCTTCCCTTCCTTCCTTCCTCTTTTACTTATTAAGTGCCTACTTAGTGTTGGAACAAAAGAATGTAAGTGGTTTTAAGCACTGTCCTTCAGGAAGTTTGGGAGACTCTTCTCCCTGCTATGATAGAGACCATACTGTGTTCCGGTGTCGTGGCCAAGTGGCCCTAGCCCTGGATAATGCAGGAATCACCACAAGATTGTGTCCTGGGCTCCTTTTTTTTATCCTTTCAAAGTTAGCCATCTGACCAGCTCACTAACTCCTTCTTCTGTAGATAGATTGACATATTCAGTCTGGTTATGGTCCAGGTTTACCTCAGGGAGGCATTTGGAAATCTCTTGCGGGTCACATGCCATATCTCGGCTGTGTCTGATGCCAATCTTGCTTCCAAATTCCAGGGTGGGCAGGGACATTCAGGGCAGTAATTACCTTGCTTGTGGCTTCTGTATGTGGCGCTGCTACTATAACCATACATAATGCTTGCTCTTATAGCAGGGCACATACGAAGATTTCAAATTCAGCATTTGCAAAGAGATATTGGAAATACTATAAGGTTGTCAGGGAGGAAAATCTTTACTCTCTTAGGTTTAGTTGCTGGGGGTCTTTGAATTAAACTGACAAAATACAGATTAGCAAGAGAAAGGACAAAATTTAATCATGTATTTATATTAATGTATAAACAAGAGTTCACAGAAAACATGACTCAAAGGGGCAGTTAAAATTTGGAGCTTATATACCATCATTAAGATTGGAGGGGAGGGGATGGGGAGAAGGGCATTTATAGGAGAACAAAAGACTGCTTAATAAGGGGGGGGGGAGAAAGGGCATTTATGGGAAAACAAGTGAGTTTTTGGAAAGATATATGAAGCCTTAGGATTATAGATGGGAGATATGATAGATTTTGTGACACTGTGTGGGTGTAGTGTGGAGACTTCTCAGCATCTCTGGTGATAAGAGTCAATCTCCTCTGGTTGATTTATGACAAGTGGGTTCTTTTGGGAGGCTCTGCTTTTAGGCAGATAAGAGATTTCAGGAACTCAAATGCCTTCTGCTCAGAATAATTTTTATGCCAGTGGTATAGATTATATGCCACAGTGAAGACCCCTTCACGGTCTATCTTTTTACGCTAGAGTATTCCAGTGGGTAGAAGATAATTGGATGAAATTGTTCTCCAAAATTATATCAGTACATATTTGTATTTGAGCCCAGAAACCTTCAAACAAGTGGCTGGAATATAAAACAAATATAAACAAACACAGTGACCAGAATATTATTTACTGGATCCGGATGACACTGTGGTTCCAAGTATAAAATATTGCTTGCTCAACAAGATTCCTTTTAGCAAACTAAGAGGGATAAGAAAAAGATTTGATTCAAACCAAATGGTTTAAAATTATTAGTCCAGTTTTATTTCATCTTCTCCCGTTTTTAAGGGGGCATTAACCTGTTAATAGTATATTTTCAGCACCCTTTTTTTAAATAATAAAAAGAAATAATCTCATTCTTTCAAGAAATATTTATTGTACCAGCACTATTCTATTTGCTGGGAGTTTTATTTTAAGCCTGAGTTTGCGATATGCCAAAGAGGGACAAGGAAACTAAATACAGGATTTAAAAAACCGAGAGCTTGCTACCCCAAGGGAAAAGAAGTCAACAAAAACTCTGATGAAGTAGCCATCAAAAGAGAAAGGAAAAAGCAGGGGTGTAGGCCTAGCAGCCCTAACCCTTGAAAGGTTCAAGTTGGAAAATTACAGCTGAAGCTGGAGAAAAGACTTAGGTCCATCAGAGAGACATATTCTGTACCTACAAAATAATGCAGCAGAACCTATCTTTGTGGGAAGTAGGACACAGAATAAATTTCCTTGGTGTCTGTTGGGTTGACAGAATAACCTCATCTCATTGGAACCTAGAAATTGAAAGAGTAATGAGACTTTCTAGAATAGTGGTGCCAGGTTAGAGAACTTTGACCTGAGCTGGAAAGGGCTGAAATAGAGAATACAGGGTTGAGGAGATAGGCTGTTGTGAAAATAGTATGCTTTCTGGGCAGTTGTCATTTAATATACCATATGCTTTCCATACATTTTCTAATTTAATTCTTACAACAATCCAATTAAGTACTAGTATTATTTCACCTTTACTGAAGAGAAAACACATTATGTAACTCTTCTTTTATTGATGGACATTTCAATTACTTTCTGTTTTTTCTGTGCTGAATTAAACATATCGTATGTCCTTAAGTACTTGTGTTTTTATACGTGTTGATTTCTTTGCGTATTTTAATAGACAACTCAAGATTACTTTTCCATATTTGCTATGATTGTAACTAGAAAAAACACACATATGAAAACCTGGAAGGAAATAAAAGTGCTAACAGTATTTGTATTTGGTAGTGTTATGGTATTATGGCTGATATGTTTTGGCTTCCCATTTGCTACACTTTTGTATTGAGTATGTATACTTAAAATGAAAATAATTAAGTATGTATACTTAAAATGAAAATAATAAGTAAACTTATGAATAAGTGATATGGTATAGATTATAGTAATGTAGCCTCATAGCTTAGGGAAATATTCTTGGAATCTTTCCTAAAAGCAATAACTACAAGGAAAATATTATCTCAATGTAAGCCATGACACAGATAAAATCTGAAATATACTAGTTTCAAAATCAATATATTATGTTGTAGTTCATAAACTAATTGGCATCAAATCTCATAAACACTTGATAAGACATGTAAAAAAGGCCAATATTATAGATGTCTGGCTGGGTGGTTCAATTTCTAGGAGAAAATGAGAAAGGAAAGTTGGAGAGCCAGGCTGAAGCAGTGAATAGGAAGGACGCAGCCTTGAGTCAACTACTTACTGATGTGTGGTTTTGAATAAGTTGCCTAACTTCTCTGAGACTCCATTTTCTCTTCTGTAAACAGAAATAATGATTCCCACTGTGCAAATCTGTGCTGAAAATGGATTAACAGCCAATTGGAGTGGGTTCAAAAAGGGTAGAAGAGGAATTAGAGACAGCAAGTATCGACAACTCTTTTGAGGAGCTTCACTCTAAGGGGAAGCAGAGAAATGGGGTGGTTGCTAGAGAGGAATGTGGGAGGGGAAGTTTGTTATTGTTTTAAAGCATGTTTATATGCTGATGGGAATGATCCAATGGAGAGAGAAAAACTGGTGATGATGGACAACTGCAGGAGTGATGTTCTTGAGTAGGTAAGAGGAAAGGATGGGCCTTAGGTAGGAGCATGGTATATGGAAAGCAGCAGGTAGGACAGAGGAGTGATGGGTGCAGATGCTGGTACATGTAGAGGTGGGAGAGTTTGCAAGTGTCTTGATTGCTCTTGACTGTGTAGTTGGATTAAGTCCCTCTCTCCAGCAAACAGGAGGACCAAAGGGAATGCATTGGGAGGGTTAGTGGGGAGGAGTTGTCAGGAAACTCGAGGAGAGCAGAGAAGCTGTGACATAGTTGTCTAGGAGAGTAAATTGATAGGAAATGTTGCATAATGGTGGCGGTGGTGGAGACAGGGTCACTGAGGGCCCACTGGAAACTAGTAGGCAAGAATTTAAAGTGGGATCAGGTGGCACTGTTGTGTGTTTTCCTCCAGGCAGTGACTAGGCTAAAGTCAAGCTGCCAGCAGGGCTGCTTCCTTCTGGAGGCTCTAAGGGAGAATTGGTTTCCATGCCTGTGCCAGTTTCTAGAGGCCACCTGCATTTCTTGGCTCATGGTCCCTTTCTCTATCTTCAAAGCCAGCAACATAATGTCGCTGAATCTCCTTCACTGGCGCTGTTTCTGTTGTCACGTTGCCTTCTCTCGAACATTGACCCTCTTGCCTCCCCTCATGAGGACTCCTGGGATTACTTTGGGCCCACCCAGATAACCTGGGATAATATCCCCATCCCAAAATCCTCAATCACGTCTGCAAAGTCCCTTTTTGCCATGTAAAGTAACATATTCACAGGTCTGCGGATTAGGACGGGGACATCTTTGGGGGGCCATTATTCTATCTCCCATAATTAGTGAGGTTGAATATGTTTTCTTATGATTATTCGCTTTTTGTATTTCTTCTTTTGTGATTTACCCATTCCTGACATTTTTTCTATTAGCTGTTACTCTTTATAATTCATTTGTAAGAGCTCCTTTCTCTCTTAAGGATATAAACCTTAACAGCACAGCATTTTGCATATTTCCCCCAAGTTTATTGCTTGCCTTTCCATTTTGTTTACAAGATATTCTCTAACTTACAAAAGCACATTACTTTCTAAATTTTTATATTGTGGAATATGTCCAACAAATAAAAGTAGAGAGATTAGTATATTAAATCTCCACATATTCATCACCAAGCTTAAGTAATTATTGACTCAAGGCTAATCTTATTTTATCTATACCCTTACCCGCTTCCCCTAAATTATTTATTATTTTGCAGCAAATCCCAGACATCATATCATTTCGTCCATAAATATTTCAGCAAAATACATTAATTTCATGATTTAAATTTTCTTAAATTTTTTTCTCTGAGGTTTCTGTTTTTGGTGCTAGGTACAAAAAAGCCCAATTCACTTTTCTTTTTAAAGGGGATGAAAATAAAGTCTGAATGTAAGTTTTTGCACATTTTAAGGAAGTTATGTTTCCTTTTTCTTTAAGCTGTTTTTATTAGGAATGAGCATTTTCTGACTGATTAAACAAGTATATCTGAGCACCTATCATGTGGAAAATGCTGTGAATTTAGCTTCATGTTACCATTGGGTGCATGTAAACAGGGAACTGTATAAAAGGATTACAATTATAAAATTAGCAGGCTGCCCATTGGTGTCGGCAGTCCTGATTTATCCTCTTTCCGTGACGACACTGACGATTGGGAACAACTGCTAGAAGGCTGGCAATTGTCTGCCATGCCTACATCATTTAGACATTTAAATGTTTTTTGTTTTTTTCTTTTTGCCAAGGCCACTGGGCACTGAGTGGAAGTAAAAGCAAATATGCAAAACGAAGGGAAGAACATATCTCCTCCTCCAGAGTCAGTCTGCTGCTTGGTGACTCCTCCCTGTTCCCAAAGGGATGAGCCCCACAGTCCTTTGTTTAACACAGCCCACACTGTGATGGGCTGTTGGCAACCACAGATGGAATTAGAGAGCCGCTGTCTTCTGCTTTGAAAAAGAAGAAATATAACAAGTATAGTTATTACTTAGGACTAGGTAAGAATAGGGGATCCAGGTGAGTTCCAGACATAAAGGGGACGCCGAGGCAGGAGTTCAGTGTGTGATTGTCAGAGCCTAGCAACTCCACAGCCAAAACAAACACAACTCAAACCTTACCACTATAAATACCAATGGATTTGTTTGGCACCCCCTAACTTCCTATTCTTAACCCCTTGCAATCTGGTTTCACTCCTTTCCGTGCAAACTCTCTTTTGAAGGTTACCAGCCAGATCCTGACAGTTATTTCAGCCTCTGTCCTCTGTGTCCTTTCTTCAGTAAGTGACTGTTAATGGCCGCCTTCTTTAAACTTCATGCTCTCTTAGCTTGTGATGCTCAATGGTTCTGTTCTGCTCAGGTTTTTTCTGTGTGCATCTTCGGCTACTGTGGTAGCTGCTTCCTCTCCCTTCAGCCCTTAAACGTGGCTCCTCTGTAGGCTTTGATAGAGACCTAAGCTTCTCTCTTAGCACTCACTCCTCAGCATCATCTCTCTTGCTTGCAAATCTTTATTTCAAGCCTAACTTCTTCCCTGAGCTCCCCACCCACATTTCTGGCTAAATTCTGGGGATGTCCAAGTTGACTTTGCTCACCTCAGACTTCTTAGCCCAGCTTCTAGCTTGAACATTCGGCCCTGGACACCAGTACCCATCACCTCCAGGCTTAGTCCCACCCAGTTCAGGAGATGATCATGGCAGCAATGGAAAAGGATCACAACTTGGCGAATCTTAGAATTGAGTCTGATTGCTATAAATCGGGCAGGCTGAATTGAGCCTGTGGCACCTGAGGGCCTGCAATCACCCCGCATTCCCTCCTGGGAACCTGGACGCTGCTTGTCTTTTCTTCCCAAGAACTTCACCCTCCTTCTAGGTCTGAAGCTTGTTTTGCAGAGGCCCTGAAATGTTGATTAGTTTCACCATGTCCCTTCCCAGACAAACAGATCTGCATTGTTTTTTTTTTTTCCCAGCCCCACTAGTGCTGTGTCCCAACCTTCACTAGCAGTCTTCTGGGTACTGGGCCTTGAGCTGAAGGGCCATTCTCCTGGACATTGACTAGGTCTTGACTGTTACCTTCTCAGAGTCCTGCCTTCTTCTGTATCCTGCTGCCCCTACCTTCCTTCATGCCTTTATTACTTCATGCTCAAAATTACTGAAAAATCCCTCCGACTGTTATTTCTGGATGTGGTGCCTCACACTTCAGCTCATCCTGCCTTCTAGTGCCATCTTAAATCCTTCCTGGAGGGCCGGCTCCGTGGCTTAGCGGTTAAGTGCGTGCGCTCTGATGCTGGCGGCCCGGGTTCGGATCCCGGGAGCGCCCCGAGGCACCACTTCTCCGTCCAATGCGAGGCCGAGTCCCACGTACAGCAACTAGAAGTATGTGAACCTATGACATACAACTATCTACTGGGGCTTTGGGGGGAAAAAACTGAATAAATAAAATCTTTAAATCCTTCCTGGAACTTGGTGAAGTATAAAGGCATACTTACCTCTAAAGTAGATTTTTTTTTAATTATTAATTTTATTAGCATTCTTTTCTTTTTATTATTTATTCTCAACTCTGTATCATGTGAAAGGTTGGAGGGCCTAGTTTTGCTAGTGTCCCATAAAGTCAGGCAAGCATTCTTTTGGCATGTGTGCTAGCTAAAGTTGTAGCTAAAACATTTTTAAACACTCACCTTGATCATGTTGCTGCATGGGAAAATGCCTTCAGATACCTTTCACCCCAGGCCACAGTCCACACATATCGGTGTGCTAGTGGAGGCTTTCCACAGTTACTCTCTTTATTATCATTATTTTTTTCAGGCTTTATTGAGATATAATTGACACATAACATTGTGTAAGTTTAAGGTGTACAATGTGATATTTGATATAACTTCAGTATTATTAGTAGGAGGACTCTCTGTCTTCCTCCTCCTCCTCTTCTTTTCTCCCTCCCTCCAATTCTAATTCATTCATTGACTAAATAATTATTGAAGATCTAGTTTAGGAAAGGTCTGCCTCTCTAGCAGGGGTGAAACCTCAGACACCTGGAGAGGCAGTCCAGTTAATAAAGAGGTGAAGCAGGTGGTGGTGGAGGCCGCAGAAAACTGGAGAGAGGATGCCCCATCCCAAGGGAGCAGCAGCTACTGATCTCCCCCATTGTTTCCATGTGGAATGTGGGTCCAATGTTGTCAAATTGTTATCTTTTTAAAGAGAAGCTGGACATCTGAATTTTGATGTGAAATCTCCCAATTTTAAACATTAGCAACTAATTCAAAAACCTTTTAAACACTGTGAGGGCTAAGCAGAACAACTGTGAGCTGGATCTGGCCTGTGGGCTCCCAGTTTGCATCCTCTGCTCCCCAGATACCCGTCTAAACCCCTCCATGTTCCCTGACGCCTTATGCTTTCATGGCTTTTCCTTTGGTTCTTCATGTCCTGTTATCTGGACTGCCCAACCCATTCTCTCCGTTGATCCAAATCCTAACTCCTACCTGAACTTGAAGATCCAACTCGAAGTCTGCCGTGTAGCATGCTTGGCTCTTCAGCAGCAATAAAGATAGAACAACTAGAGGAAGCCAAAATCAGAAATGGGTTGACAGGTGGTCTAGATACCAAATCCTGGGAGGTCAGCCAAGGCAGGGATCAGATTCCCAGTCTACAAGTCCAAGGAACAGGGAACCAGGGGACAAGAGGTTCAGTAACTTGGGTTAAGAAGTCTGAGCAAGTACTAAGCACAGGACACTGAAGATCAGAATGGAACTTGATAATAGTCACAGTCTATTTTTAAAAAATAGAATTCTCCAGTTTTTGAAGGGAAAGAAAAAAGGAAGGACAACTAACATTTTAAACAAACCCACTGTGTGCTAGGTATGTCTCAAAGTCATACCTGAAGTTCAGAGACATCAAATAGCTTATTTATGTTACACAGCTAATGGATACCAGAGTGAGAATTTGGATTTTCAATTCTTTGTGAAAACCACCACACGAATGGTTCTCAATTTTGGCTGCATATTAGAATCACCTGGGAACTTTTTTATGCGTCTGTGTGTTTAGGCAATATATCAGTGTGTCCGGAGCTTGGTCCCTGGGGAGCTTTAAAAAAATTCAGACACCTAGGTGGCACTCCATACCATTAAATAGAATCTTGAGGGCTGGGACTCAGGCATCAGTAGTTTTCAAAGTTCCCCAGTGATATCAATGTACAGCCAGGGTTGAAAACCACTGCCTACTTCCCATAATACTGAGCAGTGTTCCCAGAGTAAAGGTAAGAAGTGAGTAATAAACAGGTAGAGGTCAGGGAACTCAAGTAATGTTATTTTGATTAGCTCTTTCTTCAAGTGGAAATGTACATCTGTACTCATTCACAAACAGATCCCCAGTCAGGGAGTCTAGGGAGTAAAGAAACAGGCACCAGTCAGGGGGACTGAGCAATGAAGAGTACAAAATAATAGTTCTTCAAATGTTGGTTTTTGTTTTCATTTTTTGAAAGTGTACAATTCAGTGGTTTTTACTATATTCACAGAGTTGTGCTACCACCACCACCAATTTTAGAACATTTTCATCACCTCAAAAAGAGGTGTACCTTTTGTACCTATACCCTTTAGCTGTCAACCTTCAGCCCTCAGCAGCTACTAATTTACTGTCCTTCTCCATAGATTTCCTTCTTTTGGACTCAGATGTTGGTTTTTAACCTATGTGCTTCACTGATGTAAGACCCGTGATAATCTTCATTATTTTTATCCGTTTTTCACTTTTTATTGAAGCACAACATATGTATAAGAAAAGAAGCGTAAACCATAAGTGTACAGCTCAATAACGTTTTGCAAACTGAACTCACCCCTATAACCAGCGCTGGGATCAAGAAACCAAACCTTATCAGCATCTCAGAAGCTTCCTTTGTGCCCTCCTCTTTCAAGGGGAACCACTCTTATGACTTCTATAAGCATAGATTAGCTTGGCCTCCTTTTGAACTTTGTACCAATGGAATTATAGAATATGTCCTTTTTTGTGTCTGGCTTCTTTACTCAACATTATGTTTGTGAGATTCACCCATATTATTGCCTGTAGCCCTGAGGATCTTTTGATGTAAAATACACCCAGTTTCCTTCAGAACAGATTATTTGGAAAGGTTCATTGAGCCTCTAAAATTCTTCAGACGATTTATTGAATAAGCCACTTCCCTTGGTCAGTATGAAAATAACCCATTCCTGAAGGATTTGTTTGGGAATTTAATTTCAGAAGACTGACATTGTTAGGGACAAATGATAGCATCTTGGTCTTACAGAGCTAGTCGGACAAGTCCGACTTAAACTCCAACTGAATAAACTCAAATGTTTATAAACATTTCACAAATATAAGAGATTGAATTTCGTATCTAGGTCTTTCTTCATGGGATCTTTTCATTTTGGCATGTCTTTGGGAGCTGCTTATGATTTTTCCTCCTATTTAAAAACTTTTCTTTCTTCCACATCTAATAGTATTCAATACTGTAGACCAAACCCTTTTTTTGCCTAGGAATGTTTATGTGTAAGACTAAACATATAGCTAGGGATGACGTAGTGTTTTTATACCTACAAGTGTTAGAAAGTGCCATATAATTTACTCTTAGTTTCCTTAGCAATTTCTTCTCTCCCTGCACACTCAAACAAGCTAGTGGAATGCCTGCTAAACATGGCAAAGTACTTTGCACAGAAATTTGTTCTCTGTGGAATTTCTTTTTATGGACCAACAAGGTTTGCCCTTCAGAATAAAGCACAAGGAATGTCTTTGTGAATCAGGCCTTTCCTAATGTATTTGAATGTTCAGGTGCCTTGGGGAGGCTGTGAAAGGGGGGAGGGGTGCAGGTCTTGTGCTGTGCTCTCTTCCCCAAAATAAGTCTCACAGAGCAACTGGGGTATGAGGTCAGTATCTTGCTTTGAGGCCAACCAGATCAGAAGCATTGAAAACAGGCTCTGTGATGTTTCAAGCACACACAACAAACATAATAACCAATAAATGTGATTCCTTCCCTGTGCCCATAAAATTAGCAATGATATTTAGTCCTCAGACCAGAAATCTCCAAAAGTAATTTGAAAAGTGTATCCCTAAGCAAACAGTCAGGCAGAAACCAATCACTTTTACAGGTTTCTCTGACTAAGTGTTGCTCCAGCTTCTTCTGTGATTCCCTTAGGAGCTCACATTTTATAATAAAAGTCCCCCGCCTGTTCCAAGGGACAAAAAAAAGGACTGCTTTTAAATGCTTAAAAACTGTTATGTTTTCTCAGTTTGCAGAGAAAAATAGAGAGGAAATGCAGAGTTTGTCCATGGAAATGAAGCGCAGCTCTTCCAAGCTGCATGTCTTGTCGCCTTTGCTCATCACAGAAATAGGTGTTCTGTGATGAAAGTGCTTTCAGAAATATTTTTTCTAGGATTTCTATACAGTGGGAAAGCTGGAAGAAAATTTTTCTTTAAATGCCGTTTACCCCCCACCCCCACTTTCTGAAATACCATGCACAGCCTTGAACTTGATGCTGTGGGAACAACCAGACTGCTTGTGCCTGCCAGCACATGTCGCTGCCGCTGCCCCTTTGCTCTTGCTCTTCCTCCCGCCTGGGACAGCTGTTGTCAAGCACTTTCTTCCCGGGCTCATTCCTACTTCACCTTCAAGACTCAGCTCAGGTGCCATGTCCTCCAGGAATTATGAACCTTCAGTTTGACGTCATTGCCTCTGCTCTGTTCTCACTGCACCCCTGGCATACCTCTGTCTTAAACCTTGTTGTGTTACAGTGATGTTAAAATTGTTTTTTGCATGTGTCTCTCGCATTAGCATATACACTCCTTGAAAGCAAATTATTAATAAAAATGATTAATTATATGATCCTCCTTTTATTTTGCTTTTGAAAATCATAACATTAGCCCATTTCCAAACTTTAGGTTTAGTTAAATAATCCTTACTGGAACACATATGGAGCTTTGTGAAATGTATACTATCATTATTTTGTCTACTATTAAACAGAAAAGAAGTAATTTAGATGAAGATTCTAATTTTAAGGGTCCTTAAGCACACTGTTGATGCTGAGCAAATATAGACTGGAATACCCATTTAAAAAAATGGTCTCATTCCCGGCTTTTGCTTTGTGTGTGTCTGACTGTGTTTCCTTTCCTTCCTTTATTAGCCCCTTATTGTTCTCTGTTACACTAGATTTTCTTTCTTTTTATTTCCAAAGAGCAGCTCCTTGTTTATGACGTTTACTGTCACTTTATAGATTTGGGTTTCCAAGACTACCCCAAAGGAGACAGTTTATTTCCCCTTTCAGAACCATGTCTGAAAGCCATGTACCTGTCACCCAGTGAAGGGTGATGTCTGGGCTCTGACCATATGGCCCAACAGTAATCATGAGAGTTTATATGCTGCTGTATGAGTCAGGCCCTGTGCTAAGAACTGTATACGCAGCAGTTCTATGAGGTAGGAACTGCAGCTGTGCCTTTTTACAGACGAAGAAACATAGAACTTAATAACTTGCCCAGCATCGAACAAGTTTTAAATGCAGAGCTGGGATTAAGAACCAAACTCCACCAGATTCCAGAACCTATGCTTTAAAAAAGATTTTTTTTTAATTGTTTATTTCAAAATAAGTATAGATTAAGAGGATGTTGCAAAGAAAAGTATGGGGAGGTCCTGTGGAGCCTTCCCTTCATCTCCCCCAGTTTGACATCCTGCATAACTATGGAACAATATCAAAACCAGGAAGTAGTTCAGCATCCCATAGGCATGGTAAACTGAGGTCATTGATTAGCACAGAATTTTAGTTAAATATGACTTCTGAATGAAAATACCATTCTTTATACTATAAAGCCTTTGTTTTAATAAACAACTCATTATTACCATGATATACGCTGAAGAAAAATGTGGTTTAGATCATTGGTTCTTAACCTTTTAGGATAAAGATGCATTTTAGAAAGCAATGAAATATGGACCTTTTCTGCAAAAAAAGACATATACACACATATATACAAAATGTTCATGGTTTCAAAAACATCCTCTATCTCCAGCCCCAAAAATGTGCATAGCCCTCAGGTTAAAAACTTCTGGTTTAGAGCAACCTTTAAGGAGATACATTTACTTCAATAAATCTGGAAACTCTTTAACAATCCTAATTAGTGCTTTTTAATCTCTTCCCAACTCTGCTTATAGAAAAGCCCCCCAAACCCTCTTATTACTCTTTTACTTAAGGGTCTGAAATTTCCTTGGATTTTCTACAGCTCTTAGTTCCTTAGAGAAAAAAACTCCGCTTCCAACATTATTGCCCCTGTGAACACTCTTTATCTGGGACTGCTTTCTTGTGCACAAAAGGCCTCTGGTCAATAACTTTCTGTTGACTTTCCCTTTTTAGGTCACCACCAAGAACTTGGGTAATTTGGGGTCATGGCTGTGGAGTTGGGGGTGAGGCCTGGGATCTCAGAAGCCTGGCTAGATATGAGAATGTAACTGGGAGCTCCTGTCAGTTTTGAGCCAACTGCTATGAGCCAGGAAATGTATTTCCACAGCCAGGGCTCATCAAGACAGGGTGAGTCAACAAGGCACAGGTTGGAGCGGCAATCCGGAAGGAGGAGGGTAGAGATATAAAAAAAGCCAGGCTTATGGTCTAACCAGAAGAGTAGGACAGGTCTTGATTCTAAGGAAGATACTTGCCTTAGTCATAAACCTCTTATATGCTTCCTGCTGAGGTAAAGCTCAGAGAAGTATTCTGCTGCCGTGGAGCCCGAGTTAAGTTAGCTTAGAACCTACAAGGAAGTGGTTACACCTGGAAACGTGTGGGTGGAAAATAAGGGCTGATGCTGACACTGTGCGTGAGGGATTGGCTGTGTTCTGCTCTCAACTGGCCATGGTAGAAGAGAGCCAAAATGCTTTCACTGTGTATCAGCTGCCTAATTTTTTATGATGATCTTTTTCCAATCAAAAGTTTCACAACTGCTCTACCATCTTTTAAGTTTTCTGTCTGCTGATGGATGCCTTATATTTTGCATACAATTGGTTTTTCACTACCCTGAATAGTTTTATAGCCTGGTTGCTAAAAAGAGACTGATGAAACAAATTTGTTTTGAAAAGTACTATATCCTTTTCCTCTTCCCTCTGAATCTGACTGTCTATTTAAGACAAACACTTATGCCATGGTTTCTCTGCACTGTCAAAGCAAGCATTTGACCCAAGAAGAGAATGGAGAGTGGAAGGATGGAGGGTAGACCTGGGCTAGCTTCTGTTTATGACTCCATGTAGCGCCGTGTAGGGGTCCCCTGATGTTGAAGGTCTGCCACTGTTTTACAACAGGAATCAGATCCATATACCCACTATGCTGGAAACTGTGCTAAACACTATAAATAATCCTCCCAGCAGCCCTAAAGTTGGCTGTTTGTCCATGAGGAAACTAAAGGTCAAAGTGAACTAACCTGACTGCTGTCAGAAAACTAGTTAGTGAAGAAAATGGGATTTGATCCCATGTGTTTCATACTCCTCGATTTAAGTGGAGAATTTGCTCCTCAGCTCCGGCTTCTCGCAGTACAATGTCCCTCCTCCCCCTATGAGGAAATCTGGCTCAGTGACACTGGTTGACACTAACTTTATCCCTCTGAGACTGATTAACGACCCACCAGAATGCCATTTCACAAAGGGAGACGTGCCTTTCCAATAAACAGAATATCCGCTGACCAGAGCCCCCATTAAAGAGGAAAGAATTGGATAACCTCGAGGCATCTCCTTTTTTTTTTTAATTTATTTATTTTTCCCCCAAAGCCCCAGTAGATAGTTGTATGTCATAGCTGCACATCCTTCTAGTTGCTGTATGTGGGACGCGGCCTCAGCATGGCCGGAGAAGCGGTGCATCGGTGCGCACCTGGGATCCGAACCCAGGCCGCCAGCAGCGGAGTGCGCACACTTAACCGCTAAGCCACGGGGCCGGCCCATTGAGGCATCTCCTATCCAGACTGTAAGGCTTGAAGAATTAAACATACTCAGTAGCCCAGTAATGGCTAAAATATTTGTGTCTGCCAAATATAGTCTACCCTACCTATAGACAGTGCAGGATAAACACTGGTGAAATTTTGCCTCTTTCCAAAGTCATAATTTTTTGGACTCCAGGCAACTCAGGGCAGATGACTCCTCTTTTATTTACATTATCTTTAGCTGTTACACTTTCCAGGATTTCTGTATCTCTTAGATCACTTAGACTGAGGTGATCTCAGCTGTCATCATTGCTTCCGGAGCACTGGATAGAATCCATTAGAATTTACAAACCATTATTTGGGGTGAGTTACTTTTGTAATCTTTTTTTTTTTTTTTTTGTGAGGAAGATCAGCCCTGAGCTAACATCCATGCCAATCCTCCTCTTTTTGCTGAGGAACACTGGCCCCGAGCTAACATCTGTGCCCATCTTCCTCCAGTTTATATGGGACGCCGCCACTGCATGGCCTGACAAGGGGTGCCTTGGTGCACGCCCGGGATCCGAACCTGGGCCGCCAGCAGCGGAGCGCGCGCACTTAACCGCTACGGCACCGGGCCAGCCCCTACTTTTGTAATCTTATAACCTCATTCATTAGGTGTTGATTTTTGATGAGATCTCTGTCTCTCAATTCTGAAGAAGTGACCTCCTTAGAGTTTGCAACCTTTATTCTCTCAAGCCCTGGTAGCATTTAGAATCTCCTCTTCTTGAAGACTTTAATAGATATGATCAAAACAAGTTACATAGCTAAAATCCACCACCTATAGCAGTCACTCGTATCGTTACATTTTATACTTAACAAGTGGGCTGACCATGCAAATGTTTTATGCACCTTTCTGGATTTGTGATATATTTCACACACAAAAATCAAATGGAGAGGAAGAAGATCTTTTAGACCCTAACCTGTCCCAGTCTTACAAAGATAATGGATGGAAAGATTGCAGGAGAAATTAACATCTGATTCTTTCTTCAGGCCATAATAGCCTTTCTCCTCTCCTGCTTGAAAAGGAATGAATTCATCTTACTCTTGGGAGCGGGTTTCTCTTTGCATCAAAAAGCTTTATAAAGGAGCCAGCTGCACGAAGAGAGCCCTGAAATTCTCGAGTAACACATTTTAAATCAGGAAGGCTTGCTCCAAGGCTACGGACGTTGTCAGTTGGCAGTGGGAGATGGTATAGTGGCAAGAGCCTGGGGTCTCTTTCTAAATTAGCCACTTTTAGTCTTGTGCAGCTTGCTTACTTTGTGAATTGCTTGTGAAACTGAAATGAGATAATGTGTTTGAAAGTGTTTTGAAAACTATAAAGTGCTATAAAAATGTAAGTTGTTACTTCCGAGCAAAGCGGTGAGCAATGAAAAAGGAATAATTTGAAAGCAATTGGTGCATATGCTTTTTCAAGCACCGAACATTAAGTGCTGATGTCTATTGAGCATTTACCACGTGCCAGGCATGGTTATAAACGTTTTACATATGTTAACTCATCAAATCTTCACAGTACCCTAATAAGGTAGATATTATTGTCCCCATTTTCCAGATGAGAAACACTGAAGCACAGAAAGGGCTAAACATCCTGCCTAAGGTAATCAACCTAATAAGTGATGAGATGAAGCTGGGATGCACATGCAGGCAGCTCGGCTCCAGAGCCCAGACCACACTGCTGGCTGCATAATCCTTACTAATTGAACTGGCAGCGAGTGCAAGACATTCCTTATGCATGTCTCAAAAGGTTAAATGTTATGTAAGTCTTGAAAGGTTGCAATTGTGATGAATAAAGATTCTCTCCAAGAAAAAGGAGTATCCTTTAAGGATTTGGATTTGACTCCCTTCAATGCCTAGTTTTAATATTTTGGGGTTCTACATAAACCTTATTTGTGTGGGTTGTGTGGCCGTTAAACATGCATGTCAAGTCATCCCTAACGCAATTACTTCATCAGCAAAATGGTGGTAATGGAGTTGTTTGATCTTTTAAGATCCAGTAAAGTTGAAAATGGTCAAATGAGAGGGTGTAGAGGAAAAGCTTTGTAAATTAAAATGTCAAATGTGTTTTATGCTGAAATCTATAATAGAGATCAGTTAATATAATTCTAGTAATTTTACTCTTTTAAAAAATTCACCTGCTAATGGTGGTCGGATCTGATTCTTTTTTTTTTTTTGACAAGAAAATTTATCAGTCGTCCCATGGGACGTCTGGCAGCATCTTTTCTTTATCAACATCAATTGTTAGATTTTTGTCTTTGTCTGGTTTCTCCTTTATTCATTTCTTTTGTTTTACCACCTATATCTTCTGATGGCTTGATTTGGTACTTCTAGTCAGAAAACATAAATGTTTATTTATATGTTATGAGACAAAATGGAGACAGAACTGAGAGAATGAAAAGTTAAAACCTTCCCTTCCCTCAGGCAGTAAGGCAATCCCTTAATTGTTTAATAAATTTTTTTTGAAAGTGAAAGTAACATATGACAATGGAAAAGTAGGAGATATAGAAAAACCCTAAGCCGACCAAAAAGATGAAACATATTTCTACTTAATAGAAAACTGAGTACCATATTGTTTACTTAAGATTGTATCATAAATGTGTTTGATTGAAACATTATTAAAATGTAACATAAAAATGTGTTCTTAAATATTTAAATTCAAGTTTTAGATGTAGATGTGTCAAGAATATGTGTCATAGTTTATTTAACCATTCATTGTTATTAGATATTTAAGATGCCTCCAGTTTTTAAATGATGATAAATAAATAACATGACAATGAACTTCTTGGTGCATATCCTAAGGGAGATAAATACTCAGAAGTGGAATTATTGGCTCAAAAAGGAAAAACATTTTAAAGCTTTTGGTATATCTTGCCAAATTGCTTTTTAAAAAGGATGAATTAATATTTACTTGCAAAAGAAATGTACAAAGGGGCTTATTTTTGCACTTTGGATATTTTCATTTAAAAATATTTGCCAGTTTGTTTATGGTTTGCTATTGTTTCAGTTTAACAACTCTTCAAATATGTTTAACTAATACTTTGCCCTTTATTTCTATAAATTGGACATCTTTTACATGTTTATTGATTAGAGTTTCATATTGATTTCTTAGTTTTTATTAGTCTTTTGACTCAAATTTGTGGCAGGAATGTAGAAGTACATAGCTTGTATTTATTTTGGTTACCTCCTCATAATTTTCTTTATAATTTATTCTATTGCCTCCAAGCTTAGAAAGTCATTCCTCACCTATGTAACCATTGAAAAAAAATTAAGTAGACCTATGTTCCAACATAAAATGATGTCCAAGTTACACTGTTAAGAGAAAAAAAGTAGTATCCTGCAAAACAATGTTTAATTATGATCCCACTTCCCTCTTTTTCTCTCTCTCTATATATATATACACACACATATGCACATATATATTTATTCACTAATTATTTTTTAATGTCTCCTTTGGGGCAAAGATACAGCGTTGAACAAAAGAGGCAAAATCTGAGCCCTCATAGAACTTACAGTTTACTGGCGAGGCCAATAATTAAAAAAACACCAAACCCACCAAATGGTATAATGTCAGGTAGTAATAAGTGCTATGAACAGAAGTAGAGCACAGTAAAAGATGGAGAGTGCCTGGGGTGCCTTTGGATTCAGTGGTCAGAGAACACCTTTCTAAGGTGGCATTAGATCAGAAAGTATTGAATGAAGTAGCTAGTAGGTTATTTTATATAAGTATATGAATAGAAAAACATTTGGAAGAACATTCACCAAAGTTCTATATTCCCCTTCTCAGAGAATATTACCTATGTCTCCTTTGTCATCCAGACAAAACCAGCCAAGCATCCTATCCTAGTTTCTCCCTTCCTCCCCATGTCTAGTTAATCATCACATTTTTTGGCATCTGTATACTTCTCAAGTTTCTTTTTTCCTTGCCACTGTCTTCTCTTAGGCCCTTGTCACTTTTTGTTCTTTTTCACTTTTTGAAAAGATATATTAGTTCATTTTTATGTGCCAAATAATGTAAAATTAAAATGTATAATGCACAAGAGCTAACTTGGTGGGGCTTCCACTGGCCAAATTGGGAACAATGTGAGCATGAAAATAAATGTTGATAGTAATGGATTATAAAATAGGAATCCATGAGTTTACACTGATATAAATAAAAGAATAAAAAAATAAATGGGAAAGAAGGAAAAGTCCTCCTTATAATAGAATTGCAGCTAATAAATGGAGAAATAATGATGGAATCAGAAAAATCACAATTTGGCAGCCACCATAACAAAAACTAACTGGGCCAAGAGTTATGAATGGATGCTGAAACTGGTGGGTGCAAGTATGATGAGAAATGAGATATGTACATAGTCTCAAAGTACAACCCCACACAGATACTTATTAATTATAAAGGGAAAAATAGTAACTGTACAGTGGAGAATCCCAGCAGAGGCTGCACTAACCAAGTGATGAAAGCTAACATGACCAGTAATGGGATAAATGGACACCAAGTGCCTCCTGATATGATGCACTGAGAAGGACAGAACAGTACTTCTCTGGTATTTTTGCCAAAAATACATAATCTAGATCTAAATATAAGGAATACATCAGAGGTTACTAAATTCAGAGGCATTCTTCAAAATAATTATCCTGTACTCTTTAAAAATACCAGGGTCAGGAAAGAAAAAGAAAGAATGAGAAACCACTTTAGACTATGGAAGACCTAAAGTGACATGATAAGTAAATGCATTTGTAATCCTGAATTGTATCCTGGACCAGAAAATTTTTTTTCCCTTTTGCTATAAAGGATATTAGTTGGACAACTGATCAAATTTGAATGTCTATAGATTATAATATTGTATAAATGTTAATTCCTGATTTTGATAATTGTGGTTATATAAGAGAACGTCCTTGGGGCCAGCCCCGTGGCCTAGTGGTTAAGTTCAGTGCGCTCCGCTTCGGCGGCCCAGGTTCAGTTCCTGGGCATGGACCTACGCCACTCGTCGGTGGCCATGCTGTGTGGTGACCCACATACAAAATAGAGGAAGATTGGCACAGATGTTAGCTCATGGTGAATCTTCCTCAGCAAAAAAAAAAAAAAGAGACAATGCCCTTATCTTCTAAGAAATACACACTGAAGTGTTGAGGGGTAAAGGGGACATCATGTCAGAACAAAATTTATAATTTTTTTTTTTTCCCCCAAAGCCCCAGTAGATAGTTGTATGTCATAGCTGCACATCCCTCTAGTTGCTGTACGTGGGACCCAGCCTCAGCATGGCCAGAGAAGCGGTGCGTCAGTGCGCGCCTGGGATCCGAACCCGGGCCGCCAGCAGCGGAGCGCACGCACTTAACTGCTAAGCCACGGGGCCGGCCCCAGAACAAAATTTAAACTAGAGTCTCTTCTAGATGCTTTTTTATGGATAGAGGTCACATGACAATCTACGAGTTGTCTGACAGAGTATCCATAATAACCACTTACAGGTTTCTTTGAAACTCCTGGATCTGTTCATTCAGTAACCACCATTGAGTGCCAATGTAGCAAGCATAGTACTAGGCACAGGATGAGGGAAAAACAATTGAAATGTGGTGTCCTCAGGGAATTGACAGCCTACGGGAGATGAGCCAGAGAGAGAAAATTAATGAGAATGATAAAGCAAATGTAGTAAATATTAACATTTGAGTAATGTAGGTGAAGGGCATATGGGAATTCATTTACTATTTTTGCAGCTTTTCAGGATCTATGAAATTATTTCAATAAAAAGTTAAAAATGCGGGGCCGCGGGGCCGGCCTGGTGGCGTACTGGTTAAATTCATGCGCTCTGCTTTGGCGGCCTGGGGTTCAGATCCCGGCTGTGGACTGACGCACCACTTATCAAGCCATGCTGTGGCGGCGTCCCATGTAAAGTAGAGGAAGATGGGTACGGATGTTAGCCCAGGGCCAATCTTCCTCAACAGAAAGAGGAGCATTGGCATTGGATGTTAGCTCAGGGCTGATCGTCGTCACACACACACACATAAAAATTAAAGATACATTGTAAAAACTACTACAAAGAGAAAAAAATTAAGACAGTAAAATATGATTTCAATAGACTACAGTTTTATAGACAACTTACAAAAATTGTACATATATTAGGCCACAAAGAAGAAATCTCAACAAATTCCACAAAGCACAGAAATGTATATGCCACACTCACACACTACAAGCACTAAAACAAGTAAAAATAAAAAGTTTAAATTTAAAAATCCAGACTATTTAGACATTCTCAATCAACTCTCTCTAGACAATAACTGAATCAAAGAAATCTAAACTACACTTCCAAACTATTTAGAATACAAAGGTAGTGAATAAAACCTGTGGGATGTGGCCTAAACTATAGGCAAGAAAAAATCCGCAGTCTTAAAAACTATTATTATTAATCAAAAAAAGAATAAAAATAAATCATATTCTGTTCTAGAAGTTAGGGCAAAAATATCAAAAATACTAGAAGCCCACGAGAAGGACTGTTGTGCCTCCCTCTGTGGTCTCACATTGGTCACTCAGCCACTTTATGGAGCACCTTAGGGAGCACTTTCAGTGGGCCAGTACCAGGTGCTGGATCGGAGAGGCGAACAGGAATTCTTCTCCCATGGAGCTTACACTGTGTGTGTGTGCACGCGTGTGCGTGCACTCAAAAGAGATGGGGGGGATTATCAGATATTTTAAACTATAAATTCAAATTATAAATTTAAAAATTCAATCAGTGTTATGAAGGAGAAGTACAAAGTGCTCTTCAGTATCCCCAGTGTAATATCACTTGGCAGTACCCTCTAGTGTCATTGTCTCCCTACTGTCTTTCTTTGACTCTCCCTCTTTTTCTATGTCATCTTGTCTTTTTCTGTTTTTCTCTTTCCTCCTCTTGCTCTCTTTCTCTCCCTCCCTCCCTCCCTCCCTCTTCCAATTCCCTGAAGACACTATGTTTCAGTTATTTTTGCCTCATCCTGAGCCTAGTGCTCTGTTTGATACAGTGGCACTCAGTGGTGGCTACTGAATGAATGAATCCAGGAGTTTTAAAGAATCCTGTAAGCTATTAGTAAGTAGATGCTCTGTGAGACAACCCGTAGATTACCATTTGACTTATATTTATTAAAAAAAAAAAAAATGTAGAAGAGAACCTAGGAACTATATAATATATAGAGAATACAAAATAACCACAGAATACACCTTAGACAAGCTAGTAGACTATTTAAGCAGTATTAGGTTAATTGCAATTCTAAGAAGGGTGGTTTGTATAAGGAAAATCATACCTAACTTAACCTTTAGAATGGATGAGTGAGATATTTGAATAGAAGTGCTTGGGGAAATCAGTAGATACAGTTTACTTTGATTTTTCACAGACTTTTGGTAAGGGCTCACATCCAAGGCCCATGTTGGGTTGGGAATGTGATTGGAGTGTCAAAAGTAGAGCTGGGGTGTATAAGAGAAACAGTGGTAAGAAAAGAGGTGCAAGTAATAGGTAAGGACTAGATCAAGTAGGCTTTGTAGGCTACGGTAAGGACTTGGGATTTTATTGTGTTGCCTTTGGAAGGTTTTGAGAATGTCATCTGATTTATAGCTGTAAAGGATCTGGTCGCTGTGAGGACAGACTATAGCAGAATAAGAGTGGAAGCGTGGAGACCAAGTAGAAGGCTGTTGCAGTAGGTGATGGTGGCCTGGACTACAATAACAGCAGTAAAATGATAAGTGCTTAATTCAGAATAAATGTTGAATGTAGAGGAACAGAAATTTACTGATGATTGGCTGTGTGCTGTGAGAAAAAGAGAGTCAAGGGTAACTTAAAGGTTTTTGGCTTGAACCACTGGAATGAATACAATTCATACTGGTCTCCCTGCCTTACAGCATTAGGGGAGGCACTCTTTCATGGAGGTTATCTTTAAAGGGCAGGGAGATTGGTTAGGAGGCTACTGTAATCATTCAGGAAAGATGAAAGAGGCTTGAACCTGAGCAGAGCCTCTAAGTATGGAGAGTCATTCAGAGGGGACAGACTTGAGAGACATTTAGGAAGTAAAAATCACCACTTAGGAAAACAGTTTAGGGTTTTTTACTAAAATTGAAGTAGCTGAATCTTTTTTCCCATTAACTCCACTTATTGGTATATACCCTAGAGCAGGAGTTGCCTGAGGCCTGTTTTTGTATAGTCCTAGAACTAAGCTAAGAATATTTCTTATATTTTTAAAGGATTAAAAAATGGGGGAGATGGGATATGTGACAGAGAACATTTGTGGCCCCCAAAATGTAAAATATTTACTATGTGCTCCTTTATGGTGTAAGTTTGCCAACCCATGCTGTAGATCAGTGTTGTTTTTTTTTTGTGAGGAAGACTGTCCATCTGTGCCAGTCTTCCCCTACTTTGTATGTGGGACACCACCACAGCATGGCTTGATGCATGGTGTAGGCCCGTGACCAGGATCCGAACCTGCAAAACCTGGGCTGCCGAAGCAAAGCATGCGAACTGAACCACTACGCCACTAGGCCAGCCCAAGATCAGTGTTTTTTTTTTTTGGTGGGAAAGCTTGGCCCTGAGCTAACATCTGTTCCAAAGAGGAAAATCTTCCTCTTTTTTTTTTTTCCTTTTTTCATTGAGGAAGATTGTCCCTGTAACATCTGTGCCAGCCTTCCTCTATCTTGTATGTGGGATGCCACCACAGCATGGCTTGATGAGCAGTGTGTAAATCCGCACCTGGGATCCGAACTCGTGAACCCCAAGTCGCTGAAGTGGAGCATGCAAACTTAATCACTACATCACCGGGCTGGCCCCTCAGTGGTTTTTATTTATTTATTTTGTGTGTGTGTGTGTGTGTGTGTGAGGAAAATTAGCCCTGAGCTAACATCTGTTGCCAGTCCTCCTCTTTTTGCTGAGGAAGACTGGCCCTGGGCTAACATCTGTGCCCATCTTCCTCTACTTTATATGGGACACCGCCACAGCATGGCTTGACAAGCGGTGTGTCGGTGCACGCCAGGGATCCGAACCCTAGGCTGCCGCAGCGGAGGGCGCGCATTTAACTGCTTCGCCACCGGGCCGGTCACCCCTCAGTGGTTTTTAAAGTGTGGTTCCTAGAGCAGCAGCAGCAGCACCTGGAATCTGTTAGAAATGCAGATTCTCAGGCCTCAACGCTGACTTGCTGAATCAGAGTGGGAGTGGGGTCCAGAAATCCGTGTTTTAACCAGCTCTCCAGGTGATTCTGATGCACGTTAATTTCTGAGAACCACTGCTCTAGAGACTTTTGTACCTGCCCACCAGGAGACATGGTGGGCATAAGAGCCCCAAACTGGAAACAACTGAAATGTCATCAACAGTAGAGGAGATAAATAAGTTGTGGCAATTAACACAATAAGAGTATTTTATAGCTTGTGGTTAACAGCATGGCGTGTGAAGGCAGACTGCTTGTGTTTGAATCCCAGCCCCACCAAACAGTAGCTTGTGACCTTGGGCAAGTTACTTACCTCTCTGAGTCTCAGTTTCCTCATCTGTAAAACAGGCATAAAAATAGTAACGACTTTATAGGGTTATTGTGAGGCTCAAACAATTACATAAGTAAAAGAGTGCCTGGTACATAAGTAACAGATTTAAAGGACAATCTGTATGTAATGTATTATGATGCTTTAAAGAAAAACATGTCAAATTTCATTTCATAAAAGTGATAGCCCATATATTTTGCATATAACAAAATGATTAAGCAACCTAAGGTAAAAACAATGTAAATTTTGGAGGTTCAGATGTTGGCGTTGCCTCTGTAAACCTGTTTTCACATGTGAAAAATACCTTAAAATTGCTCCTACAGGATTATGAAGAAAACAGATGAAATGTATATACATATGCCCACACTATGTTTGGTGAATGGGCATTTAATAAATGTGTTCTATTTCCTTTCCTAATTGCCCTTTCACTTCTTTTACCATTTCCTCAGCCTTTCCTCCCAAAATTCCTCTGCTGTCTTGATATTCTCTGAGAAACATTGCCAGAACTAAGGTGCAAAGTGGCTTCCTTGACTGTAAGGCGATTTGGCTTTTTCCATGAATCAAGGTCAGGAGAGTCAGTGTCTAGTGTCTTCCCAGCTATACCCTGGAGCCAAGCCTGGGCCTAGATCTAGGACAGGGCTGTAATCCCGGTATCTCCTGGGATTTCAGCCTTTTAGCTGCCTTAGTATGTAAAATGCTTAGTATGTATTTAGCAACACCTAAGTACAGAACGGGCAAACAAAGAAATAGACTTTTTCCCTTCTGTGGAGGCCACGTCCTATTTTCTCTACATCCCACGGCCTAGCACCCAGTAGGCCCTGTAATATATATTATTTTGAGCTGTTAGGATGAATTTGACCTTCTCGGTGGAACTTAAAACATCCATATCCTAGGACGGGTTAATAAACAATTATAGATGAGTTTAGGGTGCAAATAGCTGAAACCACTGGCTGCATTTTATGCTTGTCTACAGCAGCAACCTGCAGACGCCTAGTTCAGAAAGAAAATTACTAAATTCTCTCCCTCGTCACATTAATAATCAAAAGGAACCAGAAATATCGGTCTCCAAAAGACACAGCGCAGCAGCGAACCGGCTCCTGTTCACGCGCGATCTCGAGAGCGGCGAGGCAGGAGCAGTAGAAAGGCAGCCCCCTTGTGACGTCAAATCAGCGGACTCTCGCCTCGGCTTGAGGCCGGTTCCGGTTCCCCGACTTTCCGGGCGCGAGAGTACGTGAGCGCGGCGGCGTTCTGCGCGTGCTCCGCAGAGGGACGCGAGAAGGTTGGGTCCAGCTCGCGAAGGAGATGTGTGATTGGCTGAAGCCGTGCTGGGGGGTTCCCCAGGCCTTTCGGCAGGGGTAAAACAATAAGAGGGGGCGGCGGAAAAGGGGGCGGGACGTCCGTGTTCCTTGTCGCTCGCCGCAGCGTCTGGCCCCCGGGAAGAGGTGGTTGTAAGGGAAGCGAGCTCGCGGCTTTCCGGCTTCCGAGGCTTGAGGTTTGGCGGAGGGGGGAGGCGGGAAGCGAGAAGAATCCGCGGCAGCCGGTCCCCGGCGACTCCCCTGCTGATCTCCGCGCCGACGTACGCGCTGCCACTGTTGGTTGGAGGTGTGTACGGGGGCCGGGAAGGGAGGTCGGTGTGGTGGTCGGAAGGGGACATTCCCTTCGCGCGCCGCGGCTCGAGGCAACCGTCCCGTGAGCCCTGCTGTCAGAGGTGTTGCGGCAGAGAGAGACATTGTTCTTGCCGGCTGCCTACGCTGCCGTGTGTGCGTGAGAGAAGCCGAGCCGTTCCTCTCAGGTGAAGGATGGGAGGCCGCGTGGGAAGGGAAGCGGCCCGCCCGCGTTGTGTTGACGGAGGGCCCTGAGGGCACAGGTGGGGCCGGGGTCTGTTGGGGATGAGGTGGCGAGCTGGGAAGGGGGACGCAGCGGCTCCCAAAGGCGCGCTGATGCAGGCTTAATGTGGGACGTGCGGAGTGCGTTTTCTGGAGAGGATGTTTTAGAGTGTGGAGCCCCCCAGCCTTCTTTCCGACTCATTTGCGGCTCTTATTGCCGGTTCCCTGGGAGCGGAGAGGCCGTCGCCGCCCCGCCCGTGGGGGAGGGGACAAGAGGCTGTGTCGGCGGAGGCAGAAGCGACGCAGATGCGAAAGTAACGGCCTCCGGGCACCATTTCTGTGCACCGAAACAGAATCCGGGTTTGAAGGTAGTCGCCGCTCTGGTTATCCAGTATCTAGTGTTCCGCGGTCTTCGACTCCCCTCGGGTTTATCCCGAACGTGCTCAGAAAGCCGAATTACATATAACGTAACGCTTTCTTCGTGCCCTTTTTATGCAAACGTTCCCTTATTGACCCAGGAATCGAAAAGATGTTTGAGTGCTTTGGGAAATGGGTTTTTTTGTTTCCCTCTTTCTCCACTTTTTTGGGGGGGAACAGAAAGGATGGTCAAGAGGAGGAACATACGCTTCCCTGAATTGTGTTGATTTTATTAGTCGAATATGATGGAATTTTACCTGCTTCTCTAAAAGCAGATTTCCTAAGATGTCCCTGTGCCGCTTTGGAGCAAATATAGATTTGCATCAACAATTTTCCGCATAGATCAGTTTTTTTCCTCTAAGGTATATCTAGTTTTCTTAACAGGTTTCTTTTTTTTTGGAAGGGAGGTGCCGTGCCTTTGCTCTCTTTAAAACAAAACAACAACAAAACCCACGTGCACCAAAGCTGGAATAATAGCAAAGTTGTTTCCTCTTCCCCCCCCCCCATATGATTGTTGTGATATTAACTTCAGTTAAAATGCTGGTTTTTTAGGTTCAGGGCTCCACAATTCGTGCTAGTCTTCCAAATGTTAGCATTGCGTGTACCTGGATCTGTGAACCATTAACGGCAGTTAGGAAGCCCCGTATGCTGGAGGGGAAGAAGATAGGAATTCCTTGTTCAGCTCCATATTTGGCAGTTCATATAGCTTTAGGCGTGTGAACGAAGTTTCAAAGTAAACATTTGGCCCTGTTAGTATTCAGTGGTCCTTTTGATATCCAAAATTCCTGGTGTTAAAAAATGGACCGTAGGATTAGTTTGAACTTCTTGGAACTGAATTGTGTTGTTTCTTTGGTGATATTATTTTCTTAAATTTTTAGGATTAGTCGTGTATCCTTGTGTTATTTAATCTCTAGAGGCTGTTTAATTTTGAAAGGTTATTAAGGAATTGTAGGGAGGATAAGGACCTCCAGTGGATTGCGTACTATCTAAGAGCTGTTATGGTTCAGGTTGTTGAATATTTGAGGTTGAAGTATTAGTCAATGAAGAACAAGTATTGAGAGTGAAGAGAACCAGAATGCTTGTGGGGTGGATGGGGATCAGAAGTACAGAAGGAAGGAGAAAAAAATAAGTCTTGAATAGTTTGATAGTCGAATTGAGTATTTAGTTAGCAGCTGAGCAGTTGATTTGTCAAAAGACAACTCTTGATTTTGAATAGTATTGGCACTGTTGGTAGCAGGAATTTCACTTATGAGAGGTCAAAAATGAAAATTTCGATATCAGTTACTGGAAATCTATAAGTACTAATAGTGTCTTTAGTTTTTTAACAGCTTCCTTATGCTGCAGAATTATTGCTGTTGATTAACCATTATCAGGATTGAAAATTCTTTCATAGGTTGCTTTAAATAAGATTTTTTACCGCATTTTTTCCTGAGTGGGTATGGAGGTGGGGAATGACCCTTTTTTAAGGCTGGTTTTGAGAGGTACAAACTTAAGGGTTGTTTCTGAGCTTAAATTCAGTAGAATTTAATTGACAAACATAACTTAGTTAATCTCCCTGTGGAAACTTAAGAGCTGATAAAACAAATTGGTTCCTTTCCCAGAACTCTGGACTGGCTTCAGAAGCAGTAGAATCAGTTTCTTGACTGCTGCCTCAGCTTATTTTTATCTTTTAATTTCTGGAGATTTTACCCTATTTTGATATACCATGGTAGCTATGTTGGATTGTAGTATGGATTGTGGTATTGTAGTATGACTCTCTTGGATTCCCTGTTACATTCCTGTTCTGTGCTTTTGGCTCCTCCCAACAGTATCAGTATGCTTACAGTTGGACTTTAAAGTTTTTTTGTATTTCTGTGTCCCTGGCTATTCTTCCAAAGCAGTTGTTCTTAACCAGGTGTAGTGAAAACATCACTAGAGGCAGGAGACCTGATTTCAAACCCTCTCTCTCATAACTATAACTGGGGGACCTCGAACTCCTTTCCTTAGGCTCTCTAAACATTGGTTTCATTTTCTGTAAATGAAGCTAATAACTTACCTATTTCAGGGAGATAAAGGAATGTGTAGGTTACTTGTTAAACTTTAAAGCATAATATAAATACATGCTTTTATTTTTGTGGGACAACATTTCCGTGTCTTAATGCTTGGTCACTTTTAATAGCTTCTAAACTTCAAAACTTGCCTCCTTACCTTTGGGGCTTGAGAAAAGATAAGGCTTAATTCACAGCTAACTTTTATCATTTATTTCTACCACTGTTTTTTTTTTTTTCTGGTGAAGAAGATTGGCCCTGAGCTAATATCTGTGCCAGTCTTCCTCTATTTTTTTTTACGTGGAACGCTGCCACAGCATGGCTTGATGAGCGGTGTGTAGGTCTGCACCAGGGATCCAAACCTGTGAACCCCAGCTGCTGAAGTGGAGTGCACGAACTTAACCACTACACTGCTGGTCCGGCCCCTATCACTGGTTCTTAGATGTCATTGTGACACTTTGGTCTGCCACATCAAATTGAAGGTTGCTGTTCTAAAGAGATAGGCATTGCTGTTTTGACTGGTAAAGTCTTTTTTTTTTTTTTTTTTTTTTTTTTTTTTTGAGGAAGATTTGCCCTGAGCTAACGTCTGTTGCCAGTCTTCCTCTATTTTGTATGGGAGCCACCATCACAGCATGGCAACTGATAGACCAGTGGTGTAGGTCCGCTTACGGGAACTGAACCCAGGCCACCGAAGCCGAGTACGCTGAGCTTAACCACTAGGCCACTGGGGCTGGCCTGGTAAAGTCATTTTAAAGAAAGTTTTAATATGGGGTTAGCTGTTGAGAATGAGTATAGTTCATGGCTCAGGGAGAAAAGGCCTGGGCCTGACTAGTGTGAGCCCAGCTGTGAGTGAGGGGCCCTAGATGGGAAAGGGAATAAGTATCCAGTAGTAGAGCTGTGTCCTAGCATAGACATATTGGTAACATAGTTTCTTTCTGGTAAAGAGAACTGCATCTTGTTACTAAACATCTTATTCTTTTTATAAGAAGCAAGATATAGTATATAACTTTACAGTTCTTAAAAATTATTGTAGATTTTTTTCTAAATGTCATTTTCTTTTGGTTTCTTGACTTTTTTTTTTTTTTTTTAAATAAGATGACGTAGTGTCTTGACTTCTTAGCAGTTTTCATTTTGGCCATTTTCTCCAGCATTGAACTAGCCACCAAAGTGTGTCATGAAATTTCATGTCAGTAATTTGCAATGAGTGAAATTTTTTTTTTCCCCCAGAACTACTTGAGCAAAGATGTTGCAGTTCTTATCACTTGTTATAGATGGCTATCTTGACACTCCAGGCTCCTAGGGTGAATTTTTGATTGTGCATTTCGATGCTAGTATGTAGTGGTGGTGGTTGTAGCCAAGTGTTTGAAGTTATCAGTTTTAATTAGCTTTTATGATTATTTGTAGGTCTAGCCATTTTATCACTATATGGATAATGGAGAAGTTCTGTTAATAAGAATGGAGATGCCAGTTCAGAGATCTCTGAGATTAAAGAGAATTGATGGAGTACAAAATCCTCTTGCTTGTATTACTGTGTCTTTTTTTTGTGTGTGAGGAAGATCAGCCCTGAGCTAACATCATGCTAATCTTCCTCTTTTTGCTGAGGAAGACCGGCTCTGAGCTAACATCTATTGCCAATCCTCCTCCTTTTTTTTTCCCCAAAGCCCCAGTAGATAGTTGTATGTCATAGTTGCACATCCTTCTAGTTGCTGTATGTGGGATGCAGCCTCAGCATGGCCGGAGAAGCGGTGCATCGGTGTGCGCCAGGGATCCAAACCTGGGCTGCCAGTAGCGGAGCACGCGCACTTAACCGCTAAGCCACGGGCCGGCGCTACCGTGTCTTTTCTATTGTAATCTGGTAAATATTTTGCTATAGTAGATCTAAAAAATTAATTTCATTTTTTTGCCCAAGTGCATACATTGCCTTCACATTATTGAAATCATACCTTAGTTGCAAATTTTATACTGTTTTTCAATGTTTTTTTCCTGTTTTTATAGTCTTTGACAATGTTTTATTTTTTTATTTTTTATTTATTTTTTTTTTTAAAGATTTTATTTATTTATTTATTCTCCCCCCAAAGCCCCAGTAGATAGTTGTATGTCACAGCTGCACATCCTTCTAGTTGCTGTATGTGGGACGCGGCCTCAGCGTGGCTGGAGAAGCGGTGCGTCGGTGCGCGCCCGGGATCCGAACCCGGGCCGCCAGCAGCGGAGCGCGCGCACTTAACCGCTAAGCCACGGGGCCGGCCCTTTGACAATGTTTTAATGACTGCATATGAACTGATGTTTCACAGTTCGGGTTCAGTTTATTATATTTTTGTTTCTAAGATCATTAGTTTAATATCAGGTTATCAGAAAAAATAGTACCATATCAGGTAAGTATATCAAATGTTTTTAAATTACCTTTTGGAAGCATTAAAGTTGGAGAGTACACCTTAGGACCTAGGCAGTAAGTTTTTCTTTACTACTATTTTGGTATGTAGCTGCTCATTTTAAATTCTAGCATGGTATCTTTACTGGTTTGTTTCACTCACATCAGCCTTGTCAATCCTATCTCCAATTAGTTGGTAATATTTTAGCACACTCGGACTTTAACCATAAATTGTCACTACTGTAGGCATAATGTCGATTACTTTTTTGTTTACTAGTAGTGCTAAATGAATTTTCACACTTTCAACCTTTGTTCTAAATTCATGTTTCCTAACCAGTAACATGAGTCTGTTAGATGGTTATCAGAAACTGAATGAAAATTTTAAAATATGATTTTAAAAATTACAATGTTTAATATATGCTCTTTGTAATACTCAGACAATATAGTAAGCATCTTACCAGTGGTATCAAGAGTTGGCATGTAGCTTTCCTTTTTTTCCTAGACCCATAACACATATATCTTGTATATTTCTTTTTGCATCATGCCCTTTTTTAGAGATGGGATTTGTGGTATTCTACAATTTGGTTATTACTTAACTCCTGTGGACACTATTTCTTGTCTAGATTTATAATTTGCCTATTTTTCCCTATTTTTAATGAGTGCATAATTTTGTATTTTATGGCTACGACAAATTTATTAAACCATTTCCCCCTCGATGGACATTTAGACTGTTTTATTCCTTTTGTGGCAATGAACAATTTTTAATATACATCTTTGTGCAGTTGTGCTTATTTTTTTCTGTAATGTATCTTAGAAGTGGGATTACTGGTTATATGTGTTTATTTTTAATTAAAAATGAAATTACATCTCTAAAAGGTTGTAACAGTTTCTATTTCCACCAACCCTGTGTGTGAAAGAGCCCATTTTTCCCACACCCTTAACAATACTGGATATTATCTTTTTCATTCTTGTTAATCTAATAGGTGAAAGACGGCGACTTTGAATAAATTGCCTTTTTTTGAAATGTTGAATATTATTGATTTTGGGGTGCCATGTTTCCCTTAAAAATGCTTGATATGCGGTAGATTCTCCATAAATGTTTGTAAAATGGTTGACATAACGAAGCATTGTTTTTGTTAAAATTTGTTAAAATTAGCAATTGTATTGCTAAATTTTAAAAATTAAGGAATAATTTACAAACAGTAAAAGCCACTTTTTTCATGTGTTCAGTTCTGTAACTTTGGACAGACGTGCTCAGTCATGAAACCCCCACTACATTCAAGATATGAGATATTTCCCTCACCCCAGAAGTTCCTTCAAATTCCTTTATAGTCATTTCTCTTCCACCTCCAGTCCTTGATCTGATTTAGCCCTATAGTTTTGCATTTTACAGAATGTCATAGCAATAGAATCACATAGTATTGACTTTAGCTTTGAATATTGCTTTTGAAACTCATCCATGTTGCATTTATCAATAAGTTCTTTTCATCGCTGAGTAGAATTCGATTGTATGGATTTACCAGAGTTTGTTCATTCATCTGGCTAATGGTCGTTTTGTTTCCAGTTTTTGAGGTTTTTTTGGGGGGGGGGGGATGAGGACGATTAGCCCTGAGCTAACATCCATGCCAATCCTCCTCGGTGCTGAGGAAGACTGGCCCTGGGCCAACATCTGTGCCTATCTTCCTCCACTTTATATGGGACACCGCCACAGCATGGCCTGACAAGCGGCGCGTTGGTATGCGCCCGGGATCCGAACCCAGGCCGCCAGCCACGGAGCACGCGCACTTAACCTCTACACCACGGGGCGGGCCCCCAGTTTTTGAGTTTTTATTAATAAAGCTGCTGTGAACAATATAGAGGTCTTTGTGTGGACATATGTTTCGTTTCTCTTGAGTAAATAAGTAGGAGTAGGGACTGCTGAGTAATATGGGATGTGTATGTTTAATTTTATAAGAAACTGCCGTACTGTTTTCCAAAGTGACTGTACAATTTTTTTGTTCCTACCTATTTTTCCCACTCTTGTAAGCACTTAGTATTTTTAGGGGTTTTTTTTGTGTGCGTGAGGAAGATCAGCTCTGAGCTAACATCTGATGCCATTCCTCCTCTGTTTTTGCTGAGGAAGATTGGCCCTGAGCTAACATCCGTGCCCATCTTCCTCTACTTTATATGGGACTCCGCCACAGCATGACTCTACAAGCAGTGCGTCGGTGCACGCCTGGGATCCGAACTGGCAAACCCCGGGCCACTGCAGCCGAGCGCGTGCACTTAACAGCTTGTGCCACTGGGCCGGCCCCAGTATTTTTGGATTTTTAATGTTAGCCATTGTTAAAGGTGTTTAATGGTATGTCATTGTGGTTTTAATTTGCATTTTTCTGATGATTAGTGATGCTGAGCATCTTTTCATATTTATTTGCCATCCATATGTCTTGGTGTGGGGTGTATTTTCACATCTTTTGTCCATTTTTAAATTGGATTTCTTGTTTTCTTATTAAGTTATGAGACGTCTATCTTTTCTGGATACAAGTCATTTATCAGATATGTATTCTACAAATATTTTTTTCAGTACTATGGCTTGTCTTTTCCTTTTCTTAATGATCTCCTTAAATGAGCAGAATTTTTAGATTTTGATGGAAGTCCAATTTGTCAGTTTTTTTCTTCTCTCGTTCTTTTTGTGTCTTATCTAAAATGTTTACTTAATCTAAGGTTACAAAGATTTTCTCCTGTGTTTTCTTCTAGAAGCCTAGAGTTTTAGGTTTTACAATTAGGTCTGTGGTCCATTTCAAGGAAATTTTTGTACATGGGTCAGAGTATGATTCAAATTTCTTTTTGCTTTTAACATGCAGATGTCAGGTTGTTCCAAAATCATTTTGTTGAAAAGACAAAATTGCTTTGGTACCTTTGAAAATAAATTGACTATATTGTGTGGGTGTACTGTAGATTTTTGAAATTTATCTCTAAAAGTTCTCAAAATTATTGGTACTAAAACTGCTGTACTTGGTTTGTTTGGACCTTTAGTTAATCTCAAAAGTCTCTAACTTCGTATTACAGGAGTAGTAAGTGTTCGTGTAAATGAATGTGTATACATATGTACATTTACGTATAAACAAACACAGGAGTGTAGAAGATAGACTTTAAAAAATATTTTGAGGGCCGGCCTGGCAGTGTAGTGGTTAAGTTTTCGAGCTCCGCTTTGGCAGCCCGGGGTTCGCAGGTTTGGATCCCGGGCGTGAGCCGTCGCACCACTTGTCAAGCCATGCTGTGGCAGCGTCCCATATAAAGTAGAGGAAGATGGGCATGGATGTTAGCTTAGGGTTAATATTCCTCTCACACACACACACACACACAAATTTGAAATTGCATGGTTAATGATTTGTTTAATCTTTTCATTAGTATTCCCCCATAGCAGCCTTATTCATTAATTATTGAAGTATCTTTGTATTTTAGTAGGTTGCTTCTCTTTTCTCACGAGGTCTTTAATATCACAGATTCATTCAACAAATTTTTTTAATCCTATTATGTGCAGAGTAATGGTAGATGCTGCAAAGAATGTCTCTTGAGCATCTCCTGGAAGCATAACACTGCCAGGCAAATGCTCAGTACTTGGCGTTGGCATAGAGGAGTCTTGCAAACAGGAGGGGGGCATACCTATGCACATGCACACATATTACTAAGACTAAGTGCATTAATAAGAGCTGAAGAAGAGAGATATAATACTAAGAAGAAGAAATGATTAATCCTGCCTGAGGGACCTAGCTAGGAAAACCAGGTAGAATTGGAATAAGATCTTGAGCAGGTTTTTGAAGAGTGGCTAGGGGAAGGATTTGATGGTGTGAGGTTTTGAGGAGACAGTCATCCCCTAAAAATTATGTTCTCTTTTAGCTCTGGCTTGGAATATTCACTTCCTCATTTTCTACATGTCAGATTTTTTCTCCCGTTCCAATTCAAGAGATACATTCTTTGTGGTAGGGCTTGTAGCATTTATCACATAAGATAATTGTGTTTAGGAATTCTATCTCCCAATGGACTTTACATTTCCTTGGAGCAGCAGATCGATTCTATCATGTTCACCGTTGTTTTTTCTTGCATAATTTCTGGCACATATATAGTAGGCATTCAATAAATTTTGAATGAATTTGTGTTGTCCCACCCATTCACTCAGCTAGTGTTGAATGAAGTAAGACAAAAAAGCTTAGAGAATGAAAATTGGAGGTTCAGGGAACAATGGTGAGTGGTATAGTATTCTTAGAGCATAGAATTTGTTACAGAGGTGACAAGTCTAATGGGAGATAAATTTGAAAGGTTGGTTAGAACCTTGAATGTCAAGCCTGGCCTTCTTTGGCCTTCAAACTGAAAGCAGGTGTTTGGATTTTATTGTATACAGTGTATGCTACATATGATACATAAGCTTGCAAGACTTTTGAGGAAGAACTAAAGAACCTTAATTCAGTGGGAGCAGAAAGGATGGGACAGATTCCAAGAGACTTTTGAGTTGTCGGGATTTCAATTTGAGGCTTAAAGAGGGAAAGTCACTTAAGACTCAGCTTTCAAGCCAAGAAGATGGTAGCACCATTAACAGAAATAAGGAAACTACTTTCTCTGTATGGGGGGGATGCATGTATTGGGTTACCTATGAGATCATGTGTGGGTATTCAGCAAGGGGTTAAAAATGTAAAGTTTGAGTTCATGGTAGAGACTAGATACAAATTTAGGTAGATAGAAGAGCTGAAGCCATTAGACTATCTGAAATTGCCAAGTTAGAAGACAGAACCTTGAGGACTTCTGCATTTTGATGAGAAGGAAAGTTGCCTAGTTGTGGAAATCTAGAAGCATTGGGAA
The DNA here is from genome assembly GCF_057802395.1 of Ceratotherium simum simum. Taxonomy (NCBI): domain Eukaryota; kingdom Metazoa; phylum Chordata; class Mammalia; order Perissodactyla; family Rhinocerotidae; genus Ceratotherium; species Ceratotherium simum. The sequence goes on along the minus strand of NC_141907.1, from coordinate 61,278,903 downwards.
GAGGTGGTCGGTGATAATGAAGACAGGTAGAGGACTGAGGAGAAGTCATTGGATTTTCTAGGAGAATTGTGCTTTTCCAGAGAATTACATTTGAGGGAAAGCTCAGATTATAATATTTGAGGGAGGAGTAGAGAAGAGGAAGATTAAAACAGATGCACACTTAGTAATTTAGGGCAAAATATGCTTAATAACGTGCCATGATAAAGGCCCAAAGTACTTTTTTTTTTTTTGTGAAGAAGATCAGCCCTGAGCTAACATCCATGCTAATCCTCCTCTTTTTGCTGAGGAGGACCGGTTCTGAGCTAACATCTATTGCCAATCCTCCTCCCTTTTTCCCCCAAAGCCCCAGTAGACAATTGTATGTCATAGCTGCACATCCTTCTAGTTGCTGTATGTGGGACGCGGCCTTAGCATGGCCGGAGAAGCGGTGCATCGGTGCGTGCCCGGGATCTGAACCCGGGCTGCCAGTAGCGGAGCGCGAACACTTAACCGCTAAGCCACGGGGCCGGCCCAGGCCCAAAGTACTTTGAGAATTCAGAGGAAAGACAGTTATATTCTATTAAGGAATCAGGAAAGATTTTCAGGGGGACAGTATTTTAGTTGGGTCCAAATAATTGCATAGGGTTTCAGTCATTACAGATAGGAAGGTTTGGAATGAGTATAGTCATTTGTTGCATAACAGTGTTTCACTCAACAACGGGCCACATGTGTAACGATGGTCCCATAAGGGTAGTACCGTATAGCCTAGGTGTGCAGTACGCTATACCATCTAGGTTTGTGTAAGTACACTGTATGGTGTTTGCCTACTGACGCATTTCTCAGAACATGTCCCGGTTGTTAAGCGACAACACATGGCTGTATTGGAGTGGGAGTCAGAGGTCTTAGTCCTTGTTAATAGACTTCTAGAATCCTAGCGTTGGAGCAGCCTTAATCTAACTTTGTTGAACATATGACTGTTTTACTCTATTTCTGCTAAATTGTTCAGTTAATCTCTGGAATAAATACCTGCAGTGAGTGGCCATTCATGAAGTAGCTCTGTTCGAGTTATTCTTGCATTATATTGAACGTAAATCTACCTTCCTGTAATTTCCATTCACTGTTCAACCAGTATTTAACTTGTGCAAAGTAGAACGAACTGTCAGCTCATTTTAGACATTTATGTCAATGTAGCCTGAGATTGTTTGCTTTGGGGGAAGCCCCATTGTACTAGTGATGCACTGAACTTTTAACTGAAAAGTAAACAAAAAACTTAAGTACATAACTAAAAGCTAAAGTTTTGGTCAAGGAAGGAAAATTGGGTGATAACTTTGGTTGATAACGGTTTTCTTGAAAAGTAGTTTTGAAATTGAGGAAATCTGAGCATATTGTAGAATATGAAGCCCAGTGGGACTTTCTTTTCTGTCTCGTGTGTATGTGTGTACTTTCTTCCTCACCTCCACTCCCCTCTCAATGGGGATTGAGATTCAGAAAAAATGGTGACGGTTTATGTAGAGCAATTTCCCATGAACGCTGGAGTAGATGTGCTTCAGGAATTAGTCTAGGCCCAAGTGGAGAGGAAATATTTTTAAGAAATAAGAATGACTAAAAGGATATTGATGAAGATACACAGGGATTTTAAGTGGGATAGGCAGAGTTGGAGAGTAGAATGATCTCTGAAGTAGTTGAGGCTCTAAATAGTGAGGGAAGCTGGATATAATTATGTTCGTATCTCCATGAATAAATGGGTTGATACTGTTTTTAGTTGACAAGGAAAAGAGTAAATTTTGTGTTATGCATCCCAATATGACAGCAATCTCCACATTTTCCAGTATTATTGGGGAAAGTGGCGTTTAATACATGGAATTACACTTTCTCTGAAAAAGATGTTAGATGATAATTGGCTTTTTTCTTGGAAAGTGCTGGAGGCTAACAACCTGAAGATTCTTTTTGTATATAAGTATCCTTTAACCTTGGCTGTCTTTGTTGAACTGTGTAGTCTCGTAGGCTTGACCAGAGATCACTTCTCAGTTTGTAAATTAGGAAATGGAGATCCAAAAACGTCATGACTTTTTCATGGTCTTAGATAGTTAAAACCTTTTTCTCATTCCCATGTTCTGAGATTTGTTTTGATAATTTATTTTGAAAGAAGTAGAAGGACCCACATCCCAGAAATTGCTTACCTATGATTTGGGTACTTTGCTGTGAATAATAAAAGTGGCACAGTTCTTCTAGTAATCACATTTATTCTGAATGTGTAATTTGGCTCTTCTTTTGTTCTTTCTCTCAACCTTCCTATATACACTGTGCATGAATTATAAACGCAAATTGTATATTACTCAGTTTTCCAAGTCTTATTTTCTACAACTACCCACACTGCCTTGTTTGGTGGTCCATCTGTAATTTATCCCTAATCCTTCTTTGATGCATTCCTTATTTATTGAACTGTTAATTTTTCTACTCTGGTGGAGAGGATGGGCAAGATGGCAGTTGTTTGTGTGGAACACACAAATTCATCTGTCATTAAGAAAATAGATAAGTCAGTGAGGTTGCTTTTTTTCCCCCTCTCTAATACCTTTACAGTCATGTGTCATTAGGCGATTTCATTGTGTGAACATCGTGGAGTGTTCTTACACAAAACCTAGATGGTATAGCCTAGGCTATATGGTACTAATCTTATGGGACCTCTGTCGTTGGCCAGAACCTCATTATGTGGTGCATGACTGTACTTTCTTGTTGATACAGTTGATTTCCATCAATTAGTTGTATTTCAGCCCTCTAAATTCTGAGTCACTTTAAATCAGAGTTATGGTAACGAAGTAATTGATCTGTAAATTATTTTTAAGTCAGTATAATTTAGTTGAAACACCATCCATCCGGTGAGTAACATCATTTTGTTTTATCATTTCCTGTGGGAGCCTCCTTGCACCTTAAAAAAGTGGACCCTGCATAGCCTCTTACGTAGAGCTACTTGTTTATGCTTTTCATATTAGCATTGCCTTATCTCATTCACCATTTGGAGTTCACTTTTCAAGTTACCTCCTTTGAATAAATAATAATTTATTGAATAATAGTCAAGTAAAAGTTACCTCCACTGCCTGTCTCCTGTGCCTGACTCTCTGTCTAAATTGGTGATATCATAGCCATAATACTTTAGTGACTTGTATAGGCATTGGGCAATTTGAAGCCTCTCTTGAACTTTGTTGCAATAACTCTTTGGTATATTTTGCCCTTTATTTATATTGATATGTATATTTGGTACCTTTTTTTGCTTTGGTTATATGTAAGTGACAAAAATGGTAGATGAATATTTACTTTGTAAACGTGATGGGAGGTTTGGGATAAATGACAAAGTGTGTCACTGTAGAAAATCTGGAAATATGGAGGAGAAAGAAGAAAAAATAAGAATCCCCAAACCCAGAAACTGTCCTAATAGCATTTCTGTCATTAACCATTTGAACAGAACTATTTTGTACATAATTATTTTATTCAGAGGGTAAGTTAGTATCTTCCTATGTTAGTATCTTCCTGTGTCTTAGTATTATTTTAACATCAGTTGTTACAGTATTAAAGTGTGTATAATTTCCACATTTTAGTTATTTTATAAAATTTTACTAGAAAAGTCTGTTGTTCACCCTTCCCCATCTTTCAAAGTAGTAATATTATGTTGCTTAACTTTATTTTTTAAATATAGCAAATGAGGGTCCTTTTATGCATTAGAGTGTGTTAAATCCTTATCGTTGGAAGTTTTTAGGTTTGGCAGAAACTGATGGCACCTGAAATGATAGTATCTGCTTCTGCTTTGTGAGTTAACGTTTTTTTTTAATGAGTTGATTTAATTGTAGATGGCACAGAATTCAAGGTAGAACAAAGACTGAAGAGCAGATTGGCAGGATTCTGGGCTGGGTTTATTCTGGTCTCAGAGTTAAGTAGAAATAGCTGAGTGAAAAGAACTGAAGAGATGAGCCACTGTATCAACAATTTTTTTTTTTTTTTTACAGAGTTTATTCTTAAATATGCAACAGGCTCCAAGACAACACTTCCTTCTATCTATAGGTGGCAACAGATTAGTTATGGCAGAGAATCCAGATGTTTAAACAGGAATGGAAGTAAGGGTCATCATCGCATGAGGCGTAAGGGGCAGCTTACTTTTTGCCAGATTTCTTAATTCCGTCTGTGGCCAGGGGACCCTTCCCCATGGCCTTCACTTTTAGCTCCTCCAGCTTCTTCTGCTCCTCTCTGTTTCTTCTTGAAAGCCTTATCTTCCTCTTCCATCTCCTTGGCCTGCTTCTTGGGTTCTTCAGGGGCTGCTTCTTGTCACTGCCCCTTCCCCAGACCCTGCCACTGGAAGCAATGAATTAACTATTTTTGAAAGCAAGTGAGGTATTATATAAAAATCTAAACAGATTTTGGGGGTTTTTGTAGACTGAGAGTTCGGGACAGTTGCAAAAGGAGAAAGAGGGAACCTAATAGAGCGTTACGTAAAAGTAGAATTGGAGCCACTAGAATTGTATAGAGCTACAAACTTATCTGTAGGCTCCACAATGGTTGGTACCTGATTTTTATTAAAAACAGTATCATAACTGTAATGATTATGGCAGGCTGTCTTTGGCTATAAAAATTTTTGTTTAAAGGAAACCTGCATTGAAATTTATTTGTTAAACAGGGATTTAAACTGCTTTCTGATTTGCCCAGTAGATACACTCATCTTTAGATATTATGAGGGTTTTTTTTTTTTGGTACTTTTTAGTATAACAGGAAAGATGCTTGATTTATATAAACAAGTAATATTCAGATCTTCTTTTTTTCCTCTCCTTTCTCTCCAATTTCTAATGTTATAATTTTGACTGTTGTGGGGGCTATAAACATATAAATCATGTACTTTAAATGATGAGAGGTTGTGTTTCTATTTTAATTTTGTGCTTGTTTTTCTTAACCTTGTCTTTGAGATTTCAGTTTAGAGGTACTTGATCATAGCACATCTAACCCATCCTGTTTCCTGTTTGTTTATATACCGTGAAAGAGTATAAACTCCTTGAGGGCTAGAGTCTTATCTTGTTCACCAGGGTATCCCATTTACTATAAACAGTACCTGGAATGTAGTTAGATGCCTAATTAATAGAAAGAAAGATTGGAAAGACATGCACCAAGTATAAAAAACTATTATCTCTGAGTACTGAGGTTATTGCTGATTTTTAATGGTAGTCATTATCATTTTGAAAATAGTAAACTTAATCCCTAGAAGGAGAGAGAAAGCAAAGAAGACCTACAAGTCAAAGTACTTTTTCCCATGATAAGTATAATCTCCAAGTCCTGATTTCTGCCCTCTGCCTAGTTTTATTTTTATTTTTATTTTTTTAATTTATTTATTCCCCCAAAGCCCCAGTAGATAGTTGTATGTCATAGCTGCACATCCTTCTAGTTGCTGTATGTGGGACGCGGCCCCAGCATGGCCAGAGAAGCGGTGCGTCGGTGCGTGCCTGGGTCCCGAACCCCGGCCACCAGCAACAGAGCGCACGCACTTAACCGCTAAGCCAGGGTGCCGGCCCTCTCTGCCTAGTTGTAAAAAATCATTGGAATCCAAGAATGTGGGAGATAATGGTCCTTAAAGGACAAAGATACTGTGAATGGAAAGACTTGGTTATGGTGTTTGTAGTCTGAGGCAGCATTGGACTCACTGGGGAATAAGAGAGAGAATTGTGCTACTTTCCTCTGTTTGAGGGACAGGGAGATCAAGAAATAGAGACAAAGGGGAGGTGCAAGTGTTAGAGGTCACCAGTAGTTGTCGGGAATTTTTTATTTTGCTGTTGCAAACTATGTTTTAATAAATGGTATTCATTTTCTTTATTCCCATTTATATGGTTAAGAAAATTTACTTCATGGAAGTTTTACAAAGATGACTTTTTAATAGCTGTTCTTCTTGTGTTTGCTCCCTTAGCATTTGACATTGTGCAGCAAAGAAATGGTTATGGAGAAGCCCAGTCCGCTGCTTGTAGGGCGGGAGTTTGTGAGGCAATATTATACTTTGCTGAATAAAGCTCCAGAATATTTACACAGGTAAATTTTAAATGGATTATTTAGTAGTTTTATTCAGTTTATTTTCTTGAACATGACTGCATATATTTTGTCTTTCTTTTCTTCTCATGTCCTGACACTGTCCCATTATATAACACATTCACATCTATACACACACGTATACAATTATACACTCTGGTATTCTGTATTTCATTAAAAACAAAAACAAAACCTTGGGCTTGACCAACTAATGGGTTTCCTGTCGGCAATTTGAAATCACAGGCTTAAGTCATCTTTCTAAGTTCTCTATAGCAGTGTTAGGAAATGAATCAGTTAAGTGATTATACTTATGAAAATTTCCTCTGATTGATCTGCAAAATAGTATTCCTTGGTAAAACAACAACAGTAGTCTTGTTTACTATTTTGGCAAGAGTTAGACATCTGTAAGCCTACGTTTTGCCGAGATGAAATGAAATTTATATTGTGAATAGTGTTTATAATTTTTGTTATTCCCGGTGTATTTTAGCAGGTGGAATATGAGTGAGACTTCTGTAATGATAAGGCTTTGCAAGTATTTGTTGTAGAACACCCTAGCCAAGTGAGTTAAGGATAAATATATCATTGCCACTTCATGTGAGAAAGGCTGTTAAAAGGACTTACATTCTTTTATCTATAGGTACTCTTTATAAGCATGCTGGGCATTCTAAAGTTATATTTTATAATATGCCCTACATTGTTAAACGTGTGTAATATTCTCTACATTGTTCCAGGAGGCATTTTTTTCTATAACTAACACTCCCTCCCCGTCCAAAAAACAAACAAACAAAATGAATACCTGTACATTTTCCTAATTATAAAAATAAAGACATTCTTGTTGACAGTGTATGTGAGAGAGTTTGCAAGGGAGAATGTAATTAATAGGGCATTATCTGAAATTTAGTCTTTTCACAATGTATCTATTAACATTTTTAGCGTTTTTTATAACAAGAAACTTTTTTTGGTAGTGACCAAAAAAAGTAAAATTTAAAAGAATAAGGCTCTCCACCATCATTTCAAATAACACCCACAAACTTCTATTTTATACTTGGCTCGTGTAACCAATTTCCTTATTAATGAAAATTTAGTTTGTAATTTTTCACTTGTTAACACTGTAATGAATATCCTTACACATGCATTTCTGTGCACCTTTCTAGGTATTTTCTTAGGGTAGGTTCTTAGAAGTAGAATTGTTAAATCAAAGGCATGATCGTTAGCGGTTTTTCTTACACATACAGCCAAATTGTCCTCCACAAAAATGATAGCAGTTTACATGCTTACCAGCAGTACGTGAAAGAAAATAGTATAAACTTAAAAATAAGAGTAGCGGTGAAAAGCATGGACTCTGGAGCCAGACTGTCTGGTTTCATATCTTAGCTGCCCTCCTTGATAGGTGGGTGACCTAAAGGGAGTTAATTTAACCTCCTCTGAACCTCAGTTTGCTCATTTAGATAATAGTGCTTATTTTATGAGGTTGTTAGGAGGGTTAAACAAATCAATGTATATAATGCACTGAGAACGTTGCTAGGCATAGAGGAAGTCTTACGTGTTTTATTACGATAGGAGCTGAATTCTCTTTATGAAAAAATTAACTTTGCACGTTTGCTAACCTTAACTGGGAAAGCTGTTGATTCTAATTGCTTTAGGTAATGCCAGAGAAACACTAATTTATCATGTACTTAAGAGCGGTATAAAAATTAATGAGAAATTAGATGCTGAAATAATGTAGATCTTTTTATTTGTCTCTGAATTATTTCAGTTGTTTAAAATCTAAACTGTTTTAATCTATGCCTTTGGAATTAGTAATTGTTTGGAACTCTGAGTAGAATGTTAAACAGCATCTGATTCCCAAACAATTCTAGATAACTGAGTTTTTGTATCTGAAGGGGAAAAATGGGTCAGTTACTCGGCATCAGTATTTAGAATGTATTTTGAACGTCTCGTTCTTCCACTTAACAAAAAAAATAGATGTGATAAGAATTAGATGAGAATAGCTATTGATTTGAGTGTATGTTTAGTGTGCTAGGCACGCTAAGAATTCTATGCCATTACTCATTTAATCTGTACAACAGCCCTATGGAGTAGTTACTGTTGTTCTGTTTTATAACCAAGGAAATTAAATTTAAAGACCATAAGTAACTTGCTCAAGATTACACAATTAATGAGTGACAGAGCCAGACCTGGAAACTGGGTCTGTTTGACATCAGAACTCTACTGTCTCTTAGACTTCTCTTGACAGTTGAATGTTAATTGTTTTCAATGGTTTTACAGGTTTTATGGCAGGAATTCTTCCTACGTTCATGGTGGAGTAGATGCTAGTGGAAAGCCCCAGGAGGCTGTTTATGGCCAAAATGTAAGTATCAATTTCATATACATTTTAGATTTTTTTTCTTCTCTGCATTAAGATAGAGATTTGAAAAAAGCCTTCTTGTGTCCATGGATTTCTTCTTGAATGTGATCATTAGTTGTGACTAGAATTTATGGTATAACAATTGTCGAATGTGCTTTGAGTTCATATGAACATCCATTTTGTATGAAACACAGTATCACAGGGGTGCATACAAAAGAGAAGATGGGATATTTTATATCCTTGATGTATTTTATACATGAAACAGTTGAGACACTGTATTAAGTTTATACAAATGTGGGCTACACCTTATGTTACAGGAATGCACAGAAATAAATGCTCCTTATGACTTGGTAGAGGATGTGGGACCTCGGCTCAACTCTAAATTACAGGATTTGGCCTTAGCAAACAAGAGGAAATTGAAAGTAGAAGAAATGGCATCAGCAAACACACAATAAAGTAAAATTAGGTCTGAGGTCAAGGAGTAGTCAACACAGTTTGTGTGAATGACTAAATACTTAATACAGAATAGTGGGAGAAGGCTGTATAAAGCCCATATTGCTGCATAATATGAGAAAGCCATTGTGATTTCTTGTGTAGAGAGATGACGTGTTGAAAATGGCGGTTTAGGAACATCAATCTGACGTAGTAATATGTAGCATGGTGGAGTGGATTCAAATGAGGCAGAAAGATTAAGTAGTTAACATTCTAGAGTTGTGAGGAAATCAGTGAAGGTTTGTGGTATTGTATAGGTAATATATTATCACAAGAGTTTGTATTTCCTCCCCCCCTTCTTTTCCTAATAAAGGATATACACCACAAAGTATTATCTCTGAACTTCAGTGAATGTCATACTAAAATTCGTCATGTGGATGCTCATGCAACCTTGAGTGATGGAGTAGTTGTCCAGGTCATGGGTTTGCTTTCTAACAGTGGACAGCCAGAGAGGAAGTTTATGCAAACCTTTGTTTTGGCTCCTGAAGTAAGTTTTCATTTCATGTAATTTTCACTCATATGATTTTATTTGGCTGTTATTAGTTGCTTGAAGTGTCCAAAGAGTTTTTTCTTACAGATTTAGATATGCATGTAGCTATTTTTGAGAAATTTGTATTGGACCTGTTGATATAGTTGGAGTTTTGTGTGTGTACACACTCTGACTGTTTAAAAGTAAAAGTCAGGGGCTTGCTCCAGGGCTTAGTGGTTAAGTTCAGCACATTCTGCTTTGGTGTCCTGGGTTTGGTTCCCATGGCCATGTTGTGGTGCCATGTTCCTGCCATTCTGTGGTGGCAACCCACATACAAAATAGAGGAAGATGGGCATAGATGTTAGCTCAGGGCAAATCTTCCTCAGCAAAAAAAGCAAAAAAAAAAGTAAAAGTCAGATACTGATGCAAATGTGTAAATAGATGATTAAGATTACAGAAATAAAACAGAAAAGTATATTTTATAGGTTCCATATTAAACAAAATGGAAAACTTCCATCTGTTAATTAGTCCTGGTTCTCTTATTGAGAAAATTATATTGAGTCTACGTTATTTCTGTAGTAGTAAAATAGAAATTGTGTATGCCATCTAATTTGCTCTTTTATGTAATGCCACATTTATGGGTATTTATGGAATATTTGGATGTTGTTTTTCTATAGGGATCTGTTCCAAATAAGTTTTATGTTCACAATGATATGTTTCGTTATGAAGATGAAGTATTTGGTGATTCTGAACCAGAACTTGATGAAGGTGAGGTTACTTTCAAGATAGAAAGGGTTCTGTCAGTACTCTTTAAGGATATGAAAAGTATGAAACTTACAGACATTTGCCTCTAGTGTAACTGAGTCAAGCCCCCTTTTCTCCTTTTTTGTTCTTTTGTTATAAAGGAAAGAGACATTCATTATATGAAATTATATAAAAATCAGATATAGAAAGTGAAAAAATTCCCCTCAATCTCATCCTCTATAGATAGCCAAGAGTTTGGTGCCTATTATAATTTAGTGGAATCTTATACTTACCAATACTTAATTTTATAAAAAAGGAATTATGCTGGCTCAAAGCTTGCTTTTTTTCACGTTGGCTATCAAATTTTTGGCTATACCATAATTATTTAATTGATCTTCCTTTGATATCAATTTTTTTCCTTTATCATTATTGCTCTATTGAATAGATGTGACAAAGGAAACTGAGTTATGGCTTTAATATTTATTTCCTACCCTTTCTTTACTAATAGATCTTTTTTTAAAATAGAGTAAATACCAAACTTCATCTTGCTTGCTCTTCAGTTTTTTTGAGAGAACAAAATATTGCAATTGAATGCATTTGTAAGGAGTATGTCAATTTTATTTTTTTACCATCACTTCCTTAAACATTAAAAATATGTATATCAAATTGTGTGTTAAGCCTCTTAAAAAGAGTTGTGATGTATTATGTATTGTCAGAATCAGAAGATGAAGTAGAAGAGGAACAAGAAGAAAGGCAACCATCTCCAGAACCTGTGCAAGAAAATGCTAACAGTGGTTACTATGAAGCTCACCCTGTGACGTAAGAATAAGATGTGCAACGCCAAAGTTGGTCAAAACTCATATAGTTGTGAAGTGGTTTTTGTTCCTAGAATTCTTGTTGGCAGTAAATTTTTGATAAAGCTACCTCTCGGGCCAGTATTTGAGTACTTGCTATGTATATCCAAGAAATTTGGAAAGAATTGTTTTATTTAATTCAAAACTTAAACATGATTTAGCCCAAAACAGTGATCACTTACTGAATAATGTGGAGTGTTTGGGACAACACAGAGAATGAATGTTTTATTTTTGTAAATATGGAGTTTGTTTATAGTTAGTACTAAAGTAAACATTTTTAGTAATCCAGTTTTAAAATGGTAGGGTTAAGGAAATGCTGCTTCTTGAGAGTATTATTCCCTTCTGCCTTCTAGTTCTTATTGGACTTTTGCTTCAAAACAGCTTATTATTAGTTATGCCTATTGGGTTAGAGAAATACTGAATTTTATTTGAACTGATCATTTCACTCATACTGAAAAATCAACAAAATATTTTATTGTAGTAATGGTATAGAGGAGCCTTTAGAAGAATCCTCTCATGAACCTGAACCTGAGCCAGAATCAGAAACAAAGACTGAAGAATTGAAACCACAAGTGGAGGAGAAGAACTTAGAAGAATTAGAGGAGAAGTCTACTTCTCCTCCTCCAGCTGAACCTGTTTCTCTGCCACAGGAACCACCAAAGGTTAGATCAGAGGAACTCTTTAGACCTATAACATAACACTTTAATATTTGGTGCCATTAATGAAGCATGATCTTTGTTCTATTATATTAAATTGTTTAACATAGTAAATTATGCTTTTTTTATGTATATGAGAGAAGCCGTGGGGTTTTTTGTAATCCTGAGGAAATTTCATTGTATTCCCCCCCTCAAAAAAATACCCCTAAGAGTGAAATTTGTGGTAAATCCTTGTCTGTATGCAGTGTTTAGTATCTTACATGAAATTGTTCGAGTCCATGTATAAAGCTGAGAATTGCTCTTTCATTCTGTATTAAGTCCTCTATGCACAGATGCAGCAGGAGTCATGCAATTTCCCAACTTAAGCAAGTTGGCCTTGTATTAAAAGAAGAGATACTTGTTATTTCTGGTTTAAATGGGAACAATTTCCTTACTACACCAATTCAACTATCTTGGAAAGATGAGTGACACCCATAGTGTATCATTTAAGCCTACCTAAAACATCTTTTATCTTTCTGTAAAGTAGAAGGTTAAAGTATATTTGGGTAGTGAGAGGAGGAGATTCCTTGTTCAATTCGTGAATGTCTGTTAAAGTTTCCAGCTAGTACTCTCTTCTTTCCTATCCTTCCTCTCTCCCCTTAACACCATCATACACCCTGTTTTCCCCCAAAAGGGGAAAGAAATTGGTTTTATTAGGTTCTTATTTTTCTAGCATGTGGAGTTGTTAGTGGTGTTGTTTGCCACTTGCTCATCTACTTAGAGCATACAGCTTGTGGATATATTTAGTAGTTCAGACAGAACAGTCAAATAATCTTGCGTAATGAGATTTTGAAAGCTGGCACATAGACTGGCATGTGTGTGTGTGCCTTTCTCTTAGGAGTCCTCCAATATAGAGCAATAGTTTAGAAATGAAAAGAATATATATATTTGGAAGTTTCCCTATAGGAATGTTGGTGGTTTTCCATGATTAGTAGTCTAGGTTTGTTGCATTTCCTGCAGGCTTTCTCCTGGGCTTCAGTGACCAGTAAAAACCTGCCTCCTAGTGGTACTGTTTCTTCCTCTGGAATTCCACCCCATGTTAAAGCACCAGTCTCACAGGTAACCAATCTGTGAACACATTGGATTGTATCCTTGTTACATTGCCAATTGCTTTATCTTTTTTATACTTTTTTAAATGAGTCAATCAGAAATTATGGATTTAAATATACCAAAAAAATTGTATTAAATGTCAGTGCACCCACTTTAAATGCCAAATCTCCATTCATCATCTACATAGGTGGTATTTGGGGTTTGGGTGTGTGAAATAGATTAAGTTGGTTTTTCCTATATATATATATATATATATATATATATATATATATATATATATAATTGTCACTTAAAAGGCTTCTTAAAATAACCAAAAAAAAGTTCTTTTTAAAAAAATTATAAATTTTATTTAGCAAAAATACCTTAGGCAAGAAATTTGGAAAGTCACAAAGTAGTGTGGCATTATAAAGTATCATTGATTTAAAAAAATAGAAAACTTAAAAAAATACACTGCCTAAGCTCTCAGTCTATAAGTGGTTCACACCGTTTAATTGAAGCCTGTACCAACTTATGACTGTAGTGTTCACCTTAACTGATTATTCTAGTATTCTGCTTTTTGTCTGTTTGTCATCTTACCCATTTCAGAGCTTTCAAAAACATTGAAACTAAGACACTGGCTACCTAATATGTTTATTAGGTATAGTTTAGAATTAACTAAATTCTAATTAAGTTTATAGGCATAGTTAAAGGGTGTCTGATTTTTTTCCCTAAATTTTGCATCAAACTTCATTAGAAAATTTACATTAAAATTTTTTAGTGAACATAAAATTGTTTGTATACACCTCTTACATGCTCTAAACGGTGAAACTTAGAGGTTTCAAAAGTAGGTAGTAATTATTAGTCTTTCTGGTGTTGGTACACATTATCAGCTATGTAATAGTATAACACATGGCCTCATAATACCTGTTATTTTTCATTAGATATTCAGGAAATGTTGAGTAATTACTTCATATTACAAACCAGAGTTCTGTCTTAATGAAACAAATTAATTTGCTAAATATTGATTAATTTAGCCCATCTGAAGACCTGATAAGTGACTTCTGTATTTTCTTTTGAAGATTTCAATTTCTTATCAGATTTACGTTTGGAATCCTTTGGACTGTTATTTCATTTCAGAGAGTTGGCTACACTTACTTTAAACTAACTGCTAGTTACAAGTTAAAATAGCTAATGTTTATTATGCCTTTAGTACGTGCCAGGCATTGTGCAAAGCACTTTATATTCATTCTCATCTAATCCTCGCTACCACCCTGTGAGGGTGGTTACTATCATTATTCCTGTTTCACAGTTAAGTAGATTGAGGCCTAGAGTACCTCACCTAAGATGAGACAGCTATATAAATACTAGAGCTGGGCTTTGAATTCATGCAGTTGGACACCAGAATCCGTATGTGACTCATGCAAACCCATAGGTTTCTTTAGCCCTCTGGAGGGGAATGTGGCACTGTTTACATCAAAGAAGAGTACTACTATATTTAAGGCATTTCTAAATTATATTACATTAAATCCTAACCTCTTGCTCAGGAAAAAGAATTTTTTTTGTTTCGATGTTATTTTTTTGAGTTGTAGGAGACTAGATTGTATTTCCCAACACACACCCTTATTAAAATAAAATTTTGAAACGTTTATACTGTAAACTTTAATAGAACTTTCTGATCTCTTTAGGCTGTATTTAGAATGGATTTATCGTTTTCCCACTTGATTTAATAAACCCTTCAATTTTATTTTGTTACTTTGGTGTAGTATCCATTTTCTTAACACTTCTAGCATAGATTATTAATAAAAGGAGAATTAAATCTAATTTCTAGGTTATTGATAGGCATTAATTTAGAAGTAGGTAAATTAATTTCTTGGTAAAAAGATTTTGTCTGGAAATTGATTAGTGCATCCAATAGCTTATGTTCAGTTGAAGGACTTGTGGTTTTACCTGCTGTATTGACTTGACTTGATGGTTTTGTTTTTATTTCATTTTCTGTTTGACCTTCATTTGTGGGATTTGTCACATGGAGCACACTTTCTGGTTGCATCGAATTAATTTTAAGGCCCTAAAGTAGTATGTGGTATATTAGCCATTTTATCTCATTGGAGTAAAGAGTTTCAGTCATGAAATTGCCTGAAGAATTAGGAGTTCACAGCTGGCTTAGTTGATGTATATTAATCAGTTATTGAAAGGAATATTGTTATATTTTTGGTCTCATATTTTCTTTACATTGGCATCATCTACTAAAAGTTAGGTTGCTAAATCAATGTATGAATTATTTGTAAGATGTCATAAATTATTTAAATTTGTTTTTAATTTTAAATCCTTAAAGGATAGTGAAGAACTTTTGTATTTTGCCTCTTGTAGTTATTTTGGTGTCAGTAATCTGTTGTGAAAAGAATTTGAATCAGTCAGCCAGGGCATCTCAAGTTCTTTGGTAACATTTGGATTGAATGAGGTTTTTGTAAGATTTTTAAATTAAAAGGTACATTTGCTATTTTCATTAATTTCCTAAACATTACTAGCTTCATCAAACTTTGTTAGAGTACATCTATTCTTTAATTCTGTTTTGTAATCATAGTGAAATAAGTTGTGCTCTTAGGCCCCTTTAGTTGAAATTTGTAAGTAACTGCCTTTTTCAGGCATCACATTTTGGGTCAAATTATCATGTAGTGTTAAACTCCAAATACGGTTAGCACTGGTGTCAGGGCTGTAACTTAGGTCCTTTTGTCACGCATAGAACATTCTTCCACATGTTTTGGGTTAGAGGACTAAAAATGTAATTTAATTTTAAATGACTGAACATCTCTATCTAACTTGTGCTTGGTTCTTTGGGTGGTATAGAAATGAATTAAGATATAGTCCTTATAGGAATATGTATATGTAAATGAAAAACTGGAGCGAGTTAAAATTTTTTATTTGTTTAACTAGCAAAATTCTAGAACATGGCAAGCAACCTCATCTTGAGGGAAATGGGAAATCTACATGGAAGAAAACAGAATTTGGGAAGAGACAGGCAAATCTGTTAAAAACTGCTAGGATAGGAGTTGATATACCTTTTTGTTACAACGGGTGAAATCATTTACGATAAATTTCATTTTTGAAAGAAGCATAACTCTGTATCAAAAATTTGTCTCTGCAAATTATAATACCTCAATTATATAAATGATGAAAGAGTTTGAGCCACTGCCTGGACTGAGGTCCTCAGAGATGATCAGCCATAAAGACAAGACTGAAATTACTAGCTCTCTGACTTGAGGACGTGTTCTTCATATCCTGCTGAGTGTTTCAGCATCCTTTGAAGGTGCATGTATTTTGTCTCTTCCTTGGACCGTAAATATTTGGGCAGTAGACAGCCTGAAGAGTTTGGGAATACTGAAAATTCCATTGTATTAAGGAAAAGGTAATAGCTGATGAGGATATTGTTTTGTTTTAAAAATATTTATTTTAATTATATGTGTCTAATTCAGCGGTTAGCAGAAACTTTTGGAAGACATCTTAAAATGTCCTATTACTCCCCCTGCTAACCTGCAAGAAGCAGTTAAGGAAAATTGTTGGGGTTAGTACTTAAATAAATGCAAAGCTTTCCCATAAGGAAGAACAATAGGGAGCTAAAGGACTTCTTTAACTGTTTGAGATGCTGTATACACATTCCTATCTTGTTTTTTTATGTGCATTTTAACTTAAAGGTAGTACTTTTAGGTGCTCGTGTAAGCTAAATTGTATGTTTTGAACTATGAAAATACTGATTTTTACGATGTATTTATGTGGCAGGGTTTAGAAGATATTGCTGAGCAGTATTACATTTGAAGGGCAGCACACTAGATAATTAGAAAGTATGTCATATATTCTTATCTTCCTAAGATAAGAATGGCTTTTTATATTGTATATGTATTTACATGGAGTGGCTCATCTTGCATTTTTGTAGCAATGCCTTTTATGCTGTCTCTATGTGGATGTAATTTTATTGAAAAAATGTGGTTGTATAAAGCAGCCTATTGTGAGTTATGTAGCCTTGAGGGAAAACAAAACCTACCCTACAGTCCTAGATTGGTACAGAATATCTTTAAGAAAATTTATTTTTCACATACATAGGACACTATGTTAAAAACAGTATAAACTTAAAATTACCATTATACCTGCCAGTGACTTGTTGGTAGTTGCTTTAGTTGGTTTTTCTCCTGTGGGATGTGCTTGTTTATAGTGTATTTTTTCCCTTGTATTTTAGCCGAGAGTTGAAGCTAAACCAGAAGTTCAGTCTCAGCCACCTCGTGTGCGTGAACAACGACCTAGAGAACGACCTGGTTTCCCTCCTAGAGGACCAAGACCAGGTGAGTCAGGCTGCTCTGTAGCCTTTAGCACTTGAAAAATTGGAAAAGACTGAGCTTAAAAAAAAAAAACACTATAATGTGTTTTATACACAAATCCTTTTAGTACCACCTTGCTTAAAGGTTTAAATAACTTGCTAAAATACAGTCTGGAACAAAACAACTGACTTTTAGGGGAGGATTAGTTGACATGCCATAGAGACATGCATTTTCAAGGTATAAATGAATTCGAGACAAATTTTATTTGGTTATTGTCACTGGTTCTAAGAATTCAAAACCAAGCTGCCAATAACCTACTCTCTTACTTAGCACTCTTATCTCTTCACAGATAAACAATAAGCACACCCTGATTCTTCTTATTTTGATTGTCTTAGGTATTAAGTAAGTTGCCATGATTTTTGACTTGTTTCCATTGTTAGCTAATATATGTAGCACCTCTATTTGAATTCTGTAAGTGTTTAGATTGCTTTTGGGAGGAGGTGGGAGATAGTATACGTCAAATTAAAAATATGTTATTTTTCCCACAAAAGTAAAATAAGTGATGTGTTACTAAACCAGAAGTCATGGGAGCTGGGGTTCATTTTAGCTCTGCCACTGATTGAGTTTATGATCTGAGTGACACCCTTAAATTATGAGCTTCTCTTATGCCATTCAGTACACAAATTTTTCTTGTGTGACTCCTTACTTATCTGCCTCACTGTGTTCCTTGTGTTCTTGGGAGGATCAAATAAGATTTTATATATATATGAGCACCCTAATGTGTATAAAAGGCTATATAAATGAGATATTTTTACTGTTAAATTTACTGTTAAACTTGTGAATTTCAAAATACTAAACAAATATTTAGTACAAATATACCTCACCATCTGAGATCTGTTTGGTTCCTGGGTAGATAGCAAAAGGTTGGTTTAAGGAGGAATACTCATACTACTAATATTTGACTTTCATGTAATCAGACCAGTAGATCTAGAAGAAGGGACTTTAGCAATCTAGTCAATAAATACCCTCTCTTCACACTTTGGTGTCGTGTTGTTTTCTAACTAACTTACTAGTAATGGGCACTTCTACCTCTGTTCAAGTAACTCACTATCTTATTAAACTAAAACAGGAATATCGATATTAAGTAATTTTTACATTTATTGCTTTGAACTAGTTTTTATATGATGTTGTAAACTTTAATAACGGCTTTATTCCTTTTTTCAGGCAGAGGAGATATTGAACAGAATGAATCTGACAACCGTAGAATAATTCGCTATCCAGACAGTCATCAACTTTTTGTTGGTAACTTGCCACATGATATTGATGAAAATGAACTGAAAGAGTTCTTCATGAGTAAGTGGTTTATTTTGCTTTGTTGTAAAATTAAGCAGTAGGAGAATAGAGCTTTTGTCATAATGTAACTAGAATTTTTTTAACGTTTATCTTTCTATATACTGTGTGTATCTTCAGGTACCAGTCACTTTAATTGATCAGAAGGGAGTAGAAGGCTATATTAGACGTTCCCCAGGGACTGTACTTAGTATTGACTGGCCTGGTTTTGTAGAGGTTAGAAGAAGACTGGATGAATCAGTCTTAAATTTGGAGATGGGATTCATTTGGCAAATACAAGTCAGAAATAGAAAATATCATTGTCGTTCTAAAATTATGCAGCTAACTTTCCTTTGAAAAGACTGATAAAGATGCAGAAGGGTAACAAAACAAGCAGGCAGGCTAGTTGTTGGCACCTTAGGTGAACAACCTATATGAGTGAATGTACCTTAGTTGTTAGTGGGTGTAGCAGCTTGCCCCTTTTATTTTGAAATGAATCAAGGAGATTAAGGTTATTCACCCTGAAAATTAAAGCCACAAAGTAGTCTGTTAAAATATTTAACCTTGGTGTAATGTATATTTTTGCAGGTTTTGGAAACGTTGTGGAACTTCGCATCAATACCAAGGGTGTTGGGGGAAAGCTTCCAAATTTTGGTTTTGTGGTTTTTGATGACTCTGAACCAGTTCAGAGAATCTTAATTGCAAAAGTAAGTGACTCAAAGGACATAATTCAAGGCTTTATTATTCTTATTGTATATAATATTAATTTGGTGCATTTTAAAACCATAAAAAATCTTTTTTTAATGGTAAAGCTAAAAATAGTTCACTATGAAATGGTATTTATGCAAAGAATATAGATTTGTTAGTAGTATTGAAGTCTGAGGTGCAGATCATTTTAAATTTCATTATTTGTTCTAGTGAAGAAGGTTGGAATAGATTGCATATTAAGAATTTTGTGAAATTTTTTTTGTTTCTTAGGATTTTCTTCTCATGTATGCAAGGTAATACATTCCTATTGCTGTCTAACCTGCCCATGTAAATCTTTTGTCCACTTTTAAAGCCAATTATGTTTCGAGGAGAAGTACGTTTAAATGTGGAAGAGAAAAAAACAAGAGCTGCAAGAGAGCGAGAAACCAGAGGTGGTGGTGATGATCGCAGAGATATTAGGCGCAACGATCGAGGTCCTGGTGGTCCACGTGGAATAGTGGGTGGTGGAATGATGCGTGACCGGGATGGAAGAGGACCTCCCCCAAGAGGTGGCATGGCACAGAAACTTGGCTCTGGAAGAGGAACCGGGCAAATGGAAGGCCGCTTCACAGGACAGCGTCGCTGAAGCTCCACTGTTGGCAAAGTTTTGGCAGTGGTACATTATTCATCGTGTTTGCATTCTTGTTAATTTTTTTTTGGCTTTGGAATGTGACACAGCCTTTTTGATCATTTCTTTGATGTGAAAAGCATCTTTTGGTTATCAGTTAAATTGAGGTGGACGTTATTTCCCCAATTTCACAACAGGATTCACATTGTTAATTTATAAATCTAGACTTGGAGAATTAAGGACTGAGAAATGACCATATCTTAAACTATCTACAACAAAATGAACTTAAAAGGACATGCCCAACTGAATTCAGGTCCTTTGAGTCAAAAAAATCCTCTGCTGCACATTTTGTTTAAGTGTTACTGTTTCTGCCTATTAATGTTGGAAACACAAATAGTGCAATTTGTGCAATTGGAGAATCTTGCCTTTTTTCTTGGCTCCCCCCAAAAATACAAACCAACAGAAACTTGTTATGCACTCATCAAAAATGCACTAATGGGTACTCTGAACTCATTAACATTGACATCTGCAACAGGAAGCAAAAGGGGAAAAAATCTTTCATCTTTTTTTCCAGTAGAGAATAGTTTGTGAAATGATGAGGGCATTTTATCTGCTTGCTGTGACCAGCGTGTGTATACATAAACCTTAACAAGACTACAGTATATTCCAGAAGGAAATCATTTAGTTATGAACTAAATAACAAAAATCAGAACTTCAAATGCTATGGTCTTGAATATTAGACCAGATTTAGTAGCTCCATATCTAAGATTTTTCTACCTGCCCCTCTACAGTACAGGGATGGCTGGCTGCTCAACACACTCCTCCTCCCCTTTTTCCTTTCTTTAAGCTGTGTACAGTGAAAATTGTCTTTACTGTATTTTTGTTCTCTGGTAATGTAATAAGCATGATGGTGCCTTCTATTAATACATCATTCCAGTCTTGCTGGTAATTTTGTACAGTATAGTGTATGAATTGCTGTGCTGCAAAGCCAAACAGCTGCAAAATGTTGAAGAATCATTGAAGTGCATAAAAATTGCAGTATCTTTAAAATCAGTAAAATTGACTAGCATATTATTTATCTTGTTCTTCAGTTAACAACTTTATGTTCTCTGTGGGAGGGAGTCTTGTGTGTTTGGGAGGGAGAGAAGGAGGAAGTCAGTTTTTTCAGTAAGTCTCTTGTTGACTTTTCTCTTAGCATGAATGTGAACGTTGAAGTGTTACCACTTGAGAGGTGCTTGGAAAAGTCAATCAACTTGATGTACCTTTTTAGTAACATTTTTAAAGCAGTCAGATTCCATAAATGGCAAGTAAACCTGAAGTGAGGATACTGCAATTTTCAGAGAAAAGAACAGCAGCTCTTAAGTGTTTGCGTTTTCTATTTGGGGGGCAGGGAACTGTCATTCATTTTGCACAATTCTTGAACTGATGTCAGCACCCGAGTGGCTCTGAATTTAAGTCTGGGACGACATCTTTTATTTTTACATGAATCTCTTAAACAATTCTGTGAGCAAAGTTTGTAGCTGCTGGATTGTCTTGTCTTCATAGCAAGTTCCAGTAAACCACAAGTATGGCAAAGGATATCCAATTTTATGCTTGGAGCATTTGGTACATACCCGTTTCTGATGTTTCAGGCTAGGAGTGAGGTAAATAAGTGTGACCACTTTAAAGCTGCTTGTTGGCATGGAAGACTTCTCCATTTTACCTTAGTAAAAACA
Organism: Ceratotherium simum simum; assembly: GCF_057802395.1. Taxonomy (NCBI): domain Eukaryota; kingdom Metazoa; phylum Chordata; class Mammalia; order Perissodactyla; family Rhinocerotidae; genus Ceratotherium; species Ceratotherium simum. The sequence continues at coordinate 61,257,577 of NC_141907.1, read as the reverse complement.
AACAAAAAATGCACTTGACATAGTAGCAAACTGATTCTGAATTGTGAAACTGTTTGCTATTTAGTAAACTAGCAAATGATGCACATATTTTGTTTTTCACGTACTGGGCAATATAAGGAAAATTAAATCTGTCCTTTCTTCTTAAGTGAGGTCTTCCATGTTTGAGGAAAAGTCTTGCACTATTGCATATATTTGGGGGACACAGGTTTCTCATAGTTTCCATTTTTGGGGGCTTAAAGATTTTTTTTTTTTTTTCTGTTTGAAACACTTACACTTTCTGATGTATAGTACTTGAAGTTCTTACCAGAAAATTACTTTTGAGTTTTGAAGCCTTTATTCAAACTACTTTCAAATAAGTGGTTTATCGTCAGTGTTTTGTTTTTTATAGCATATTTTTCCTCTACTTTATTTCTTTCTCCTTCCCATTTTATATATATATATATATATATATATGTAAAATTTTCAATCCAGGATATTGCCCTGCACCTATGAAAACTGTTCTGGCACCAAAAGTAGTGACAAATGTTAAGTGTAATAGAAAATAAGAGCAAAAGAGCCATTCAGCTTCAGTCTTTACATACCATGAATAAGACATTAAAACATCATATGGAGAAGTTTACATGGTGATTGTTCACCTGCAGTACTGTGGACTTTTAACATTTTGTCCCCTTTTCAGTGAACCAGAGTAAGAATATTCATCTACCGTTACTGTTATTTGCTGATTTTTTTTTTTTTTTTTTTTTTTTTGATGGTAATATTCTATCCTAATGACACTATTGCAACCAAATTGGCTTTACCATCTTGGCTTTAGTAGGTATAGAAGACAATGGATTACCATCTTTATTGCTGTAATGTGTTAAGCATTATATGCTAGTAGAATCTAGTTTCATTGTTTCAGGTGGAAAGTATTCTTTGAGTTTCCATTTTGAATGTGTTTGGACTAAACAAACAATAAACTACTGATGTCTGCAGCATTTATATCTATGTCCCTAATTTAATCTATAGGTTTGTGTTCCAAAATATTTTCTCCCAATTGCATTTCACACAACCTAAGGAAAAATAAGGAATTATTCTATAACCATCTGCTTGTTATTTGTGAAATTTGATGTATGAAAAAGTAAAACATTTAAGTAAAACTTGAACATTGTTAGAGATCCATTCCAGTTCAGTTAGGTAGCTGGTATACAAGTTAAAGAATGTTAGAGTAATAAGCAGTAAGGAAGGTGAGAATTATCTAAAGAAGTCTACTAAACGTTTATTTAAAAAAAAAAAATGTTGAATTTTCCAAAGGATTGCTACCTCATATCTCAGAAGGAAAAGAGAAAAGGGATGGGAAGATTGAGGTTAGCTGAAGTTATGGACATGACCCATTTCAGAAATTGGAACAAATTTTTCAAGTTCTAAAAGAATATTAAAGGAGAAATAATCATGTAGTCATATTTATGAATATATACTTCAACGGAAAAATGAGGTCCTGAGGCATATGTAATTTCAGAACTTGAGACTTTTCCTTCATTAAAATGGATGGTATAAATGAATTTTTTATGATATATTCATAATACTGTTTAGGAAGATTCCTTAAATCGGTCTTTACAAATTTGTACCTAACTCTATGGCTGTGGAAAAATATTTTTTAGAGGGGATAAAATGTATATGCCACACTGTATTGAAAACAGAACCAAATTTGAAGGAGCAAATTATCATTTGGTCTGGGAAATTTATATGGAGCAAAATATTTGAAAATTTTAGCCACACAAGATGTTTCCTTTCTATTATAGTCTTTGTAGCAAGTGAATGAAAATTTAGTGGATAGATATCCATATTTTTCCTTTAAATTAGGACACCTTGCTCATCATAGTTTATATTTTAATTACAGATGAATAAAGACCCTTAATTTTTCTTTTTTTTGTATTCTGTGTTCATAAGACTTTTTTTTTAAACTAGGGTTTTTTAAATTATTATTTAAGTTTATTTTTTATTTTTATTGTGAGGAAGATCAGCCCTGAGCTAACATCTGCCAATCCTCCTCTTTTTGCTGAGGAAGACTGGCCCTGGGCTAACATCCATGCCCATCTTCCTCCACTTTATATGGGACGCTGCCACAACATGGTTTTGACAAGCAGTGCGTCAGTGCCCGCCCGGGATCTAAACCGGCAAACCCCGGGCTGCAGCAGTGGAGCGTGCGCACTTAACTGCTTGCGCCACCGGGCCGGTCCCTATAAGACTTTTCTAATTATTTAGTAGTAGACTGTTTTGATCAATTTGATGCTAGAGTTAGAAATTATTTAAAGTTACTGAATAAATGAATAATCTATTACATCATGAAAGAAGTTTTCCTTTGTGATAGATTTCAGTAGGTTCATGTAAAGGATAACTATTTAAAATCATTTGTATCATTAAGTCAAATAATTCCTAAGTAATGAAGTTTCTGGATATTTTTGACAAAGAGACTGAAATCTTCAAATCTGTTTATGTAGTATATATACATTATGTTTAACGTGCTTCAGAATTAATAGGAAACAGTCTTTTTAGCATTACCAAATAAATGCTGGGCAAAATACTATAAATGCAGGTTTAGAATTAAACATTCACAGAAAGATTACTACTCTGCTATTAACTGCCAAATTAACTGATCATTTTCTCTTTGATTTCTAAGAGTTTTGATAAAGCTGGCTGCCTACTTGGAATGCTTTCACTTAATGTGACAATAATATTCTTCTAACTGCTTCTGTTTTCTGTGCTTGCTCTGATCACCTCATAACCTCTCTAATTCCCTTCTTTTTTTTTTTTTTTAAAGATTTTATTTATTTATTTTTTCCCCCCAAAGCCCCAGTAGATAGTTGTATGTCATAGCTGCACATCCTTCTAGTTGCTGTATGTGGGACGCGGCCTCAGCATGGCCAGAAAAGTGGTGCCCGCCCGGGATCCGAACCCGGGCCGCCAGCAGCGGAGCGCTCGCACTTAACCGCTAAGCCACGGGGCCGGCCCTCTAATTCCCTTCTGTCCGCAGTCTCTTCTTTCCCCACAAACTGTCTCTGGGTGGTTGCATTTAGGCCAGGTACTACCTTAGCTTCAATATATTGTCCATTCAGTAGATTTCATATAGTATGGTCCAGAGGAGGGCTTTGGAAACAGCCTGGGCTTGAATGGCAACTCCATCTATCAATGGTTAGTCTTTTTCTGTGCTTCTGTTTCCTCATTTTCAAAAGAAGGTGGGTGATTGTGACAATCAGTGAGTTTAATATATGAGACACCTAAAACAATGTAGTGGGTCCTCAGCAAGTATTAGCTTTTACTGTTTTTGACTCAACTGCATTTCTACTGTCTACCCATCCTGTGTTCCTAACACGTCTTTTTTTTTTTTTTTTTTTTTTTGGTGAGGAAGATTGGCCCTGAGCTAACATCCATGCCCATCTTCCTCTACTTTATATGGGACGCCGCCACAGCATGGCTTGCCAAGCAGTGTGTCGGTGCGCGCCTGGGATCCGAACTGTCGAACCTGGGCTGTGACAGTGGAGCGCAAGCACTTAACTGCTTGCGCCACCAGGCCGGCCCCCTAACGCGTCTCCTTTAAAAATCCTTTTTGCCACATCCCCTTTTGAAGTCCTAGATAATTCAAAATTCAGAAGTTCAAAACAATGTGTGTTCTCTTTCTAAGTGATTTACATACACCTGGCTCTCTAATAATGAACATCTCTATTTTTCTGACCTATTTAACCTAGAAATGTTTGAAATCTTGTCTGTTCTCAATATTTTCTCTGTTTCCCTCCTCCCGTCCATTTTTCAGACTGTGAGAAGACTTGTTCATGCTATTGTGATTCATTTCCACGGGCTCATTCAATTCATTAACTGTTGAGCTTCTAAGTGCCAGGCAGTGTTCTATGTACTATTGATAAATGGTGAATTAAACAAGGTTCCCTGCTCTTGGGTTAAAAAAGACTGAAACTATGGGGAGAGTGAGTAGGTACAGATTTTTTTTTTTGTAACAAGATCAGCCCTGAGCTAACATCCATGTTAATCCTCCTTTTTCTGCTGAGGAGGACCGGCTCTGAGCTAACATCTATTGCCAATCCTCCTTTTTTTCCCCAAAGCCCCAGTAGATAGTTGTGTGTCATAGTTGCACATCCTTCTAGTTGTATGTGGGACGTGGCATCAGCATGGCCGGAGAAGGGGTGCGTAGGCAAGCACCCGGATCGGAACCTGGGCTGCCAGCAGCGGAGCGCGCGCACTTAACCGCTAAGCCACAGGGCTGGCCCGTAGGTACATATTTAAGAAGGTAGGTAGGGGGCAGACCATGAAGGGCCTTGTTGGCCTTAAGGAGGTTGGTCTTTATCCCAAGAGCAATGGGAAGTGGGAGGTTTTGGTGGGGGGGGGGTGTAATTCCATTTTAAAATGTCTCTGGCGGGCCGGCCCCGTGGCTTAGCGGTTAAGTGCGCGCACTCCACTGCTGGCGGCCCGGGTTCGGACCCCGGGCGCGCACCAACGCACCGCTTCTCCGGCCATGCTGAGGCCACGTCCCACATACAGCAACTAGAAGGATGTGCAACTATGACATACAACTATCTACTGGGGCTTTGGGGGGAAAAATTAAAAAAAAAAAAAAAAAGTCTCTGGCTACAGAGTAAGCAAATTGAAGGAGTTCAGTAATGGAATGAGTAAATCAAGTAGAAGGATGCTGCAGTATTTTTGTGAAGAGTTGTGATATAGAGTGGTAGTACTAGATTGTACTAGAGTGGCGGTGGTAGAAATCTAAAGAATTTGAGGACCGGCCCCGTGGCGTAGTGGTTAGGTGCATGCGCTCCACTGCTGGCGGCCCGGTTCCGGAAGCGGCGCACTGCAGCACCGCTTGTCAGGCCATGCTGTGGCAGCATCCCACATAAAGTGGAGGAAGATGGGCACGGATGTTGGCTCAGGGCCAGTCTTCCTCAGCAAAAAGGAGGATCAGCATGTATGTTAGCTCAGGGCTGATCTTCCTCACAAAAACATTAAAAAAAGAAAGAAAGAATTTGAAAGACGTGGAGACGGCGTACATTGGCCAGATCTGGGTGAGGGAAAGGACTGGTATCAAAGAAGAATTAGAAGTTTCTCGCTTCCATGATTGGAGAAGTAAAATGGTATGTAGAACATAAGGAGAAAAACAAGGTTTCATGGTAGGGGGCAGGAGTGCTAGTGAAACCCTCTGGGGTTTGGTTGTGAAGCAGACCTGAAAAAATCAGGCATCTAGAGTGCAGTTTTGGCTTGTGCTTTTTTATTTCAAAAACAGCATATGAAATGGTAAATTATGTATATCTTACCACGATAAAAAATATATGCTGTGTACCTTTTAGAAAATGCAGATAATCCAAAAGAATGAACTCCCACAATCCACAATCTAACCCATAGATGGCCCATATAAATAAACCTTGGCGTGTGTGTATTTTTTCCATTATACTATTAAACACTTAATGAAGACAAACCATTTAACAGTGTTTATTGAGCACCCTTGTGTGCCAGACACCCGTTCTTGATGTTGAGGATATATGAGTAAGACAAGTTCATTGGTCTCCTTGTGCTTATTTACTTGACAATAGAGAAGAGTAGTTGTAAGCGCTATGCAAAACATTAAAATAAGATGATAAAAGCAACTGAGTGGCACCTTTAGAGAGGTGTTCCCCAATCACCCATTCTGGAGTTGACATGGGACATAGGAGCACTCCAGCAAGAAGGACCAGCTAATGTAAAGCCTGTGAAAGTGGAAAAACTTGGAGGGTAATGACAAGAGGCTGGCATAGATGGAGTTGGGTCGATGGGTGGCAAAATGGTAAGAGGTGGGGTAGGAGAGGTACAGGGACTACATGTGTCATCTAAGCTAGGGTAAGGAGTTTGTTTTCCTTCCTAATTGCAATAGGAAGCCATTTAAGAGAATTAAGCGTGGAAGTGGGGTATAATAATGCCATGTAGAGGATAGATGGTAGGAAGACAAGAATGGAAGGAGGAAAGGTGGCAGGAGGCCATTGTAGTTCAAGACTATTAATCTGAGGGAGGGAAATAGATTGAGCTTATTTTTTGGCAGCTTAATCGAGGTGTCTTGTGTGTGTGTGTGTGTGTGTGTGTGTGTGTGTGTGTGTGAGGAAGATCAGCCCTGAGCCAACATCCATGCTAATCCTCCTCTTTTTTTCTGAGGAAGACCGGCTATGAGCTAACATCCATTGCCAGTCCTCCTCCTTTTTTTCCCCAAAGCCCCAGTAGATAGCTGCATGTCACAGTTGCAAATCCTTCTAGTTGCTGTATGTGGGACGCGGCCTCAGCATGGCCGGAGAAGCGGTGCGTCGGTGCGCACCCGGGATCCGAACCTGGGCTGCCAGTAGCGGAGCGTGCGCACTTAATCGCTAAGCCACGGGGCCGGCCCCAATCGAGGTGTCTTGAAAGGAATTGAGAATGACTCAAGTTCTGGATAGTTAGCATAAAGATACAAATCAATGAAAAGCAGAGACTTCCACTTGAAAATAGTGTAACCAGTAAAATAATTATCTTTACACTCATTTTTATCTCTGAAATGAGTTTTATACCATATTTGAGGATATACTATGAATCACACTGCTGGTAGCTTTACATCTGATTTAATATTTAGGCAAGCTAAGTGTAGTTATTTTTCAGCCAAGGAGACAGGCTCAGAAAGGATATTATAGTCACACTAGTATGAAATTATTTGAAATACTGGATTAGCCAAAAGTGTCAATCTGCTTTAAAGGATGAAGTATTTAATTTTAGAAAATGGATTTTAAACATCAGAAATTTAAACTTTGTGCAATGCGTTTTTATCCTGGCTTGATGTTAGAAAATTGTAAAATCAGGGCCGGCCCGGTGGCTTAGCGGTTAAGTGCACGCGCTCCGCTGCTGGCGGCCCGGGTTCGGATCCCAGGCGTGCACCGACGCACCGCTTCTCCAGCCATGCTGAGGCCGCGTCCCACATACAGCAACTAGAAGGATGTGCAGCTATGACATACAACTATTTGCTGGGGCTTTGGGGGAAAAAATAAATAAATAAAATCTTAAAAAAAAAAAAAAAGAAAATTGTAAAATCAGCCTCCAGCATTAGCGGGCAGAAACTTAAGGATCCCTTAATCAGGAGCTGCTTTTGGGAAGCACAGCATTAAGTAATGAGACAGAGTAGCGACTTGGAACAGAAATCAAATAGCTGTCAAATACGGTATGTCTCTGAGCTAAGAAAAAGGAATAATTTTTGAGGGCTTGTCATGATACTTATATTTTTAAATCTGATAACCCTATTAAGTTTTTTACTTTTTTGTTTGTTTTTAAAGAGGTGAACGAAAGCTGGGAGAGGTAAAAACAAAACTACCTGGCATATGATGATGAGACTGACTTTTGGAAAAGAAAACAGATCTGAGAGACATTTTAATGGATGGTGACTTATCGGGAATGACTTAGAGTGATGTGTCAAAGCAGGCACTTAAGTAACAAATAAGTGTGAAAGAAGTGGTAAAGACTTGTATAGCAGTCAATGAATATTTATTAGCATCAAACATATGCCAGAAATCTTCCTAGGTGCTGGCTGGCAATACAGCAGGTACGGCATATCCACAGGAAACTTGTATTTTTTGAGAGAGGGAGGCAGCAAACATGTAAGTAAGTGATTTCAGTCCTGGTTAGTCCTGGGCACAATACAGCTCATTTGTCCTAATAGTAATCCTATGAGGAGGACTACTGTTTATTTTGTAGAAGGGTTAACTCAGCCAGTGGGGTTAGCTCCGTTTTCCAAGATCACATGACTAATAGAGGGTAAAAGTAGTAGAGAATGCAATAGTGACTGGAGATGGGACTGTTCCTTAATCATTACCGAGGGTGGTAATGACAGGCCTCTCTGGAGAGGTACATATGCGATCTGAAATGAAGAGGAGGCAGCCTTGAGAAGAGCTCTTCCTTTTCAAAATACAAGAACCAATGCGGAGGCCCTGTGTTTGGGAGGAGCTTGGTCTGTTCAAGGGCGATAAGGCCCGTGTGGCCATAACAGTGAGCAGATGATATCAAGAGGTGGAGAAGAGCTAAATCTAAGGTGGCCTTGTAGTTTGGATTTTACTCTTGTACTGGGATTGTTGGAATCTGGACAGGAAGTGATGTGATCTGAATTAGTGAGGAGCCTGTCAGGAAGAGATGTGAGGTGATGGTAGCTTAGATTAGGGTTGTAGCAGTGAAGGTGGTGATAAACAGTCAGCTAATAAGATATCTTTTGGAGATAGAACCTACAAGACTTGATTATGGATTGAATTTTGAATGTGATAGAACCTACAAGACTTGATTATGGATTGAATTTTAAATGTCAGGGAAAAATAATATTCAAGGATGACTCCTAGGATTTTAATGCAAATTGGGTGGAAGGCAGTACTCTGTTGAGATAGAGAAGGAGCAGGAGTGGATTGTGGAGAGAAAACCACCAGTTCTCTTCTAGCCATGTTAAGTTTCATATGCCAATTGGATATCCAAGAAATGTTAGGTGGTATGATTTTGGAATTCTGAGGAGAGCTCAGTGCTATGAGTCGTCAGTATAGGTCTTTGCAGCTATTGGATTAGATGAGATCGCCTCAGAAGAGTGTACAGAAGAGGCTGAGACTGAGTCCTCAGATACTTCCAAAATTTAGGGTTCTAGTACATGAGAAGCATGCAAAGAAAACAGGGAGACAAAATATGGCAAGTATTGGTGTCATGGAAAGCTAAATTTCAAGAATGTATTTCAAAAGGAAAGAATAGGCAGTTGTGTCAGATGCTGCTGAGAAGTCAAATAAGGTAGTGACTTAATTAAGGCGGGCTAACTGCTATAATAAATAGACCCAAAAATGTCTAATGGCTCAAACACAGTAGTTTTTTTCCCTGTCATTTAAAAAATACGAGGGTGGTGGTGAAGAGGCCAGTGGTCTGGCCCCCCCTCACTTAGTCATTTAGGGACACAGATGAATGAAGGCTCTACCACCTTCAGTGTGTGGCTTCAAGATCACACTGTAATCATCTCCATTATAGCCAGCTGAAAGGGAAAAGGAACACAGAGGTTCTTGAACGGAGATGTTTATGGGCCAGGACTGGGAATGGTACACATCTCATATATCATTTGCTTGAATTCAGTCACACGACCACCCCTAACTACAATGGAGTTTGCAGAAAATAAATATGCCATGCATACGGGGAAAAGGAACCAGCTTATTGTGAGTAACTAGCAATCTCCGCCACAGATGGCTTTGGCAGTGTGTATGTCATAGTGACTTTTGGGAAGAACTATTTCAGTGAAGTGATAAGGATGAAAGCCTAAGAGAACTGGAGGTAAGAAATGAACACAGACTTTTTTCTGTAGTTTTGCTATGAAGATGAACAGAGGAATGGGGTAGAGGCTAGAAAGAAATGGAACGTCAAGAAAGAGTTTTTATAAGAGGCATGTTACCAGTGCAGACACAATGTATACTATTTTTAACATTTGAGAAATGGATTTCCAGGTTCACACTGTTATGATGTAGGATAGATGTGTTGATGACTGACAGATCAAAATACAGTGTCTGTTGAACTTGGCAAAGTAAGTGGTATTTTGTACTTTAGGTTTCCAAATCTAATTGTCTTAGTCACTTTTATATGTAGTAATGAGGTCATTGAATCAACTACTTGGTTGAGAACAGAATTCTCTCTTCTATGGCAAGTGTCCTTCCATCAAAGAACCAGAACTTCAAAATGAGTCAGTCCATTTTCTTAATAGAACGGTGGAGGGCCGGCCCCGTGGCTTAGCGGTTAAGTGTGCGCGCTCCGCTGCTGGCGGCCCGGGTTCGATCCCAGGCGCGCACCGACGCACCGCTTCTCCGGCCATGCTGAGGCCGTGTCCCACATACAGCAACTAGAAGGATGTGCAGCTATGACACAACTATCTACTGGGGCTTTGGGGGGGAAAAAATAAATAAATAAAATCTTTAAAAAAAAAAAAAATAGAACGGTGGAATGTATTCATAGCTGCATGCTCTATAATAAACTGAAAATAAAGAAGTCTGAAGATTTTATGGCCCTTCCATTCGCTTGGTGACTCAATTGAAGTTATGCCAAAAACCCATGATCAATCAACATCTCATGGGACCTAAGTGAGAGCTGTTTTTTTGGCAAGAAACTGACCAAAGCACATTGTGTTGGGATGTCAAGATATGTGGAGAATGATTATTGCCCAGAGTCATTTAACAGAGGTGATTGCTAATGTGAGGAAGAGAATTGGGCTACTCTAAGCTACAATATATAAATTTATTGAAAAAGATTTCTGGGGAGGCTATATATTATCCTCCTGCCGTCTACTTTTTATATTGAGATATAATTCATATACATAAAATTCACCCTTTTAAAGTGTACAATTCAGTGGTTTTTAGTATATTTTAAAAGTTGTGTAACCATCACCACTCTAATTCCAGAACATTTTCATCACCCTAAAAAGAAACCCCATACTCATTAGTAGTCACTCCTCATTCCCATTTCCCCTTCAGTCCCTGGTAACCACTAATTTACTTTCTGTTTCTATGGATTTGCCTGTGCTGGACACTTCATATAAATGGAATCATATATGTGACTTTTTGTGTCTAGATTCTTTCACTTAACATGTTTTCAAGATTCATCCATGTTGTAGTATGTATCAGTACTTCATTCCTTTTTATGGCTGAATATTCCATTGTATGGATATACCACAGTTTATCCATTCATCAATTGATAGACATTTGAGTTTCCCTTTTTGGCTATTAAGAATATCAATGTTGCTATGAACATTTGTGTAAAAGTTTTTCTGTGAACATATGTTTTCATTTTTCTTGGATATATACCTAGGAGTGGAATTGCTGGGACATATGGTCCTTAGTCTCTTTCGACCTTTGTTTCTTTGCCATCTCTCAAGTTCTCCTCTCTCATTGCCAATCTCCTGCACTCCCACACTGTTTTCTTTAAACTTTTAGAACATTTTCACTTTCTTTAGTGATTAAAATGTCCCTCTCAACCTCTTCCTCTATTGTCACACTTGGGCAGTTCATGTTATGATTTTTCACGAAAAACTCATGACTTTTCATACTGTGACCTCAAGTTTCTTTGAACTCAACTCCAATGGCATTTTTTGCTAAACTTCAGCTACCCAAAGGAACAGCCAAACATTCCACCCTTTGATCATCAGCATCTTGTGCCATTTCCAAGACCTTAAATTCACAAATTGTTTTCTCTGACAGTGACTTTTTTCTCCTATTTCACTCTCATTCAACTTAGTCTTCATGCCTATGATGACTTCCACTCCCTCAGTGCCTCTGTATTTTCTGTTTGTCTTCCTATCTACCTGGAACCCATGGCAAGCCATTTCAATGGTGCTTTCTCCATCATCCTTGATTTCTTAACTCCTTTAATCTAGCATTACCAATTCTCTAAGAGGTAGCTTACGTACCATCTATTTTCTCCATTCTTGCCCCTGGGGATGCCAAGTCCCATGAAACAAGTCAGTTGGTTTCACTGTAAATTCATGGTGTCCAGGCTCGAGTAGGCACTTTTATTATTTTGTATTCATTTCATATCAAAATGACTTGATTCATACTACCTATTTCAAAGAATTTCTGCTTTCAAATCCTTGCGCCTCAATCTCACCATTATCTTTTTCTGAAAAAATGAAGTTCCTTTACTAAGATCTAGGCCAGCTAATGTGTCTGTCCTACACTTTTCTCAGTTTTTCCTCTTTTCCCTAAACCTCTTGAAGGTTAAACCCTTCTCAGCCTTTATTATCTTCTCTACCTGTCCTTGGTTTTTCATTACCTATTCCTTTTCTTGCCACTTTAAAGCCTCTCTCTCTATTGTTTTTTCCCTACGAAGACTTCCTTGTTTAAAAAGAAAAATTAACAATAACTCAATCCTGCTTCTACATAATGCTACCTCCTCTTCAGCAAACATGTAATGGCTTTACCCAGGATGTGTAATTCTTGAATACCTTATGTCTCCTCTACAGTTGGCTTTCAAACTCAATTCTTTTTGAAATTGCTTTCTCAAGCATTATCTAGTCACCAAATCTAGTATTTTTAGTCTTTATCCTTTTGGTTCCCTGTGGGATATAAACAGGTTATTTAGGCTTCAGGGCCTCTTGCTTAAAGGGGCCCTTAAAATGTTTATGTTGAATATTCTTGTAAAGTTGCAAAAGTAAAATATTTTTGCATTTTTCTTCTCAAGCTTTAGGTCCAACAAACCTGGATTTGTCACTTTATACAATAGTCCTCCATTATCTGGTTTCATTTTCCGCAGTTTCAGTTACCTGAGGTCGACCTCGGTCTGAAAATACTAATTGGAAAATTCCAGAAATAAACAATTCATAAATTTTAAATTGTGCGGCCGATGAAATCTCGGGCCGCCCTCCTCAGTCCTGCCTGGGATGTGAATCATCCCTTTGTCTACCGTGTCTACGCTGTATATGCTAACTGCCAGTTAGTCACTTAGTAGCCATCTCAGTTATCAGATCAACTGTCTGGGTATCACAGTGTTTGTGTTCAAGTAACCCTTATTTTACTTAATAATGGTCCCAAAGTGCAAGAGTAGTGATACTGGCAATTTGGAGATGCCAAAGAGAAGCTGTAAAGTGTTTCTTTAACTGAAAAGGTGAAAGTTCTCGACTTGAAAGAAAAAAAGATCGTATGCTGAGGTTGCTAAGAACAAATCTATCCGTGAAATTGTGAAGAAGGAAAAAAAAAATCTTGCTAGTTTTGCTAGTGCACCTCAAATATGTATGTATAGGAAAAAACAGAGTATATATAGGGTTCACTACTATCCATTGTTTCAGGCATCCATTGGGGGTCTTGGAACATATCCCCTGTGGATAAGGGGGGACTACTATAAAAGGGGATCTGCCCCTCATATAAAGGAGTTCATCAGATTCTGTTATAGCCTATAGAGGTAACAAAGTGGAGCATGGCTTCCTCCAACTTGGTCACAGCTAAGGATAGAGATAGTTGCTACATTAAGAATTACATTTTGGATTGACCAAAGAGTTATATTCTTTCCATACCCAGGTCCCAGGTCTGGTCCTCATCATGACATGTTCAGGAACTAGATTTTAAGCAGTTTGACCAAGGTGGTCAAGCACTGGAAGATTAATTCATGCTAACAAAACTCACAAAAGATTATTTATAAGTCAGAATATTCATTTCTTAGTATACAAGAAGGAAATAATACCTTAATATTGGCTATGGGTATAAATATCTGCTATCCAGGACACTCTCCTAACTGGATCAAGGTATTATAGAGACCAAATATGATTATAAAACTTTTAGTTTTCATATTTAACGTGAAAATAACTGAGTGCTTAAGGCCTCCTCACTGCATAGGTATTGCCTAAACCCCAAATTCCTTGAAAATGAGGAAAGCCCTGTTTCTTGTGTGACTTCAGCAATGTGCATGATTCTGACCTACCAGTCTCGCCTGGCCATGGATGGAGTTGTCTGTGCCTTAAACATCGCACCCCTCAACTGCACCCTACTTGGCTGCCATAAGCCAATATTGCGCATCTCTTCCAGTTCCCCAACCGTCCTAGCCCTTTTCCTCTTACTTCATCCGTGTCCTCTCTTCCCTTTCCGTTACCTCCACTCGAAAAGTTTCCCTCACTTTCAGTGCCTAGGCTGTCCTCCCCCTTCCTAATGTCAGTTCTGTCGTCATTTACCTACTTTCACCTGGCCTCGCCTACTAATCATCACCTCCTAGACTGTCATGTCCTACCTGGCCCAGACTGGCCCCACCTCCCAGACCGGAAAGGAAGCGTGGAATCGCGGTCCGGCCGGACCTTCCCGGGTAAGGGCGCCCGGGGCCCGCCCCCTGCCCCAGCAGGGGAAGTCGTGAGGAACGCTTCATTCTGTTCTTTGCATGGTCTCCCCCTTTCATTTTCTTCCAATCCTTCAAAACCACCAGCGCTTTTACCCTCTCCGTGAGCACCACAAGCGCCTCTTGCCCTCAGTTGCGAGGAGAGGTCTCCCAACAGAGGCAGCAACGTGCCTCCTCACTTGAGAAGCTAGGTGAGTGCGGATGCTGGCGTCTGCGCACCGGTGAACACAACCTGTGCAGAACCCCAGATGAAAGGGCAGGGTGGTTGGCGCTAAGCCAATCATAGCTCTTGGCAACAAGGCTTAGCCAATCAGAACACGGGAGGCTTGGCGCACTTGGGGCGGCCCGGGCGGGGGAGGACCCGGCCTCTTGCAGCTTGGAGGCCAACGCCTTCGCCCAGGGCTAACTGGAGCTGAGCAGGTTCACTGATTCCAGGGACTGAGCATCTTCTGAGGTGGGAGACGGTGCCCTCCCACCCCAGTTAATTTCTCTAAAGGCCTTGGCCTTAACAGGTGTTGGTGCCTGCCGTGGACGCAATCTGAACTGGGCCGTTTTTCTCTCTGGAGACTTTGTGCCTATGGTTGGGGACAGAGTGAGGTCGTTGCCTTGACGATGGCCGCATGCGGCCCGTGGTCCTCCTGAGTGTGAGCTTGCGGCGGGCCGAGGTCGATCTGCTTCCCTGCCTGTCACACCTGGGACCCGCGACTGTGTCTGCAGAAGAAATCGTAACAGCACTGGAACTACTAGTTTGCTAGTCAGCGTCTTTTAGACCTGCGAGCGAGATGCATTTCACCTCAAATTTGTTTCCAAGTTGAAAATCTTTGGGTCTTTCCACGCGAAAGGATTTTAACGAAACAGTAAGTGTAATACTTTTAAAAGCTTCTATTATCTCGTTCTTTTATCTATACTAGATTTCCATCTGTCTTTATCAAAATAAAAAATTAGGATTATTTTTATTATCTAAATTGTTGGTGTTAGAACCATATGCTTACATGGCACACGTCCAGAAATACCGCATTGCCAATTGGCCAGGTTTCTTTTTAGTTTGTATTATCCTTACATGCAGGAGTAGAAGGCATGAAAAGTAATAGTTTATGAGTAACTGTTTCAGGAAACAAGAGGCATTTTAAGCCATGATGCTTACAGGTATTTGTGGGCAGGGCCACTTGAAAAAGCAGGTGTGTTCAGTGTGCTGTGACCAAATGTGAAGTTGGTTTCGAGAATGAACTTGGATTAGTCAGCTTGCAAAAATGTTAGCTTGTGATATGCTTCAGAGTATCTTAAACATGCTTAAAGTAATTTTAATTTTTTTCACGTTGCATTTTCAAATATTGAGGACACCAACTGCAAAATGTTTTAAAATGATCCAGGTTATAGATTCCAACTGCTTTTGTCCAAGGCATAATAAACCTACAGTCTAGTCCTTAATAAAATATACCGTCTTAGTGGAAGGAAAAAAAATTAAGGAAAGGAGAGAGAGAATTACATTGAAAATTTTTTTCAAACACAGACATTTTATTTAAAAATAGTTAATAGATGTTAAATGTAAGTTAAAATGTCAAATGTATGGAAAATTAGTGTTGGGGACACTGGTCTGTAAACGTTTATAGTAGAACCTACTAGCAAAGCTGGTAATAAAATAATGAAATAATTGGAGTTGGTGTTGACTGGGATTTATTTTCATTTTTTCCCCTCCAAAGGTCAATCTTCTGGCTTTCTATGAATATCTTTGTTTAAAGAAAAATATATCTATATAATAAAACCTTAAATTATTATTATTATTATTGTTATTTTTGGTGAGGAAGATTGGCCCTAAACTAACATCCATGCCAATCTGCCTGTACTTTGTATGTGGGATGCCACCACAGCATGGATTGATGAGCGGTGTGTATGTCCACACCTGGGATCTGAACCCTCAAACCCCGGGCTGCTGAAGCCAGAGCACAGGAACTCAACGACTACACCACTGGGCCAGCCCAAAACCTTCAATTATTAAATGTGAACTGCTGAAAATGTATACACTGGAATATCACCGTTTGCTAGAACAAAGAGGATTTTTTTTTGTCTTTGTCATCAGTGTCCAAATAGGGAAGCAAGTAAAAATGTCCCAGTTGACAATCTAGGTAAATTAGTTTTAGATTGCCATAAGTACACAATAATAGACAAGAATTTTTTTTTCTTTCCAAGTTTTGTGAATGAGTCTGTTTATGTTGTCAGGTTAAAAAAATGCAGCTATGAATTATCATTTGAATATATAGTTACCAAAAGACTATTTTTGTCTCCCAAAACTTTTTTTTTTTTTCCAGGAGAAAATAATACCAAGTTTAATAACATGTATACATGGGAGAAAGCAGGGACACTGCGTTTCTCAACACAATAGCAGAAATTCTTGTCTTAAATACCGTGTTCAGCCAATGACAAAGGAGGATGTTGGGGGTGGGGAGTCAGTTACAGGAGATTACCACTAAAGCACAGTAAACAAGAGTAAGGTTATTATGCAGATTTAAGACCTCACTTTCCACATTGATAAGTCTCTAGAAATGAGGCCATCCCCCCTTTTCCCAATACAGAGAGGGAGATACCTTTACAAAGGAGATTTCCCTTATAAATGTAAATGTTTGTCTGGCAACTCCTTGCAGGGCCATCCAGAGAATGTGGCCAGAGAGACATAAGATGGGCTTGTTGGTGCCTTTTCTATTGTAACATCTATTTTACATTATATTACAGCCATCAGATAGAAGATCTGTTCCAGGAAGGAGTTACTATGTCAAATTCTTTAGGCAGTTAGTGGGGGAGGTCAAATGTCCCTCAGAGAAAACAATCAAGGTAAAGAGATATATTTCAGGGTGGCCAAATCTTGATCTCCCACAGTCCCGCCTTTGAAACTAAAAGTTTCACAGTCCTTTTGAAACTTGAAGAAGTTTCATAGTCCAGAAGCTGAGTTGGTAGATTGTTTCATCTCACTGAACACATTTCTTAGTGCTGATAATAGATCAGTTCAATTAAGTTCATTTTAGAAGGTGGTGATGCAGGTGGGCTCTCAAGGTTACGCCTATATTGTGGAAGCAAGCAATCAAGTATTTAATAGAAGCATTTCTATATAAACAAAAGAAAAACAAGGTTAATGGTTGGAGCAAGTTGTAAACCAGTTTCTGAGTTCAGAGGACAGCCAGTTAAGATTTTTAGATGTCAGCGTCAAAGTATCTTTTGCAGTTTAAAATGTCTCTGATGATGTCATCAGGTCATCTCTTAAGTTTATATCAAGTCCATCAGCTTCAGTTTGTAAGGCTTCAGGAAAAAGGGCAGGTTCAGTTTTCAGTGATTCCAAATGAAAAGGATGGAAAAAATCAAAAACGTTAGTTTGGATATCTTTAACCGGATATTTCAGGAGACTAGAAGAAATCAGGATCCAGTCCAGTCAACAGATATAAAACAAAAACCTCAAAAGACAACAAAACTAGGATCTAATATCTGCAAATGTATACTATAGTTTTTACTGAAATATAATTTTTCTCTCTAAAATCACCCTTGTTTTTATCAAAGATAGCCAAATTTAGACTAACTAGTTTGTAAAATAAGTCTAGTTCCAATAAAGTTGGCCCAATTATTTACATAAGTACAGCAAAAATAGCAATTAATCATATAAGCTCTTTTAAATCTGCTTTGCTGGAACTTTTTAAGGAATCTCAGATTGAACTTTAAAGGCCTCGAGGCCAGGAAAGCCAAGCCAAGGATTTTGTCATCAGACTTTGCCTGCAATACCTACAGATTTGGGTGAATTCCTCTTTTCCGAGGTTCCCCCAAAATGTTTCGAGGTTCCTTGTACCTGCCAGGTAAGTGACATTCTTTACTTATCCTGGTAAGTGCTGCTTGCAACATAAGGTACCAGGCCAATATTTCCACGTGGCTTTATTCCATCAAGTCCAATCTTCATTCCTCAAAAGCTGTATGGTTATATCGCAAATATGATGTTCCAGTCATCAACCTTGGTAATGTAACCAGTGTTTCCAATTGTGTCCTTTTGCCGGCTTTCGTCAGGTGTTCCCGTATCTCATCATCTGCAGTAGTCCAGGGAGAAGGCAGTTCTTCCAGTCCCAAAACTTTTATAACCATATTGGAATTATGAGCAATATTTTTTTTTTATTCTTTGCTTCTGGAATTTTATTTCAAAATCAGATTTTAAAGATAAATTTAACTTCGAATTTGTAGCTTATTAGCTTTTATATTTCATGACACTCAAACCTTATGAATTAAAATCTATCTGTATTTGGACTGAAAAGTTTTTTCTGTACCAAAATATGTAGTGAAATGATTGCTGGACCTTCATCAATCACTAGTAATGTAAAAAAGATTTTATTAAGATTACCTTTATCCAGAAAATGTCATATAATGGGATGTAAAATCATTCTAAACACAAAATTCAAGTGATCATACAGTGAGTAATCATTAAAAGGATTTTTGCAATACTGTATTTGGTACTACTAATATTTAATTTTAAGAAGTCTGCTTATATACTGTGATGTCATTGCTATTACTTTGTAAGTTCAACATAGGAATTTAATTACTATAGTAAGAAAAGTAAAGAAATTTCTTAGTGTTAACTTGGTAAGTGATCATTTTGTGAACAAATATTTTTCCCAATTGAGTAAAGTGCATAAAGATTTTCAACTTTGGTGTTTTAAACCTGATGTAAAAAATAAAATTTGCTTTTTGCTAAAACCAAATTCACTTGCGCCTTTTTCACCTTTGAGTGAAAAGGAATTGTGTTTTTCTAAAGTGAGCTGTAGGGCCGGCCCCGTGGCTTGGTGGTTAAGTGCGCGCGCTGCGATGCTGGTGGCCCGGGTTCGGATCCCGGGTGCGCATCGAGGCACCACTTCTCCGTTCATCCTGAGGCCGAGTCCCGCATACAGCAACTAGAAGGATGTGCAGCTACGGCATACAACTATCCACTGGGGCTTTGGGGGGAAAAATAAAATAAATAAAATCTTTAAAGTGAGCTGTAATTGTTTTGTATGATTTTTCAAGCATTGCTTTATCTGAATTAAAAATATATTAAATATCATTAACATGATAAGGTTAAAGTTAATAGCTTAGATTCCATTTGCCTTGCCTGTTGTGAAATGTCTGTGAATATTTTGAAAACATAGTGTAGATGTGGAAACAATAAGGAATTGTGAGTCAGCACAGGACAGCCATCGACACAATGACTGCTCTAATATGGAAAACAAGTGGGGAAGAATTAATTTGCTGGGAGGGTGGAGAAAATTAATAACTTTATTAACTCATGTTTTGGTTTCCACAGCAAGAAAAATTCCTACTGGTTTTGAATTAAAATGGAAAAATATGAGAACCTGGGATTGGTTGGAGAAGGGAGCTATGGAATGGTGATGAAGTGCAGGAATAAAGATAGTGGAAGAATTGTGGCCATCAAGAAGTTCTTAGAAAGTGATGATGACAAAATGGTTAAAAAAATTGCTATGCGAGAAATCAAGTTACTAAAAGTGAGTAAACACATATATTGAGTTGAAAGAAAATGAGTTGTCTCTTGATCAAGATTACATTTTTAGGAAAAAAATTACTGTTTTTATATTTGTTTTATTTCCATAATAAGGTTTAAAATATAAATTTCTTCTTTTCTGGCAATAAACAAATAAAATTATTACATATGCATATTCATTTATCTCATGTATTTAAGCATAATTTTAAAAATATTTGTTGCTTCTCTCTGTATCTATCTTCCTACCTATCTATCTGCCTATCTACCCACCTGTGTATCTATCTTCTGTGTTGTGGGTCCCAAGACCACCCACAGGTTTGATGATTCACCAGGAGGACTCACAGCACTCAGCATGTAGTTGTACTCATGACTATGATTTAGTACAGTGAGAAGATATAAAGCAAAATTAGCAGAGGGAAAAGGCACTTGGGGCAAATTGCAGAGGAAGCCTGTCACAAGCTTCCAAGAATTCTCTTCCAGTGGAGTCATGCAAGATGCACTTCTTTCCTCCAGCAATGAGTTTGTGACAAAACGTGTGAAATATTGTCTACCAAGGAAATTCACTAGAGACTCAGTGCTCAGGGTTATTATTGGGGCCTGGTCATGTAGACGCCCTCTGCCTGGCTCATACCAAAATTCCAGACTCCCAGGAGGAATGCAGGTATTCAGCATAAATAATATTATTTGCACAGTCAGCCACGTTATCAGTTCTGGAAATGAAAGGAGCCCTCCTGAAATCCAAGTTCCCAGGTGACAGCCAAGGGCTTATTTTGTAAGCAGACCTTTCTAAGGATAGCAGTCTCAGGCCTGCTATGTTAACTCTCTCTCTTTAATCAATCTCACCAGAGATTTATTAATTTTATTTATTTTTAAAGATTTTTTTTTTTTTATTTTATTTATTTTTTCCCCCCAAAGCCCCAGTAGATAGTTGTGTGTCATAGCTGCACATCCTTCTAGTTGCTGTATGTGGGACACGGCCTCAGCATGGCTGGAGAAGCAGCGCGTCAGTGCGAGCCCGGGATCCGAACCCGGGTCGCCAGCAGTGGAGCGCGCTCACTTAACCACTAAGCCACGGGGCCGGCCAATTTTATTTATTTTTAGAAAGAACCAACTTTTGGATTTGTTGATCTTCTCTATTGTGTATTTCTTTTCTATTTCATTAATTTTCTTTAGTATTTCATTATTTTTATTTTTTTTTTTTGAGGAAGGCTGGCCCTGCGCTAACATCTGTTGCCAATCTTCCTCTTTTTTCTTTTTCATCCCCAAAGCCCCAGTACCTAGTTGTGTATCATAGTTGTAGAGTTGTAGCTCTTTTATATGGGAAGTAGGTCTGCACCCAGGATCCAAACTGCTAAACCCTCGGCCACCAAAGTGAAATGTGTGAACTCAACCGCTATGCCACCGGGCCGGCCCCAAGTATTTCATTCTTTCTACTTATTTTGGGTGGGTTTATTTTGCAGTTCTTTTTCCTGATCTGTTTAGATAGATGCTTACTTCTTTAATTTCCAGGCTTTTATTTTTTCATATATGCATTTAAGGCTATAAATTTCCTTTTAAGAAAAGCTTAGTATGTATCCCAGAAATTTTGATTAGCAATTCAAAATATTTTCTCATTTCCCTTAATTTCCAAACATATGGAAATTTTCTAGGTTTCCCTTCCCTGGTTATGTACTTTTGACACAATTTCCCTGTGATCTGAGTTTATACTATGTAAGATTTTATTCCTTTGAAATTTCTTGATACTTGCTTTTTGGTTCAGAATATAGTGAACAACAACAACAAAATTCCTGTGTGCTTGAAAGGTATTCCATTAATTCAGGTTTGTTAACTGTGTTGTTTAAATCTTTAAATTCTTACTTATTTTTTTGTATGCTTGTTCTATCCAGTACTGAGAAGAAATGTGTTAAAATCTTTCTCTGTGATTAGTGATTTGTCTATTTTTCATTGTAGTTCAGTTGATGTTTAACTTTATAAACAGAAAGGCCGTATTATTAGTGTATCAAATTTAGAATTATTATATCTTTTTTTTTTATAATTTTATTTATTTATTTTTTATCCCCAAAGCCCCAGTAGATAGTTGTATGTCATAGCTGCACATCCTTCTAGTTGCTGTATGTGGGATGCGGCCTCCGCATAGCCGGAGAAATGGTGTGTCGGTGCACGCCTGGGATCCGAACCCGGGCCGCCAGCAGCAGAGCGCGTGCACTTAACCACTAAGCCACGGTGCCAGCCCCTAGAATTATTATATCTTAATGTTGAATCAGATCTTTTATCATCATGAAATAACTTTTTATTATAGTGATGTTTTGTCTTAAAGTCTGTGTTGTCTGAAACTAATAAGGCTACACTAGTTTAATTTTGGTTAGTGTTTGCATTGTATATCTTTTTCTATATTTTTACTTTCAATTTTTCTCAATCCTTGTTTAGATATGTCTCTTTTGAGCATCATATAGTTACATTTTGTTTTTTATGCTTCTGGATGATCTTTGCCTTTTAATTGGAACATTTAGTCCATTTACATGTAATGTAATTTCTGATACATTTAGGTATAAATCTACCATCTTAATATGTGTTATTTGTCTTACTGGTTCTGTATTTCTTTTTCTTTTCTTTCTTTAGATTGATTACACTTATCATTCCTTTATTTCTCTCTAATAATTTGAGAATTATACATTGTGTTTCTATCTTTTTAGTGGGTACCCTAGATATTTGTTAAAATCTGACATTATCCAATACTTTTATCCTTCTTCCAGACAATACAAAAAAACCTCACAATACTTTTCTCTAGTTATTCTCTTCCATTTTATATGCTAACATTGTCATATATTAACCTTTACATATATTTTTAAACACCACAAGGCATAAGTATTGTTCAGTGTTCACTTAGATTTATATTTACCACTTTCTTTGTTCTTCTGACTTTTCTGCATCTCAGATCATTTATTGAGATCTCTTCTCTTCTTGAAATACATTATTTAGGATTTCCTTTTGTGAGGATCTATGTAGACAAAACATTTCAATTTTAGTTTGTGTGAAAATGTCTTTATTTGCTGTCATTCCTGAAAGATATTTTGCTGTAAATGGAATTTCAGATTGGCAGTTATTTTCTTTCAACAAAATGAAGATAACATTGTTTTGTCCTCTGGCTTCCATTGTGGCTCTTGAGAAGTTAGCTATTCGTCCAGTTGCTGCTCTTTTCTAAGTTTAGTTTTTAAGTCTAGATCTTTTTTTTCTTTCAACTTTTTATTGACATATAATGTACATAGAGAAAAGTGTATGTATCATAAGAATACATTTCTATGGATTTTAAAAAACTGAACAACCCCATGTAACCATCATCTAAGTCAAGAAAGAGAACATTAAAATCACCTCAGAAGCCCCCCTTATGCCTTCTCCAGTCACTACTGCCTTCCTCCTCCACCCAGGTCACAACTATCCTGATTCCAATCAGCAGAAGTTAGTTTTGTTTTCTGGCCACTTAAATTTTTCTCTTTGAGTTTGTTTTTATGCAGTTTCACTATGATGTGTCTAGTGTGGATATCTTTTGATATATCTTGCTTCATTGGATCTTCATGAATCTATGATTTCTTTTATTAATTCTGGAAAATTCTCACGTATTATTTCTTCAAATATTATGTCAACTCATTCCCTTTCTCCTCTATTTTTGGCCAGTTAGCATATGTTAAATCTTCTCACCGAATCCTCTGTCTCTTGCCTATTTTTCTTTCCATCTATTTGTCTCTCTGTGCACTCTTCTGCACTTTATTCTGACCCATCATTTAGTTCACTGATTTTCTCCTCAGTATGTTATTAATCTCCATCACTGAGTTGTTAATTTTGGGTATTGTATTTTTAAGTGATTTCTTATTATGAAATATAGCCCACATATAGACAGTGCAAAAAACTATAATTATAGCCCAATGAGTTATTGGAAAGCAAACGTTCATGGAACCACCACCCAGGTCAAGAAATAAAATATTGCCAACATTGCCCTTTCTTGCACCATCCCAGTCACTAACTCTTCCCTCTTCTTTAAGGTAAACACTATCCTTACTTGCATGTTGATCACTGCCTTGATTTTTTTTCACATTTACCAAATAAACATGCATTCCTAATCACTATAGTTTAGTTTTACCTATTATTTTCTTAAAAAGCTTTCTTTTCACTCTCTTAATGTTATCTTTTACTAAACAGAAGTTGCTGATTTCAGTGTACTCAAATTTTTAATCTTTTCTTTTACGGTTGGCCATTTATATCTGGCTTAAAAAGTTTTTCCCTACCTAGAGATGAGGATATTCTTCTATATTATCATCTTTTTAATTGCTGTGTTTTATTTCATTGTATAATTATACCTTAATTCTTTTAACCAGTAATATATTTGGAAAGTGCTTTGTGATCCAATCTGGAATCTTTTATTTTAATAGGTGAGTTTGGCACATTTATAGTTATAACAGATAAGTTTGGTCCTAGTTTTCATTTTTTGCCCCTCTAAAGTCAATATAGCTTAGTGGTTAAGAATAAGAAATCTAAATATTTTGTATACAAATCAGCTGCAGGTCTGGGTGTTTTTACAGGGCAGATGTTATGGACATGAAGGAGGAACTGAATAAAAATGAAATGTTTTTGAGAAAAGACAGAGTCCACAATTCCTGTGTTCTAATGTTGCCTCTACCATTTATTTCTGTGTGACCTTGGACAAGTTACTTAACCTCTATGTGCTTTAGTTTCCTCATCTGTAAAACAGGATAATAATTGTACCTATTTCGTAGAGTTTTTGTGCTTAGAATAATGCCTGGAACATAGTAAGCATTATGTAAGTATTAGTTATTGTTATTTATAATATTATTTTATTTTAATACTCCTTTAAAAATATCTTTCTGTATGGTCTCTGAATTCCTTTTTAAATATTGGGTATGTTTCCTTTGGTAATTTGGAAAGGTTTTATTTTATATTATTTGTTACCTTTATAACTTTGGCATTATATAAGATACTTAATCCTTTATAAAGTGATTATTATTTTTCTATTTCCTCTCTCTCCCACTCACCCACATCTGATTTTAGAAGATATCTTATTTATCTTAGTGTTTACCATTAAACCTGTAAATATAATTAAGCCTTGTAATTTAAAATTTCAGGTCAAAAATATAATTTTGACCCATTGACAGGGAAATCAGCCTACATATACTCTTATCTTGTTTAGAACTTCTCTTCTTTCTCCTAAATTTGTTAGTAATATCATTTGTGCATTGTTAGCTTTTTAATATCCTATTTTTGTGTTGTAACCATGATGCCCACTTATAGTCTT
The DNA here is from genome assembly GCF_057802395.1 of Ceratotherium simum simum. Taxonomy (NCBI): domain Eukaryota; kingdom Metazoa; phylum Chordata; class Mammalia; order Perissodactyla; family Rhinocerotidae; genus Ceratotherium; species Ceratotherium simum. The sequence continues at coordinate 61,232,939 of NC_141907.1, read as the reverse complement.
ATATGTACTATAAGACTTAGTTCTGCACTAATAGATTCACTGCTCATGTTCAAAAATTTTTCTCTGTTGTCTTTTACTTGAATAACAATTTCATTGGGTGTAAAGTTCCTGGATCCTTGAGGATTTTGAGGGCTATAGTCTAGTGATTTCTTTCCCTTTAAATGTAGCAATATTTTCTGGTGAATCTGTCATTTGTGTTTCCTTATCCTTACTTCCTCTTTTCTTATAGTATCTTTAAATAGATCCTGGATTGGTTCCTTTTTGATTGTTTCTTATCTTGTAACAAAGTGAGCCCTCCCTGGACCAGCTATTTGTAGGAGGTTCATTTGAGGGAGAAGGCCTGATCTTGTTCCAGGCTACCAGGAATCCACCATGTTCAAATGATATTCCTTACAACACGAGCCTGAGTGTGGGATTGACTTCTGTTATACTAATTTCTCCGAAGCTTGTAGTTGCAAGTTTGTTCATAATGAATTGTTTTGCCTTCCATTCAGCCTCATTGACAGATTGCTTCCAGCAAATGAGTTTCTGTGTGATTATTCAGGCTCCCCTCCCCTACTGTTCCTTGGTGCCATTCAGTTCTACAGATGCTTTCACTGACAGCCCATGAACCCTGTTCTCATTATATCAAAGAAGGTTTGTTTATTTTTCCTTTTCAGGGTATGTCACCAACTTTGGAGAACTCAGCTCTGCCAGCTTTGTAGCCATAGATGATCTCTTGGTATCTTTCTACATTCCTGTTTGACCTTGACATTTGGCAGTCCCACCTCATTTGTGATGGGTAGGGTCATAGATCCTACTTAGTCTCATCAAAGATGGAGCTACAGTTTTTTTTCCTCATTGGCTTTGTTGTGTTCTCTGAGAGGAGGATGGAGCAGTGTGGTCTTTTGACTATAATTTAAAAACCAGAACATACTTTTTACAATTTACACTCCATGCATTTTATTTAGATGTTTTTCTTATGCTAAGATCTATTTTAGATTGTGACTAATTGCTAATAATTTGGTCTTATAAAAACTATTTTGCATTTTTTTTATAACAGCAACTGAGGCATGAAAATCTGGTGAATCTGTTGGAAGTGTGTAAGAAAAAAGAGCATTGGTACCTGGTCTTCGAATTTGTTGACCATACAATTCTTGATGACGTGGAACTCTTTCCAAATGGACTAGACTACCAACTAGTTCAAAAGTATTTGTTTCAGATTATTAATGGAATTGGATTTTGTCACAGTCACAATGTAAGTATTTAATTTAAATATTTTGCCAATGATTGACTCTCCAGATACAGTCACTTAATGAGACATTTGTTTAAACTAAAGTTTGGACCAGTAAAGTAATTGAAATGAATTATGTTACTTTGATATTGCCAATTTTCACATATTGTAATACAAGTATTCTTTCCCCCAACATTTTATTATGAAAATTTTAGGCCATATTGAAAAGTTGAAAGGGTGTACAATGAACAACCATATACCTACCAACTGGATTCTATACTTGTTAATATTTTGCTCTATTTACTTTATGACATTTATTCATCTATTCATCCGTTTACCAATCTGTCTTATTCATTTATGCATTTGAAAGTAAGTTGCAGACATCAGAACTACACTTCAACTCTAAATACTTCAGCTATGTGTATCATTAACTAGAGTTTAATATTTGTTTGCTGATTTTTTTTTTGAGGTAACATTTGCTGAGTGAAATGCACAAATTTTAAGTAATGAGTTTTGACAAATGCTTATGGCCAAGGATCCATGTATTTGTTAGTTCAGATTCTTTGCCTAGTTGTGAAGTATGAAAATTCCTGCTCTTACCCTATTGTGTACCACAATAATTTTATATCCTTCGAGTATCATCTAAAAGCACCTCTAGGTAAAATGACACTTATGAATAACTCAACACATTGATTCTGCCAATTTTACAAAATATTTTAAATGACATTTTTTGTGTGATTGTAAAAGTATTAAATGCTAATGGTAGTTGTGGGGCTGGCCCTGTGACCTCACCATGGATGTGTAGGATGTAATAGAAGTTGGTAGCCTATGCAAAATGCTCAGCAATGCAGATTGCCATTTAGAATGCTAGTCCTCTGAAAGAGTTTAAAATAAATATATTTTTAAATTTTTCAAAATACAATCTACTTGTATTAGAGATCTAGGCCTAATAATTTGTTTTGTCTAGCTGTAGAGTTTTTAGTATTGTCTCCCAGGGTCCTCTTTTCTCCTTCCATAGTATCTCCTTTAGAAATCTTAACCAGTGACCTTGTTTTACCCTACTTACATTTCTAATTGCCTGATGAATGCCTCCACTTGGGTGCTCAGCAATCCACCTAAAAACCAGTGTGGCTAAAACTAAACTACTAATTATCCCATCAAAACTAATTTTTTCTAGACTTTTCTATTTTTGGTAATGGAGCCACCATTCTTTTAGATTCCAGGTTTAAATGAAATATCTGAGATTACTTCCTAAATTCTATTGATTCTTGATTTAAAATATTTCTAAGCTGTATCTCTTCCTTTCCATTCCTCTGAGCACCAGCCTAGTTTAGGTCCTTATCACCTCCTCATTGTCCCACTGCTCTTCTCCCTGCCCCTAGTCCCTCTCTCTGATTTAGCTTGTTTATGGCCAACATTTTCTTCAAACACCGTATTGGTTATGTCACTTCCATGGGTTCCCATGGCCTTGACACCAGCTCAGACTTTCCAGACTAGCAGTTGAGGCATCCTTCCTCCCTAGTACTAACCTCTGCTCTAGAGAAAACATTTCCCCAGAGTCTCTTGATCTATTCTCATCTTCGCTCTTTTGCTCTCCTTGTTACCTTCACTTGGATTGCCCTTCCATTTCTACATTTATCCAAGTCATGCTTGGTATTAACGATCTATCTTAGAACACAACCCTTTCATAAAAATCTTTCTTGACCACCCCAGTCTTCAATGATAGCTTTACTCTCTTAGTCTTGAGAGCAGTCATTAACAGAGCAATTGATTTAGTAAGTAATAATATATATTTCATCCAATATCTTTGATTGTTTAAATAAAATTTCAGGCATAAATGTTTTTTCTTGCCCAACTAGATACCAGGTTCTTTAAAGCCAGGAACAATTTTATATGCTTTTATTTGTATTCATTGTAGGGACAAAAACAATGTGCTGCACATGGCAGGTGCTCAAAAAATAATTTGCTTAACTTGATGTGCCAATATATGTCATACTCTGCTTTTTGTCTTAGATCATACACAGAGATATAAAGCCTGAGAATATATTAGTCTTCCAGTCTGGTGTTGTCAAGTTATGTGATTTTGGATTTGCACGGACATTGGCAGCTCCTGGGGAGGCCTATACTGATTATGTGGCAACGCGATGGTACAGAGCTCCAGAACTATTGGTTGGTGATGTCAAGTATGGCAAGTAAGACATCAACAAGGGCAGGGGGGAAGGGCGGACTTAACTCTCTTTTCTTGATAAAATGGAATATGTTTATAATATAATAAACGATCCCTCTAACACTGAAAGGAAGATTTGAGTTTAGGAAACTTTAAACATTCTTGTGAAACCAATTGAGGTGAGTATACTTATTTTAAAAGTAGGGAAATCAAGGTGAGTAAGTGGTCTATTTCTTACAGTGGGTTGGAAAAAGATGTATTTATCACATGTAAAGAGAGGTACCATTGATTGGATAAGTCTGACACTGTTGGAATGAGGTGAGGTGGAGTGGGCAAGAGTGGGGGGAGAACATAACTGAGTGTGACTTTTTAAAACATAAAGTGTCTTCATGAATGAATTCTTCAAAGAAGGGACTGTAACTTTTAGTGCTTTTGATAGAAATCTTTCTAATATATTTTCTACAGTTTCTCTGTTTTCAGAATACACATCATTTAATGTTTTCTTGCCTAAATTCTCATTTTACTGCTGTACTGAACTTTTGTACCATTTTATAATTCAGCTATGATAAGCAATTTCAAGGTAGTTGTCCCTGTGCTAATAACGCTAGCCTATTTTTCTTTAAGTTCTTGTGACTGCTTTTTGAGATAGTTTTTCTATTGTCTCCCTGTTAGCTTTCAATTCTCCTTGTTGTTAGTGTATGTGTCCCCAACCACCTCCTTCTGGTGTGCTGTTTTCAGTGTATGGTGGGATAGACTGATCAACCTTGTTAGAATTATATGTAAACAAAGAATTAATAGGTTCTGAATGGAAACCCAAAAGGGTTATTCCAAAGTAAAGTACACATAATAACTGTTTTTATTTTTCAGAAGCCTTTTCCTTCTTGTGTCATGTAATTGAAGTTTCTGGAAATCTGACGTGTAAAATTGGGGTTTGGTACTTTAAGTTTATAGGGAAATGTCTTTTTATGGGTAATTTAAGACTTACTACTACTATTCTCAAAATACCAAATAGTAATATGCAGAACAGATTTGGTGACAGTAAACACATTAGGATGCCACATTTTACACAACGTTGATTTTCTTTCAGGGCTGTTGATGTGTGGGCCATTGGCTGTCTGGTAACGGAAATGCTCATGGGGGAGCCCCTCTTCCCTGGAGATTCTGATATTGATCAGCTATATCATATTATGGTGTGTTTAGGTAAGATTATACATCTGCATTTTAAATTTTAGAAGTTTTTTCCTATGTTTTTGTTTGTATCTATTTTACAAACTGTTGGTATATTAAAGATGATATGTGTTTTAAGTGGAGGTAGGGAGCAAATAGGAAAACCTCATGTATCTCTCACTCGCTCTCTCTCTTTCTCTCTCTCTCCATTCATTCATTCTCAGTCTGGCTTTGGTCTATCTGACATAAGGTCTTAATCATGCTTCCCCCCCCCCACTCCCCTCTAAATTTCTCTGCACTTTTGCATTCAATAAATCACCTGTAGAGAGGATGCAAATGATCACTTATTATCTTTGGGTCAGCAAGCATTTGGTGTATTATGACTATTACCCTCATCCTCACCTTCAGATTGAGAGACACAGAGAGTTACTTCCAAGGTAGTTTAATCTTGCTGCCTGTCTGATTTTTGTTGTTAGTGCTTTGGATAAAATTTCAAAACTAGACTATCAAAGTCTTTTTATATTTGTTGAAAGATCACCTTTATGTTGGGAGATGGAGCTTGGAAAATGGAAATAATGGGAAATACTTAGGGGTTATTTAACTATTGGATTTAAATTTCCAGGTTAGAAATTCAATAAACAGTACAATGGTTTCTTACAGCAGAATTTTTGTATATATTTTATACTAAATTAGGTTTTAAAGTTGAGAAAAAGGGTGAAAGTGTTCATATCAGACCTTAGATACAAGTATAAAATCAATTGACTAAAAATTAAATTCTTAAAGGGTGGAACTGATTTATACAGATTAGATTCTGACCGTATGACTGTTAATATTTTCGTTGTTTTGGTCAGCACTTTATGCTTTGTTGTTAGATATGAAGTGCTGGTACTTATATCTGAAAAATTATAAAATGTTCTTCGGCTCTCCTTTTCTTATGCTTCCTCATGTCTTCAGTTCTATGTATGTGAACTTTTCTAAATGAGTATGTTGAGATAAGAATGTTAATTTCCTTGAGGTAACTTATGTCAAAACCCCTATGAAAGACTGCCAGGTGGCACCACAATAAGCGTACTGTCTGGCTGATTGTGCCTGCCGAGAGAGCCCAACTCCATAAGCTGTGTTCTGTTCTTTTCTCTACTCCACATCCCCTGTTTCTTTGCCCTTTCTATTATGGTGTACAATGACAGAGATGTGTGACGTTCTCACTTCCAGGTAATCTAATTCCAAGACATCAGGAGCTCTTTTATAAAAATCCTGCGTTTGCTGGAGTAAGGTTGCCTGAAATCAAGGAACAGAACCTCTTGAAAGGCGCTATCCCAAGCTCCCTGAAGTTGTGATAGATTTAGCAAAGGTAATCATACTTTTTCTTTTCACCTTCAGATAGGAAATTATTATGGACACTGGGTTTTCTGTTCTTTTTTTCTTGTCTAGTTGATCTTTTAGGTCAGCAAGTTATCCCAATTATTTTATTTTATTTTATTTTTTTAAAGATTTTATTTATTTATTTTTTCCCCCCAAAGCCCCAGTAGATAGTTGTATGTCATAGCTGCACATCCTTCTAGTTGCTGTATGTGGGACTCGGCCTCAGGATGGACGGAGAAGTGGTGCCTCGGTGCGCGCCCGGGATCCGAACCCGGGCCACCAGCATCGGAGCACGTGCACTTAACCACCAAGCCACGGGGCCGGCCCAATCCCAATTATTTTAATCTTTGTACATTAAGAAAGAATTTAAATAATTTGCAGAGGGTGGGGGAATTCAGAGATAAAGGCCTAAAAATTTTACTTGTTTTAGGAAACTATTTAGTGTTATCTAGCGTGTTTTAAGTGTGAAAACATCCTCATAACGATATGTTTTTAATGTTTAACATTTAAAATGCAAGCCTTGTGTAAATGCAAAAGAGAAGAAAAGTAGGATAAGGAAATAAAAAGAAAGGTAGAGAAGTTGGAAAATATTGAAGTATAGGGCATAGGATTGACTTATAGTGTATTGTTAAAGGGGCTTTTGCTTCATCACTGGATTTACTGAAGCTAATTCACAAATGATCATCACCTTTGCCTTGTATTTGAGGAAGATATTAGGGAGATTCTCACTGGATCAAATTGTCTCTAAAAGTGGACCTTTTGGAATTATTAGCTCAAAAATTCTTATTACTTAGGATTGTCCTAAAGTATTGATAAAATAAGTATCTGTAAAACACTGGAATCACGTAACATTTCCCCAAGGTATTTTTTGCCTTTTTTTTTTTTTTTTTTGGTGAGGAAGATTAGCCCTGAGCTAACATTCGATGCCAATCCTCCTCTTTTTGCTGAGGAAGATTGGCCCTGGGCTAACATACATACCCATCTTCCTCTACTTTGTATGGGACGCCGCCACAGCATGGCTTGACAAGTGGTGCATTGTGCGTGCCCGGGATCTGAACCTGCAAACCCTGGGCTGCCGAAGCAGAGTGTGCGCACTTAACTGCTATGCCACCAGGCCGGCCCCTATTTTTTGCTTTTTAATTCTTTAAATAACTAATTGAAAAAAAAAGTTTAATAAGCTTATAATTAATTATAAGTTCTTAGAATAATGCATTTCCACTTTTCTACATAATCTTCTGACAGATGCAAATATTTTTCATCGAGGTTAGCTTTATGATCTGTCTGTAAAAGGATTTAAAGGGAATAAGTGCAAAACTGTTATCCACCTTGTGTCCCTTATAGTAGAGTCAAATAACTTCTTAAACATTTTATTATAGAAATTTTCAAACATAGAAAAGAAAGTAGAAAGAATAATAGTATAATGAACCCTCATGTACTTGTCATCTGGCTTCAACAATTGACAACCTTTTGACAATCTTTCATCCATCCACACCCTCCTCAGCTTTTCTTTTTTGGGCAGGGGGATATTTTGAAGCAAATTTCAGATGTTATATTATTTCACTTATAAATAATTTAGTTATTTGTAGAACTTTTCTTGTTCATTTAAAGCTACTTATTGAGTCCCTTTTATTTTAACTGGCATTGAGTGGTTCCAATGAATCAGAACAAGACCTGCACTAAAATAAAATCATCTATGTAAAGTATCTAGCACAGTAATAAGCACAGAGTAGATCCTTTCCATTCCAATCTGCAAGGGCTTTAAATTTTAAAAATTCACAATAATTCCTTAATATCATAAAACATCTAATCAATGCTCAAAGTTTCATTGATTTTTTTTCTCGTACTTTCTTTTTATAGTTTGAATTAGGATCCACATGAAGTCTTTGGATTGCAATTGGTTGATATATCTTTTAAGATTCTTAATTTACAAGCTCCTCTTCATCTCTTTCTTTTTTGTTTAAACCTTGCCATTTATTTGTTGAAGAAACTGGGTTGTTTGTCCCTTAGGATTTTCTACATAGTATAGTTCAATATGTTCCTCTGTGTCCTGTATTTCTTATAAACTCATAGTAGAACTAAAGCTTGTCAAGACTACTTCATAAGAGGTTTGTGTATTCCCATCTAGAGACACTGAATGTCTGGTGGTCTTTCTTTTCATGATATTAGCAACCATTGGTGGTCATTGTCTAGATTTGTTTTTTATTCTTCATCGTTTACTACAGATGTTTAAAATTAATTAACATAAAGAGGAATTCTCTTTTTTTCTATGTTTGGAAATTTAGATGTAGGCAGTTTTTCTTTGATACGCACTGTATTTATTCCTTGGTTTTCCAGAAATGCTTACATGTTGACCCAGACAAAAGGCCCTTCTGTGCTGAGCTCCTGCACCATGATTTCTTTCATATGGATGGATTTGCTGAGAGGTATAGTTACTGACTCGTGTTTTCCAGGTTGCACCACAACCTAGGGTTAAAGTAAGGCCTCCTTAACAGTAACAAACAGTATTTCTCTTATTTCTCTACACACTTACTTTTGCAGGATCTCAAATATTTACCACCCTACCTCCATTTACCCGTAGCAATAACACAATTCCTAGGAATGGTCCCCTGCGTACAGTAAATTAGGGCTCTTGGTTTTCATGAAGGAGTCACTTCATGCTTTTCTTTCTGTCTTCCTGTGGTGACACCTGCCACTCAGGTCACTGATTTCTGTGTTGATACCAGCTGTGTGATGCATCATCTTGGGTGCTGATGCATTTGCAAGGGTGCCATCTCCTGTTGCTGCTGAACTCGAACCACACCCAGTCCTGTGACACTGCTGACACTGCTGATATGCTGAGACCTTGATGTGCCAAACCTGTGGGTGCCAGCGCTGCTGGCACGGTCTCTTGTGCTGTTCCAGCTGCTGGCATCCGTGCAGCTGACAAAACAAAAAATAGTGAGATGAGTGGCAATGAAATTGCTTTATATTTTTGCAAATCTATTTAATATCTAGCTTAATAAAAGATAGCTGGGTTCTCATTTTTGCTTCTGCATTCAGTTAGTTGTGATATGTTGTTTTGGTTGTAGTATATGAAGAAACTCTGGCCTCCCACAAATATGTATTTGGAAAATGGAAGAGTATTTTAATAGCCCTTTTAGATAATTGTGGTTTTTCTTCTTTGACTTCATACCAAAAATTGAAACTATACCAAAACTTGACAGTGTAGTTTCTTAAAGATTGGTTGCATTGTAGAATCTTAAACCATATCAGTGAACTTTTCTTACCCTGTTATAGTAAAATCCATTGGTCTATCTTGCACTTTGAATAGATCTTTTACCTGCGTGCTTTTGTAACATCTTGACATTCATCATTTGGAAAATATTGTTATACTGTTATGCAGATCTTTAAAATGTTGATACATTTCATTATACAATCAAAAAGTCATAGTCTCTCTCATCAGAAAAGTCTTTACGTACTGGGAATCTGCTAAGCTCACAGTTGTGGATACAAGTTTAACAGAATTCTAATTTTCCATAAAAATTTGAATTTTATCTACACAATATTATCAATTGTGTTCCTGGAAGTGATAAGTTCTTGTGTTCATTTTTTTAAAGAAAGTGTCTGCCAAACACACCAAGTCTGAATAACCATAGTTTTTCTGTCAGTCTTTCTTTCAAGTAAAAAAGTTGTTCCATGAAAAGTGACTGGTTTAGTGTGTATCTCAAACAATCACACAAGTGCTTTTTTTAGGACAACCATTACACTTTGGTCTGTAGCAGAGTTGCTGTATGCATATTTCCTTTTTTTTTTCTTTTTTTGCTGAAGAAGATTTGCCCTGAGCCAACATCTGTTGCAAATCTTCCTCTATTTTGTATGTGGGCTGCCACCACAGCATGGCCACCAACCTGTGGTGAAGGTCCATGCCCGGGAACCGAACCCTGGCTGCTGACGTGGAGCATGCCGAACTTAACCATTAGGCCACTGGGGCTGGCCCTGCATATTTCCGTTTTGTCACAGAATATGAAAAAAGACGTGTGTTCAAGGGTTGAGGTTTAATATAATTAATACTTGTTTACTGCTTCATCAGAGACAATCTTAAATGAAACTGCTTTTTTTGTTAACTGAGAATGTGTGGCTATGAGGAATACAATGACCGCTGGTACAGTCTGGTGCCACTGCTTGTTCTTGGTGAGGCGCCAGCAGTTTTACCCGCCTTTGCTTTTATACCATCCGTGCAAATGTTGACCCGGTGAAAAAGAAGTCATCTTCATATTAAGATAAAATAGCTTTGACCTTTTGAACCTCCTGAAATGTTCTCAAGGATTCCCATGGTCTACAGGCTACCTTTTGAGAACTGCTAATCTAGGCCATAATTTTTCTCATTTTAAATAACACAGTCTAGTTTAATACTCAATTTTTTATAATAAATATCTTAAAAACCAATTTTTTTCTAGATTTATCTGTCTCACACAATTTTAATTTATTGGCAAATGTATTTTTATGTAGGTTTTCTCAGGAACTACAGTTAAAAGTACAGAAAGATGCCAGAAATATTTCTTTATCTAAAAAATCCCAAAACAGAAAGAAAGAAAAGGAAAAAGATGATTCTTTAGGTGAAGAGAGAAAAACACTTGTGGTACAGGTAAATGTCCATGTTTTAATGTGTATTAAAATTTAAGTTTAATATCTCCTTAAATTTTTGGAGGAAAAAAATGAAGATTTAAAAAAACTTTTCTGAGTGGTGAACGAGTTGTTAACTTTTAGCTGAGTTGTTAAAATGTATCTTCTCTGTAGATGTTACCTGTTTAAAAAAAACTTTATGTATCATGTATTGAGTGCCTACTGTGTACCAGCCTGTGCAATAGGGCTTGTCAGGAAATCACACTCATCCAAGAACATTTAGACATGTGTATGCACATCCACATACAAACACACGGACACGAACACACACCATTTTTTTTCTTAAATAATAGGAGAGAAAATTATCATTTTTAGAATTTTACATAAAGTAGAACATTTTAAAATTGAGATTTGGGTATTCAATTTATTTGAAGTTTACTTTTCCTGGTAAGTTATCTGGAATCTGTTCTTACCAGGAACAGATTGGTAAGGACAGATTCCACTACCAACAACTCCCATTTTCTCAAGTGACCCAAAAGAAGAAGGAGTTCTCTATTTTGTGTTTCCTGACTCTAAATATATAAGAACAAAGTGGGCCTGTTTGATTCCTGAAATATATATAAATTCAATATATGTATATGTCATATAAATCTGATTTATATATCAGAGCTAGTGTGAATTGCATTTCCATTTGAAATAAATTTCTGAACAAGAATCCTGGGTTTAATTGTAATTCCATAGGTAGAATAAAGAAAAGAGCACAAAAAGTGTTATCTGTGGAATTCTGCTTTAGTTGACAAGTACTTTATAGGAAGAGGTGATTTTTCATTCTCCTCACGTCATTAATGTTATTAACATTTTTATTAATGGTCAGGATACCAATGCTGATCCCAAAATTAAGGATTCTAAAGTATTTAAAATAAAAGGATCAAAAATTGATGGAGAAAAAGTTGAAAAAGTCAGTCGAGCTTCAAATGCCAGCTGTCTCCATGACAATGGGCAGAGCCACATCAGAACAATGCCTTCAACAAGCCTCAGAGATTGCAGCAATGGCGGTGTGGATCACACAAGGACTCCAGGCCTGGCAATTCCCCCACTTATGCACAATCTTTCTGCAGCGGCTCCCCGTGTTAATTCTGGAATGGGGACTATCCCAGGAGTTCAGAATTACAGGTATGAATTAGGAAAATAAGAACAAAATGTGTGTGGATATATTTGCACAATGCGAGTGTTTGTCAATTCAGCCTCTCTCAGGCTTCTGGATGCTCTTCATTCTTGTCAGGTTGCTGTTTAAAAACACTTTTTGGCCTATGTGATGAAAATTATTAGCATTTGATCAAAAAATTCACCAGAGTCCCAAGAAAGTAGGGTTGTATTGTTTAAGGTGAAGGGAATCTACAGCTATTTAGTCTAGTAACGTGAAAGGAGATTGTCATAATAAAAGAGATAATTGGTTTTGAGGGTCTGCTGCTGCATGGTATGGCTGTGGGCATTTAGTGGTACAAAGAAGCTCCTTTTGGGAATTTTGCTGAAAGGAAGGTAATTTATTTGGTTGGAGTTGGGGCTGGGTGAGAGGAATGAGGGTAGTGGTGAAGGGCTGGATATGTCACCAGATCCATGTGCATTGTATGTTTAAGAATAGGCATTAAATTTGACTAAACTGCAATGTCATTGGTACTGTGTTGTTTGGTTTTATGCTTGAAAAAATATTTACTGCTGGTTCTAAGTTAAATTTTTTGTTATTGTTGTTACAGAGTGGATGAGAAAACCAAGAAGTATTGTATTCCATTTGTTAAACCAAATAAACATTCTCCATCAGGCATTTATAATATTAATGTGACCACATCAGTAAGTGAACTGTTCTCAGTGGTACAAGAGCAAGCATTAGTCATTTCTAGACCTTTATTAATATTAAATATGATAGTGAAGAACTGAGAATTTTATTTGGAGACATATCATAAAGTGGAACCTTAATTGTGCATATATCATCCCAGCCTGTCATAATCATAAATGTGAAAATCTTAAAGTTTAAGTAAGTTTTATAAGTCTGGAAGTTTAAATATAAGATGTTATTATTAAAATAACATCTGTTTTAATTTTTTTGATAACAGTAAATTTTCTTAACCTAATGTTTGGTGTGATCAGTTCTTTTTTAGAGTAGATGAGAAGATAAATTGTCTTCTCTCACCCATACCAAATTTTTGGTGAAAGTATTCTATTTATTCATTTAACAGATATTTATTGATTATGTATTATGTGTAAGACACTGGAATGAATAAGTCAGTCTTTCTCTTCAAGGAGCTCATGGTCTAGCAGAGGATCAACAAATTAAAACATAGTGTCAGATTGTAATAGACGCATGAACAAGGTTCAGAGGTCTCCTGAAGGTTCAGAGGAGCATTACTATGCTCATCGTAGCTACCAGAATGCTTCTTTTTAAAGTTAAGTTAAATCATCATCACTCTTCCACTCAAAACTCCCTCCATTGGCTTCTCATCTCTGAGTAAAGACCAGAGTCCTCAGAGGGCCTGTAAGTCCCTGAAAGACTCACTTCCCCACCCTCTATCCCACCCGGGCAGCTCTCCTTCCTGAATCAATCTATTCCAACCACACCGATTTCCTCCTTATTCCTGGAACGTGGCCAGACGTGCTCCCACGTTTGGGCTTTTGTGCTTGCTGTTTCCTCTGCTTTAGAACATTCTTTCTCTAGATAACCCAAGGAATTTGCTTTTTCTTCTCCTTGGCTTATGTGAAGCCTTATTGTGAGGTCTTCTCTAATACTATAACTCATTTTATCACCCATTACTCTCTATCCCCTCTCCTTGCTTAATTTTTTTCCATTGCATACACCTGACATCCTCTATTTTCTTTTATTTATATATTGTTTGTCTTCCCCACTTCAATATAAGCCTCCAGCGCAGGGATTTGTATTTAGTTTTCCTCCCTGCTCTTCCCCACCTAGAACAGTGTCTAGCACATTGAAGTTGCTTAAGAAATGCGGTGAATGAAGTCTGCCAGGGAAAGGGAGGTATGGACGTATTCCCAAAAGAGTTCTTTTCTCACACATTTCCCTTCTCTACCTTTATCTTTATCCTTAGAGCTGAAAAATATAGTCTTCTTTCATATCTCTCATGATTTGGACATTGCATTTGTTTTTCTTTTAATTATTCTTATCCTACAATTCTGTACCCACAGTACTTTCCTTTTCGATATCCCTTACTGATTTCTTTGTGGATATTTGCATTTTACATTCCTGGTCTGCTTTGGAAGATTATTTTGATCAGGAAGGCTTTTCAGAGTAGCTGGCTCGATACCATTTCGCTGGAATTGATATCAGCCTTCCTTCAGGCATTGCGTAATCAACGCTGGCTGATAATTTAAGATCTTATTTCTGTTTATCTTTCTTTGCAAGAGGGCTTCAAGAAAGAAGGAAAAGATTAGTGGGGACAAGACCCACTAGAGTCTTTTCCTCATGAAAATTAATGCAGGCAGAGCTCAGCCTAAGCTTTTATCAACTTCTAGGTTGAAGACCAGTACCCACCCCGTGCTTCATACCCTAATTCTGAGGTGTGAATAAATATATTATTGCAAATATCTCTTATGTATTTTATTTTTCATTCTCTAAACATGTAAATCTAGTAGTTTGAACACATTATTTATTATTTTTTTGTATTTGCAGATAGTTTTTGTGAGCCGATTATTTTATTTATAGTTGATTTTAACTAAGAAGCTTAGCACTTCTTCTATTAAAAGAGCAAGCAGAAACATCTATAAAAAAGAAACTCAAAAATTCACCCCAGGACTCATGAAGACTTTCTGGGAGGCAGAGTGGCACAATGCACTCTGTTAACTTGAGGCATCAAGAAACCTAAGTGGTTTAACTGCGTCATTATATGTGTGTGTATTTCATTATACATACATATATATGTATATACACATATGTATATATGATTTCATTACACATATGTGGTTTATTTATTTTAGCAAATCACATAATCTCTACGTATTATCTGTTTTGAAAATATGGAAAAGAATATAGAGTTTCTGTGATTCATAAGTGAAACAGATTGGGAAAATGTCAAATTCATAAAAGTGCAGCTGCTGGCCCCGTGGCGTAGTGGTTAAGTTTGTGCGCTCCGCTGTTGGCAGCCCGGTTCCGATCCTGGGCACACATCGACACACCACTTGTCAGGCCAGGCTGTGGCGGCATCCCATATAAAGTGGAGGAAGATGGGCACGGATGTTAGCCCGGGGCCAGTCTTCCTCAGCAAAAAAAGAGGAGGATTGGCATGGATGTTAGCTCAGGGCTGATCTTCCTCACACACACACACACAAAAGTGAAGAATTGAAGTGCTACTACTATCCTGTACTTTATTATGTTTTCAGACTTTGTCAACTATCAAGTAATAGTACTAAGAAAGATTAGGAAAATAATTGAAGTTGTAATTGTTTACTTAATAAAGTGTATTTCTAGGAAAATAGTATCATGTGCTAACTCTGAGGAGCAAGACAAGGACAAATAAAGAAAAATGAGTAACAACATTATACTGGGAAAGCAAAAAACAAGCTAGGAGATGTGATATACACAACAAGATGACCTGTTCAGGATTAAGGTGGCCAACAGCAACTCTGTGCTGAAAATCCCAGTAAGTGTCATAAGGCCTGACTTTGCTGGCCTGAAGGACCAGGACACTGATGCCCATCTTCTAACCTTTTCCTGCTTGCCAAGACTTACACTGAAGGTTGGCAGAGGCAGAAGGAGAAACTCATAGCAACCAAGTAATCCTCTTGTTAGCAATTTTAATAAATTTAATCAGGAAAAGCTATGAAATAATTGGATGAAACTATTGTGTGTGTGTGTGTGTTTCTGTTTTAGGAATGTTTTATTTTCTGGCCTTCAAGGAATACATTTCTTTTCTCTTAGAGGAAGAGATGCTGATAGTCCTCTTTTGTTTTTTTTTAATTAAGGTATAATTGACATGTAACATTATATCAGTTTCAGGGTTTTGTGCGTTATTAATATTCTTCAGATTTTGTGTTATTCTAGCCCTTCAATTCCATAAATTTTAGGATCTGAACATAGTTACAGAAGGCGGCAAGCCTAGCTTACCTGGAAGCTAATTCATTTGTGTTAACCATTCTTATGATATTAGGTCACTAGTGAAAAGAGCCTACTTCAGGCAAATAAGAAAAGAAGGGAATACTCAAAGACAGATGTCCGTTTGCCTGAGCTGAACTATAATCATCGCCCTGAACTCAGAGCCTTGGAGGGCATTGGTATGTTTATAATGCTTTTGCTTTTTCAGCCCTTTTGTTTACATTATTTAAAATGTATGTTAAATAAACTAACAGAATATTAAAAATAAAAATTCATAGTAACTTTACATATTTAAGTGTGTAAATATGTACAGACTTATGTAGAATAAGTACATACAGAGGGACAGATATAGAATGTGAAAAACTAACAAAAATGCCTAATTGTTTTCACTGTACTTATGGTTATTTTTATCTAGCTCGAAATTCCAGGCTAATAAGGAAAGAGAACAAAAATCTCTCAGAATCTCGAATGCCTTCTCTGGCCACTATTGACCTGCATGCCCCGTGTATTGCATTACATCAGGTACAGAAATACTCTTTGTAGGTTGGATGGAACTCAGGTCTCTCTCATACTTCCTATTAAAATATTTTAGAGAGAGTTTGCTGTTAAGGATTAAGCGTGTTTATTGGTGGAATCTGTGCAAGTTTGCTTGTTACATTTTGTTTTATGGCTCATTGCACTTAGTACCTTTATTACATATATATTTATATAAACGTTTCCCAGCTTATAGTAATCAGTTTTTTTATAGATTAAAAATATATGTGTGTGAGTGTATGTGTGTGTAGCCTAGCTATGGCTTTTATATAACTATAGGTTTTGTGGTAGTTTATAGTATTTCACTGCATTAACCCCAAAGTTATAACCTATCTTTCAAAGAGTGATACTCTGAAATTGTTTTTATTCTTTTAAAATGTATTGTCTGTTTGGTACTTTTCCCCAAGACAATCCACTCCATCTGTGCTAAAGATTTGCTATTCCTTATAGTCATCTTTTTCTATAATTTCTCTTATCTCTTCAGAATATTTGTTTCTGCTACTTTTATATCAACACTAGTCATATCAATCATTCTCACATTAAGAAAACTGGCAAACTTTTTAATCTGCTGAGCCAACCCTAACTAGCTACAAACTTTGGATATGTGTCATTGTACTTTCCCTTTACTTCTTCAAGTAAATTTCTCACCTTTGCTTGATGCTAGGCAACTTTTGTGTTGGAATTTAATTCTCCATCCTCTTTATTAAAGCATTTACATTTCATGGAGAGCACCTGTATGTTGCCTCCTTATCTATGTGGATGCTTTTTCCTACTGTTACTCCTTAAATAATTTTGTAGAGCTCTACGCACAAGGGGAATAATATTGCTGAGGATAACAAATTACAGAGGCACTTACTCAGTGATACTGAGAAAAAGGTTTATTGACTGCTGTTGCTTTGCCTTATCTCTTGCCAACAATTTCCATAGTAATGTAATCAAAATTAAACAAATTCCTGTTGTGTGAAGATTAATCACTGTCACAAATTTTACATTTAGGAGCTACAGAGTCTCAATAAATTCCTCATATACTTCTAAATTAAATTTGTGGATTTTAAAGGTGCAGAATTTGTCACTTGCTCTTTGTGAGTGCACTATTGTTCAAAACCACTTTTCAGGGCTGACATAACCAAATCTCGTTTCATGCAATGGAAGAAAGCCTTTGGCTACCTTCACACTTCTTCAATATTTTTATTTATTGTTCTGAACTAATCCTTTTATACTTATAAACTGGTTCTGCATTTTTACTCTCAATTTACTTGTTCAATTTCCAGTTGTATTTAAAATACAATAAAAGAGAAAGTAGGTGTAGCAAAAAACACAAATTAACACCCAAATAACAAGAGTTTATGTGTAGAAAATCTAAATGGGAAAAGAAACGACAGGAGACTGAAAGCAGAAGGCCTTCTGGCAGAAGCTGTGACCTTCCTTGCACTCTTACTTTATGGTATTCATCACCACATTAACTACATTTTGTTTCTGTACATAACACAAAAAATGTTCACATTTATAAAGTCTGTTATGTACCTGATGGAACAATCTGTAAGACAGATTTTTGTAAGTAGAGTATTGCATAAGCTATGGACTCTGTCTCCACTCCCCCACCCCCTACACGCTTGCATACATTATGTACTTAGACACGTAGCTACACATTTTTCCTCTAAGCACTGTTTTTTTTTTTTTTTTTGGTGAGGAAGATTGTTCCTGAGCTAACATCTGTACCAATATTCCTCTGTTTTGTATGTGGGACACCGCCACAGCAAGCATGGCTTGATAAGCAGTGTGTACGTCTGTGCCCGGGATCCAAACCCACGAACCCTGGGCTGCTGAAGCGGAACGTGCAAACTTAACCACTACACCACCGGGCCAGCTCCTGCACTGTTTTAGCTTTATCCCATAAATTTTGATATGTTTTATTTTATTATCATTCAATCAAAACATTTTATTTCCCTTGTAATTTCTTCTTTAACCCATGAATTATTTAGAAATGTGTTGTTTCATGGTTAGGTATTTAGAGTTTCCCTAGATATTTTATTATTACTGATTTGTAATTTAATTCCATGTGGTCAGAGAATATACTTTGTATGATTTTGATTCTTTTAGATTCATTGAGATGTGTTTTATGGCCCAGTATATGGTTTACCTTGGTGAATGAACCTTGTTCCCTTGAAAATAGTATATATTCTTTAGTTGTTGGATGTAGTGTTCTATAGATGTGAAATTAGATTAAGGTGGTCGATAGTATTGTTCAGATCTATGTTTCTAATGATTTTTTTGTTTAGTTCTATCAGTTCCTGAAAGAATACTGTCAAAATCTTTTACTGTGATTGTAGAATTGTTGATTTTTCTCTTATATCTGTTTACTTTTGCTTCATGTATTTAAAATCTCTATTGTTAAGTACAAGCACACTTAAAATAGTTTTGTCTCCTGATACACAGTCTCTTTTATCATTATGAAATGTCTCTCTTTATCTCTCTCTGTGCTCTGTGCCTTGAAGTCTATCTTATCTGAGATTAAAATAGCCACTCCAGCCTACTTACACTTATTTGTTTCCATGGTATGTCTTTTTACGTTCAACCTATCTGGTTTTTATATTTGAAGTGTTTCTTTTGCCAATAGCATGTAAGTAGGGTCTTTCCTTTGCATCCATTCTGTCAACTCCAATTCTTTGGATTGGAATGCGTATTAGTTTTCTATTGCTGCTAACAAATTACTACCAACTTAAAACAATATCCGTTTATTATCTCAGAGTTTCCATGGGTCAGAAGCTGGGACACAGCTACTTCTCTCCTTAAGGGTCTCACAGGCCAAAAGCAAGATGTCAGCAGGCCTGCCTTTCTTCGGGAGGCCCTAGGGAAGAATCTATTTCCAGGATCATTCATGGTGTTGGTAGAATTTAGTTCCATGTGGCTGTGGGACTGAGGTCCCTGTGTCCTTACTGGCTGACACCTGGGGGTTGTTCTCAGCTTCTAGAGGCCACCCACATTCGTTGGCTCATGGCCTCATTCCACCATCTCCAAAGCCAGGAACAGTGGTCAAATCCTTCTTACTTTTTGACTCTCTCTTATCTCCCCTTCTGCCTCATCTCTCTGACTCACTCTTCTGCTTTTAAGAGCACATGTGATTACATTGGGCCCACCAGGATAATCTCTCTATCTTAGGGTTAGGTGATTAGTAACATTAATTCCAGGTGCAAAGTCCCTTCATGGCAGTAGCTGAATTTGTTTGATTGACTAACCAGGGACAGGAATCTTAGAGATATCTTTAGAATTCTGTGTACTACTGAATATTTAGGCCATTAACATTTAATGTGGTTATTTATATGTTTGAATCTAGCTGTTCTATTTTCCCTTTCTAGTCTTCTTTTGAATGTTTTTATTATTGGCTTTTTGGGGATATTTCTTTTTATTATTTTTTTAGTGATTGCTCTAGGGATTACAATATACATAACTAATCTTTCACAGTCTACTTAGAGTAAATACTGTACCACTTATAAAACATAGAAACCTTGCAAACATATTTTCCCCCAAACCTAAACTTTATGTCAGAGTTATATGTATTTTATTTATATACATTGAAAACCCCACTACACAATACTGAACTTTTGCTTTAAACAGTAAAAAATATTTTAAACAATTTATGAGAAAAAACTAGTCTTCTATATTTATCTAGCTACTTACTATTTCTGTTGTTCTTCCTTTTTCTTAAAGATTACAGTTTTATTTTCTGCTATTATTTTCCTTCAGCCTGAAAAACTTCCTGTAGCATTTCTTGCAGAGCGGGTCTTATGGTAACAAACTTTTAGTTTTATTCATTTGAGAATGACTTTATTTTGCCTTCATTCCTGAAATATATTTTCATCGGATATAGAATTTGAGTTGGTAGGGTTTTTTTTTTTTAATTTTTCTCCCAGGACTATAAAGATATTATTCCTTTGTCTTCTGATCTCTGTGATTTCTGGACAAATCTCAGGCATTTGAATTGTTGTTCCCTTGTAAATAATGTTTTATTTTTCTCTAGCTGCTTTCAAGATTTAATCTTTATCTTTCGTATTCGGTAGTTTGAATATGATATGTCTAGGCACAGTTTTCTTTGAGTGTATCCTGTTTGGGGTTTGCTGAGCTTCTTGAATCTGTAAACTTGTCTCTTTTACCGAATTTGGGAAATTTTTGTTAATTATTTCCTCAAATTTTTTTTTTCTGCCACAATCTCTTTCTCTTCTCCTTCTGAGATTCCGATGACATATATATTAGACCTTTTGGTATTTTCTCACAGATTCCTGAGACTCTGTTCACTTTCTACTAAGAATTCCTATTCCTTCATTCATTTCAAGTATGTTTTCCTTTACTTCATGTAACATAGGTATAATGGTTGCTTTAAAGTCTATATATGTATATGTACACACACACACACATATATAAATATATATTTTATATATATACACATACATGCATGTACAGAAATATACGTAAATAACTACATATATAAAGTTCTAACATCTGGACCATCTCAGGATTGATATCTCTTGATTGCCCTTTCTCTTGAGAATTGATCACACTTTTGTAGACCTTCTTATGTCCAGTAATTTTGGATTGTATCTTGGATATTGTGAATGTTATATTGTGTAGTCTCTGGGTCCTGCTATAATCCTCTGGAGAATATTGAAATTTTTATTTTAGCAGGCAGTCACTCAAGTTTCATTCACACTGTAAATCCTGCCTTACCTTCTGTGACAGGTGGTTCAAACCTCAGTTCTCTAAGTCTTTGCTATGCTGGTTTGGAGCTATCCCGTGTTTGGAGCATGAATCCTCAGGAATTGGACTGAGACTTCTGTGGGTTTATACACAGAATTAGAGGATGCCCTTCTCTAGTTCTTCTTCCTCCAGAATTCCTCCCATACTTTTTGCCATGCAGGGACCCTTTTCCTGGTTTCTCTGGTTATAAAGATGGAGTTTCTTTCAGACTTTTAGCCTCTTGTACTTCCTCACTACTCTGAGACTAGGGCCTGCCCTTTGGGCAAAGGCACAGGAGTGAAAAACAACGTTGGAAACCAACCCCCACGTGAAGAGTCACATCTTCAAGTTTTGACTCCTCTCTCTTAATCCTCAGTTGTTTTTTGTATTTTTCCCAAAGGGTTTGTTTGTTTGTTTTGTTTGTTTGTTCTTTTGGTATTAAGTAGGAGAGATGGGTTGTAGTTGGTTTACACTGCCCTGGCGCATCAGAAGTATCTTTTAACATATGTATCAATAAAGAGGTCAAAGAATAATGTCCCCTTACTTCATCTTCTTCTGTGCAAGCATCTTGAGCTATGAATAGTTCATTCTAAACATCTGCTATTTGAACAACAAGAATTGGGATTTTTGGGGAATGAGACTTTTACAATTACTGGGAATCTCTAATGCTTGATTATTAACTTATAGGTATCAGGATCTCCCCTGTCAGATGATTCGGAGGCTGATTTGCCTCGAATGGAACACCAGCACTGAGTGTCATTTTGGTTCTGAACTGGGTATGTCTGATTTCTCATACTTAAAGCTGTGTAACCTTTCATGAGAAATATTTTGTAGCTTGCCAAAGATCAAATTCTGCAGCCGAAACATTCTGCAATGGTTGATTCCGTGAGAACTCCTGATAGTTGTACCACTTGAAAAAACAGAAAGAGCATTTGTCTCTGTGATGAAATCCATTTTCATAGATTCACTAATCTCCTGTATTTTATTGGATACAGTAATGTGAATTTAGGGTGACAAGTGCTCCAGAAGGATATATACTCATCTCCATTATCAGTGATTTGCCCTTCGGGCTTGTGAAGCAGGAAAGATGAAATGATTGCTTGGTAGTCTTTTTCCCAATAAAGAGAGATCAGCACTATACCAAATACATGATTGCCTTCCTTTCAAATATAACTTTTTAGTGCTAAAAAAACAAAAGTCCGACCTTTTTGAGTGATAATTTGCTAGGTGACCTCAGACAAGTCATTCAATGTTTAATATCTCATTAACTCTGTAAAATGTGATGATAATAAAATCCCACGTTCTCATACTGTGTTATTGAAGTTAATCTGATAACCTCCACAAAGCATTTTGAACATCTGTGACATCAAATGTGAATTTACTGTGAAGTGAACATAAGTTTCAATCCCTCATTTGCACATGTCTCTTCCAACGCCCCAGGAAAAGTCTTTGCTGTGCATTCTTTATATATACTGTATAAACTTGTACAAAACTTGGATCTATCTTGTCAAAATTAGTCATTATTTGCATAAAAGGAGATAGTGTGCTATACATGATAATTTTTTTTGGTAATTATCCTAAAGATAGTCTTTAAAATCTTGTTTTTGATACATGTGATCTAAGGTTTTCTTAGACTATGTAATACCTACCAATATTATCAATATGTACAATATGAGAAAGCAGGTGAGATAGAAATCGATTTCTAGGAAGACTTCATGTAAAATATTTGGTGGCATATATCCCCTTATGCTTTAGATGCTGCTCTAGCACTTGAGATGACATCCTCTTGCAACAAAAGTGCTGATATCCTAGAAGGAGAGATTCGTGGCTCTGATCATTTACTTCTGAACTGCCTGCATTTTCTGAGAAAGGCCTTGCAGAAGAAGGCAAGACCAAGACTTGCAAGTGTTTCAAAGGAATATTGAACAAGTGCCCCTCCCCAGCTTTATCCCATCACCTTTCAGGTCCACTGATGCTATTTCAAGATAGTGATATGGTTCTTGTTACACGAATGTGTATTTACTATTAGTAGATTGTGTTTTAAAAGTTACCCAAGATTAAAAGTGAGAAAAAAAAGGGAGAGAGAGAGAGAAACATTATAAAAGGTTATTTATGCATTGAACTTTGTGTGTTATCTGTATAAATGTGTACATTTATGTAGGAGTGGGTTTGGTGGAAGTAGGTGATAAAAACTAGGATCAGTTGAAGAAAATGAAAAAACAAGAATCAGTAAGAGAAAATGTTTCCTTTACCCTATCTTAACTATAAAAACACATTTAAAAATCTTGCTTGTTTCTAGGCTTTAAGGAGATGTGTCACTGCTCTCTGTGGATAGACGTATGTCTTTGGTTTCTGTGATTATTGTTGATGTTTGATCAGTGTATTATGGGAATCTGGCCTCTTTGCTGATCTTCTAAGAACCACACTAAAGCAAATTTCACAAAGAAACCTTTTATTTCTAATGACTTAGCATGACTCTGGCATTGGATAGTCCTCTGTTTTGTAAGATTCTGGTGCTAATGTTCCTGTGTGCAGAAACATGATTGGAACAAGAGCGGTGAAGGAGAATTTTGTAGGTATACCTTGGACTTGAGGACTGTGCTTCTCATTGAAAGAAGAGGTATACGTACAAAATTAGATGGGAAGCAGGATTACCAATTGACTAGGACTGATTACTCTTCTCTGGGCCAACTGCTATTGACTTCCCCCGCTGAAGAGGCTTGGGGGAGGGGATGTGCACAGTTAAGGACTTCGCAGCTGTCCACCCATGGTTTCAAGGTGATATTAGAACCCAGAGATGTTCCTGTCTCCTTGTTCTGTCAACCACTTAGGCCTTCCCACAAGCTTTTCACCAAGGTGCAAAATCATTTACCTACCACCCACACAACTTTTCTAAAGCACTGGGCCACAACTTTTAGGTGGGAGACTTAAACCAATTTGGCTCCAGGTTTTTGGTTTCTGAGTTTCCAGTCATGCTCTGCATTTGTCATTTTAGAGAATGGTTATTAAGGGGACCAGAATTTGTGTGGGTTTTTTTGCCTTAACCAGTTAACAGTGTGTTGTTTTTTCCAAAAAGCATTGATTAGAACTTAGCCCAAGAATTTAACTAGCACTTTTCTCTATTACTCTGGGGAGCTTAATATTGAAATTCTGACCTTAGATACGTGGGCCTCAAGAGAGTAGGACATTCAGGAGGAGGCAGAATAAGAGGTTCCAATGAGGAGGTCTATAGGTAGTTCAATTAAAGTTTGGCCTTGATTTTGAGGCTCTATCTTTAACCCCTGACCTGGTATTTGACTAGATTGGTATGGCTAGCACACTGAACAAAATTAGTGTATAGGCATTAATAGGCGTCACATTAAAATATTATTATTTTATTTTTACTTTGAAAAATATTGCCAACAGACTCTACAGCATGGAAAGCAGACAATACTTAAAAGCCAAGTGGTTCTCCAGCTTATTTCAAGGTTGTTTTTATTTAAAGATCGGTGTGAAAATATCACCTCAATGTCTGAGAGTTTAGGATCAGTTACATTCTCATTTCTATATTTGCTTTTGGTGTCTTTTGTCTACTAAAACATTTTGTGAACTTTAGAATTAAAGAAATAAAAATTACTATAAGTCAAAGTTGAACCTTGAGGATCATATCTGGTTAGAATCTTGGCAGAACTACTTGAAAAAGAAGATTTTGCAAATTGGGGCTATAGATACTGAGTCAAAATCATCCTTTTTTTCAGTTTAAGGTTACTTTGTCTCTCCTTACAAGGGTACTATTAAGCCACATACTAACAGGAAATATGTGTATGTACTGGTGGGGAGAAATGGGTTTGCTGTGTGTATGTATGTTTTAAAATTAGTAAATATTATATCTTACTGATCTCCATAGATGGTTTTTATTTGCACTTATTTAATTGAGAGACTATAAATAATGTATACAATACTGTATGGTAATTAACAAATAAGTTTGAAATAATCTGTTAATTCTTTTTTGGAAACGTTGGATATAGGAGAGGTAAGTTATTTTTCTTGTACAGCCAGTGATACAAGCAGCCTGGTCATAAAGGAACATGTCTTGTACAGACTACCTGGTAAAAGTTGTGACAGACTCAGGCTTAGAACGTTGGTTAGAATAGCTGACTTCCTATTGAAATGGGAACGTAGAAGATGTGTTTTCTTATGTGACTATCTCATTATTGGTTCCTTTATTTTAGTTGTGCTGCAAGATAAGACTAGATCTGTACTAAACGGTGAGTCAGACTAGACCGAAAAATGTGGTTGATTTGTTTTCTAAGCCATCCCCTATACAACTGAACCACGGAATCAGAAACACCGGGGGCACTGTTCCTACTGCTTTAAGGCTAGTCCTAGTAAATTGGACTAAACAGGATTTTCTCTGTTGTTTTGTGTAAAGTGTTTTTACATTAGAAATGAGCCATTAACACTCCTCTATGTGAATGAAAAGTTATGTTCTCACATTGCTTTTTAAAGGGTCTTATTTTTTCTGTTGGTAGCTTCAGACTTGAAATAACTTGAAAATGTAATTAACATACACCTTATCTGTTTCTTAACATGTCCTTCTGAGAAGTACCTCACTGTAAATCTTGACATTGTTTGTAAGTAACCTGTGATTTAGAGCTTTGTGTTTATAGATGTTTGTGGATATTTGATGTTGAATGTATTATACACTGAGAAATTTTCTTAAAAAAAAAAAACAAAACAAAAAGCCCATTTACAAAATGTCATTTTCCTTTGTGAAATTTTATTTCCCCCCATTGCATAGCCTTGTTAAATCCCTTCTTGTTCTACTTTGGCATGCAGGGCCATCTCCTGTAGAAGTAAGGAAGGTTCTAGCAAAATTTTGGAAAATGTATTGTTGGTTAACATGAATTAAGAAAGAATCTGGGAAATGAAACCAAAATATCTCAATTAAGCACTGAGACTAGGGTAGGAGCTCCTATGAAGAGAGAGAACAGATTTTTATGTCAGTTTATCTGCAGTCAGCTGTCTCCATGCTTCTAGATCTGGAAAGTCATCTCCGTTAACAATGCTGCTAGAAATTAAAACTATCCCTCACCCGACGACAACAGTGTGTCAGTTGGTTATTCCCTCCTTAATCTGTTTTCAGCCCTCTTCCTTGGATCATCACTCCTTTTACTTACATGTACACCTACCTGTCTGTCTCTCCCACTGTATTTTTTTAAGTAGAAAAGCTGTTTATTAAGTTGCTCCTAGACCCTCCAGAAGAGTCGAGGCCAGATTCTGAAGGCACACAGGCAAGAACAACACCCAGTGTCACTGCCCCCACTAAACTTCCTGTGTCTCTAAAGATTGGGAACCACAACTTATTTATCTATTTCTGCTCCACACCATCTAGCACAGTGATTTCTATGTGACAATAGTAATAATAATCCTATGAAGGTAGGAATGTTAGTCATATTTTACAGGCAAGGTAATAGGCTTAAAAAGTTTATGGAATTTACTCAGTGTCACTTAATAAATGATAGAGCCATGCATGTTTGTTGAAATCAATATATGGCCATGATTACTTAGATCTGGAATCAATTTTAAAAATTTTTCTTTAGATAACATAAACTTTTGCATCCTCATTCACTTACAGAGGAGCAAGTGTGTTTCCCCAGCCATCAAACAAAACTTCATTCTAATTAAGCCGAATTTGGATACTGCTCACCTTGAATTAAGCACTGTAGCCAGGGGAATGGTATGCACTGATTGGCTGGGGCGTCTGTTAAATTCCTTTGTCTGAATTAACAATGAGAATGAAAGGAAACAGGATTATGCTGATTGGTTTTGGCCAATGACAGCCTATCCATGGAACCACCCGGCTTCTACAAAGCCCAGGAGGTATGCACAGAATGGATGCTGGAGAAACAATCACAGTGCTCACCAGAGATGGACATTTTGAAGGTGCAAAAGGTGTGCTTCATTTTAGATTTTGACTGCTTCTGCCAAATTGTCCTCCAAAAATGCTGTACCAATTTATATTGCCACCATCAGTTTATGAGAAAGTCTATTTCCCCACACCCAGACCATATTAGATACTACTAATAATTTCCATTCTGACCAATCTGATGGGTGAAAATTATCTTGCTTTAGTTTATATTTTCTTGATTACCACTGATGTTACACATATTTTAATGTATTTTTTTCTTTTTACATATTTATTGGTCATTTGAGTTTCTTCTTCTGTAAATAAAGGATATTAAAGGTATTAAAAAAAGATAAAGCAGATTTTTGTTTGAGTATTGGAGATTTTCCTTTGTAGATGTGTTTCCTGTCTCCTGAAAACAAAGGCAAACACCAGATTCAGATAATATATTTTGGCCCAAACTATATTGTAGATCAAAACTTATTTTGTACTGGGAAATGCAACCCAGCCAGAAGGATGTATTTTTCATTACACTTGTCTTCCTAAGTAAGGTGGTCAGGTCCCTTTTCTTCTGTTGGGTCTGGGGAGGAAATAAGTTAATGAGTGATAAGCACTTCTCCCTTCTAGGGTAGAGGGAGAAGTCGGTTCTGTTTGGATGGACAGGAATTATTTAAGGAGAGTTATGAAAGTCTGAGCTCGGGGGTTGCTGCAGCTGACCTTACAGCCATGTCACTAGGATGACACCTTACCCCTTTGGCTCTGCCTGGGACTGCCCACTGCTGCCAAGCTGGGATCCAGGGGCGGGCAGTAAAGTCCCACTCACTGTAAGACATATCCTTCCCAAGGGGAAAAATGCTAAAACCTGTGAGGAATTTTATCTGAGGGGTATTATCTGTTCCTTTTGTCCATGCAATAAACGGTCTTCTTTTTCCGTTTTTAAGGGCCCAGTGTTAAGGAGTGCCTGATCTATTTGAACCATAGGAGTGGCAAGGAAGAGCTGTAACAGCTGGTCCCTCAGATGGTACCGCCAGTGGAGTGGCGCACCCTAGTGGACATTGATAGTTAAACACTCCAATAGTCCAGTTCTAGGGATTTATGAAGCACAGCGGGAGCAGGAGAGACCCAATGCCTCTGGTCTCTGTTTCTGCGATTGCGTCAGGGCTCCCCTAATGTCAGCAGGTGGCTGGTGACTCAGAGATCAGCAAGGTAGAACGAGTGGCTGGAGGAGGGTTCGGCTGATGGGAGCATGGGAGTAGTGGGGAAGAGCTGTGGACTTCACGGAGAATCCTGAGTCAAAGAAAAAGAAGTTGGAGAATTATCAAGGTAAATTTGCCTCACAATGATGAAATGTGAACAGATGGGCAAAGGCAGAGCAGCAGGAAGGCCAATCAGTGCTAATCCAAAAAGGACCCTGAACATCTTTGGAATTAATTAGAAATATGGTTTTCAAGTGTGATTTCTATATAAGCAGCAAAATGTAAGTTGATGCTCACAATGAATGGAAATTTGAAAATTAGTCCACACTGGCACTGGCTATTTTTCTTGATTATATTGGAATGCAGTCTAGGGAGTTTGTATGGTACAGCCCCAGACACATTTCCAGACTTGATGTCAGTTAGCTAATATGTATGTTAAGTCAGAAGTCAGTGCAATGGAATTCTGAATCTGAAAAAGTGCAGAGCATGCTGTTGAGGGGAAATAAACTATCTATTTTGTGTCTAAAATTGAAGTCCTTAATATACCTCTCAACATGTTGATTTGAAAAAAAATTACCAAAGAAAACTGAAAAGGGACTATAGAAAAGGAGAAATACTTTGCTAATATGGAAACAGAACTTTGAAATGCATTTTGAACACAATTTTATTACTATGACTGTATGAAATCCACCTCTATTCTGAATGAGGGTGAGTATCTAGTTCTCCAAGTGAAGGAAAACTGAAAGATATTTCCAAAGAACTTAAAGTGTATTATGTGCAGAGCATGTAATAAACCTCCTATTTAGAACATTAGCCAAGGCATATATAAATTTTGTTGTCAGAAAATCTGTTTCTCAAACCAACCCTGATTGCCTAGTGGTTAAATTTCCATGCTCGCCACCTCAGCAGCCCAGGTTCATTTCCTGATCACGAAATGACACCACTTATCTGTCAGCAGCCCAGGTTCATTTCCTGGTCATGAAACCACACCACTCATCTGTCAGTTGCCATGCTGTGGCAGTGGCTCACGTAGAAGAACTAGAACAACTTACAACTAGGATATACAACCATGTACTGGGGCTTTGGAGGAAGAAGAAGAAAAAAAGAGGAAGATAGCAACAGATGTTAGCTCAGGGCAAATCCTTCCCTGCAAAAACAAAACAAAACAAAACAAAAAACCCCCAGAAAATCAGTTTCTCCTTGCCCATTGAACAGATATTTAAGGAATAACAGTTTGAGGAGGCATCTCAAATAATGAGCCTTCCCAGGAAACCTATATGTCTTGATCTGGCTTTGGGGGAGAGATTTTACAAAGAGGACTAGACTCAGATTTTAAAAAAGTGATAGATGCTGCAATAAAATCCTGAAAAAATTACAAAATTAAGTGAGCATTAAACTGGAGGATTCTCTATCTCTTGTTGCCATTCTGATCTATTCTCTAAGAAAGTACTGGAAGAGAGATATTATCTGCAATGAAACAGAGAAAGATTCATGTTAAAATTCCTGAAAGAAAGCTGAAAGCATGCACTGGTGGCCAGTAACTTTTATTTGAGAGGGATATTTGTACCTTATCTTTCTCTCCTCAATAGTTCTTTTTTTCTGGAGAAGATTTTAAAATCCTGAGATTTCCCCTGATACGTGGGAATTGATTTGCAAGCAAACAGGGTTAAATATCAGGAGGTTTAAAAGTTCGTTTATTTAACAAATATTTATCAAGTCCCTACCATATGCAGGTATTGTTTTAAGTCTTGGGATAAAGGAGTAAACACAACAGACACAAACCACTGCCTTTACGGAGCTCCCTTTCTGATGTGAAAGATGAATAATAAAAAAGATAACTGAGAATACATAGAGAATGATTGAATGTGATTCATGCTAGGAATAAAAATACAGCTGGGATGGGGAGAAGAAGTGGGTCTGTGCCTACACATTTAGATAGGGAACAGAGAGGTGGCATTTTATGAATGTCCTGAAAGAAGTGAGGGAAGGACCATGTGGATAATGTGGATATTGGGGGTAAGAGCACTGTAGACAGAGGGATCAGCAGGGGCACAGGCCCTGAGGAGGGAGTGTGCTGGTTCATTTGAGGAGCAGCTAGGAGGGCAGTGTGTCTGGAGTGGAGTGAGAAAGGATGAGAGTAGTGTGAGATGAGGTCAGAGAGGAAGATGCTGGGGATGGCAAGTGGGGAGGCCAGGTCATGCAGGCCACCAAAAGGACTTGTACATCTGTGCTAAGAGGTTTCAGATATGATAGTTTATTTGCAATGGTGCCTTCCATACAAATCACTGAACAGCTACTGTCCCATTCATGCTTATAAATTTCCAACGTTGTAATTGTGAGAGATATTTTCTCTTTGGAATGTGTGTTTATCAGTTTTTGTGATTCTTTGGCCAGCCAACTTTATGAAGTATAGGGTTTATTTAAGGCTGTTTAAAAATTTCTGGTTTAAACTGAATTAGCAGTCCAAAATACATGGGACGAGAAACAAGGGAAAGAAACAACTGAAAAACAAGTGATAAAATGTCAGCATTAAGCCCTCATATATCAATACTCACTCTAAATGTAAATGGATTGAATTCCTCAATCAAAAGACACAGAGTGGCTGGATGGATTGAAAAACAAGACCCAACAATTTGCTGCCTCCAGGAAACACATCTCAGCTCTAAAAACAAACACAGGCTTAGAGTGAAGGGATGGAAGACAATACTCCAAGCTAATGGCAAACAAAAGAAAGCAGGTGTTGCCATACTTCTATCAGACAAAGTAGACTTCAAGATAAAAAAGGTAATGAGAGACAAAGAGGGGCAATATATAATGATAAAAGGGACACTCCACCAAGAAGACATATCACTTATAAGTATATATGCACCTAACACAGGAGCACCAAAGTACATAAAGCAACTATTAACAAACCTAAAAGGAGATATCAACAACACAATAATAGTAGGGGACCTTAACACCCCACTTACATCAATGGATAGATCATCCAGACAGAAAGTTAATAAGGAAATAGTGGACTTAAATGAAAAACGAGACCAGATGGACTTAATAGATATATAGAGAGCACTCCATCCAAAAAGAGCAAATTACACATTCTTCTCAAGCACGCATGGAACATTCTCAAGGATAGACCATATGTTAGGAAACAAGACAAACCTCTATAAATTTAAGAAGACTGAAATCATAACAAGTATCTTTTCCGACCATAATGCTATGAAACTAGAAATCAACTACAAGAAAAAAGCTAGGAAAGTGACAAAGATGTGGAGACTAACAACATGCTACTGAACAACCAATGGATCATCGAAGAAATCAAAGGAGAAATCAAAGAATATCTGGTGATGATGAAAATGAAAATACACCATACCAACTCATATGGGATGCAGCAAAAGCAGTCCTGAGACGGAAATTCATAGCATTACAGGGCCACCTTAACAAACAAGAAAAATCCCAAATAAGTAACCTTAAACTACACCTAACAGAATTAGAAAAAGAAGGACAAACAAAGCCCAAAGTCAGCAGAAGGAGGGAAATAATAAAAATTATAGCAGAAATAAATGAAATTGAAACCAAAAAAACAGTAGAAAGGATCAATGAAACAAAAAGCTGGTTCTTTGAGAAGATAAACAAAATTGACAAACTCTTAGCCAAACTCACCAAGAACAAAAGAGATAAGGCTCAAATAAAGAAAATTACAAATGAAAGAGAGAAATCACAATGGATAACACAGAAATACAAAGGATTATAAGAGAATACTATGAAAAACTATATACCAACAAATTGGACAATCTAGAAGAAATGGATAAATTCTTAGACTCATACAATCTCCCAAAACGGAATCAAGAAGTAGAGAATCTGAACAGACCAATCACAAGTAGAGAGATTGTAACAGAAATCAAAAACCTCCCAAAAAATAAAAGTCCAGAACCAGATGGCTTCTCTGGAGAATTTTACCAAACATTCAAAGATTTAATACCCATCCCTCTCAAACTATTCCAAAAAGTAGAGGAAGATGGAACACTTCCTAACACATTCTTCCAGGCCAACATCACTCTGATACCAAAGCCAGACAAGGACAATACAAAGAAGGAAAATTACAGGCCAATATTGCTGATGAACATAGATGCAAAAATCCTCAATAAAATATTGGCAAACCAAATACAGCAATACATTAGAAAGATCATACACCATGATCAAGTGGGATTTATACCAGAGACACAGGGTTGGTTCAACATCTGCAAATCAATCAGTGTGATACACCACATTAACAAAATGAGGAATAAAAAACCACATGATCATCTCAGTAGATGCAGAGAAAGCATTTGACAAGATCCAACATCCATTTATGATAAAAACTCTCAAAAAAATGGGAATAGAAGGAAAGTACCTCAACATGATAAAGGCCATATATGACAAACCCACAGCCCACATCATACTCAATGGGGAAGAACTGAAAGCCATCCCTCTGAGAACAGGAACAAGACAAAGGTGCCCACACTCACCATTCTTATTCAACATAGTACTGGAGGTTCTGGCCAGAGCAATTAGGCAAGAAAAAGGAATAAAAGGAATCCAAATAGGCAACGAAGAAGTGAAACTCTTGCTGTTTGCAGAAGACATGATTTTATATATAGAAATCCCTAAAGAATCCATCAAAAAACTATTAGAAATAATCAACAACTACAGCAAATTTGCAGGGTACAAAATCAACTGACAAAAATCAGTTCCATTTCTATACACTAATAATGAACTAACAGTAAGAGAACTCAAGAATACGACCCCATTTACCATCGTAACAAAAGGAATAAAATGCCTAGGGATAAATGTAACCAAGGAGGTGAGAGACCTATACAATGAAAACTATAAGACATTATTGAAAGAAATTGATAATGACATAAATAAATGGAAAGATATCCCATGCACATGAATTGGAAGAATAAACATTGTTAAAATGTCCATAAAGCAATCTACAGATTCAATGCAATCCCAATCAGAATCCCAATGACATTCTTCGTGGAAATACAACAGAGAGTCCTAAAATTCACATGGGGCAACAGAAGACCCTGAATAGCTAAAGCAATCCTGAGAAAAAAGAACAAAGCTGGAGGCATCGCAATTCCTGACTTCAAAATATACTACAAAGCTATAAAAATCAAAACAACATAGTACTAGTACAAAAACAGACATACAGATCAATGGAACATAATTGAAAGTCCAGAAATAAAACCACACACATATATAGACAGCTAATCTTCAACAAAGGAGCTAAGAACATAGAATGGAGAAAGGAAAGTCTCTTCAACAAATGGTGCTGGGAAAACTGGACAGCCACATGCAAAAGAGTGAAAGCAGACCATTATCTTTTGCCACACACAAAAATTAACTCAAAATGGATCAAAGACTTGAAGGTAAGACCTGAAACTATAACACTCCTAGAAGAAAACATACGCAGAACATTCTTTGACATTGGTCTTAAAAAGAGGGATCTTTTTGAATTCCATGTTTACTCGTATAAGGGAAACAAAAGTAAAAATAAATGAGTGGGACTTTATCAGACTAAAGAACTTCTGCAAGGCAAAGGAAACCAGGATCTAAATGAAAAGACAACCCACCAGCTGGGAGATGATATTTGCAAGTCATATATCCAACAAGGGGTTAATCTCCATTATATATAAAGAACTCACACATCAGAACAACAAAAAACCAAATAACCTGATCAAAAAATGGGCAGAGGATATGAACAGACATTTTTCCAAGAAAGATATATAGATGGTCAATAGGCACATGAAAAGATGTTCAACATCACTAATCATCAGGGAAATGCAAATCAAAATTACACTAAGATATCAACTTACACCTGTGAGAATAGCTATAATCACCAAGGCAAAAAATAACAAATATTGAACAGGATGTGGATAAAAGGGAACCCTCGTTCACTGCTGGTGGGAATGCAAACTGGTGCAGCCTCTATGGAAAACAGTATGGAGATACCTCAAAAAATTGAAAATAGAAATACCTTATGATCCAGCTATCTCACTTTATACAAAGAACTTGAAATCAACAATCCAAAGAGGCTTGTGCACCCCTATGTTCATTGCAGCATTATTCACGACAGCCAAGAAGTGCAAGCAACCCAAGTGTCCCTTGACAGATGATTGGATAAAGAAGATGTGGTATATATATACAATGGAATACTACTCAGTCATAAAAAAAGACAAAATTGTCCCATTTGTGACAACATGGATGGACCTGGAGGGTATTATGTTAAGTGAAATAAACCAGACAGAGAAAGACAAACACTGTATGACTCATATGTGGAATATACACACAGACAGAACAGTTTGGTGGTTACCAGGGGGAAGGAAGTTGGGGGTGGGCACAAGGAGTGAAGGGTCACATTTATATGGTGACTGACAAATAATAACGTACAACTGGAATCTCACAATGTTATAAATTACTATGACATCAATTAAAAAAACATTTCTGGGGGCCGGCCCAGCGGTGCAAGTGGTTAAGTGCGCGTGCTCCACTGCAGTGGCCCGGGGTTCGCCGGTTCAGATCCCGGGCGCGCACTGATGCACCGCTTGTCAGGCCATGCTGTGGCAGGCGTCCCATATAAAGTGGAGGAAGATGGGCATGGATGTTAGCCCAGGGCCAGTCTTCCTCAGCAAAAAAGAGGAGGATTGACAGATGTTAGCTCAGGGCTGATCTTCCTCACACACACACTCAAAAATTTCTGGTTTAAATTTGCCCTAGTTGGGAAAGACAAATGCTTATTGGTACATATGTACTAAAAAAATTATGCAAAGTCTTCTGCATGCTGTTACAAGGTGATATTTCAGTGAAATATTTCTTTTTGCCCCCAGCTTGATTGAGACATAATTGACATCTAACATTGTGTAAGGTTGAACTGTTGATTTGATCTAATTATATTGAAAAATGATTATCACCATAGCATTAGCTAACACCTCCATCCCATCACATAATTACCATTCCTTTTTGTGTGGCGAGAACATTTAAGATTTACTCTCTTAGCAACTTTAAAGTATATAATACAGTATTATTAACTATAATCACCATGCTGTACATTATATCCCAAGAACTGGTTGATCTTTTAACTGGAAGTTGATACTCTTTGACCAGCATCTCCCCATATCCCCCACCCCTCCACCCCTGGTAACCACCATTCTACTCTCTGTTTCTCTGCATCTGGCTTTCTTAGATTCCACGTATAAGTGATAGTATACAGTATTTGTCTTTCTCTGTCTGACTTATCAGTGAAATATTACTTAATACAACCTTGCTAGCTACCAGACAATAGAATATTTGAATGTGTGTTTGATAAACAAAATTTATAATTATAATGAGTGTGCACTTACTGATTTCCTTTACACAGCAGCATTTTAAAAAACTTTCAATCGATATATAACTTACATATAGTAAAATACATACGTTTTAAGCATACAGCTTGATGAATTTTTATAAATGTATACACCTGTGTAACCAACACCTGGATCAAGATATGGAACATTTCCAGCTCCCAGCAGGCTCCCTCTTGCCCTCACTCAGCCAATTACCCATCAAAACTCACCACTATTCTGACCTCCATCACCAGGGATTAGTTTTGTCTGTTCCTGAATTTCATGTACATGGAATCTTATTATATATGTTCCTTCGTGTCTGGCTTCGTTCCCTCATCGTGAAATTGTAAGATCGATTTATGTTGTTGTGTGAAACAGAAATCCATTGTTTTCCGTTGCTGTGTAGTATTCCAGTGTATGATACAATAACAATTTATTTATCCATTCTACTGTTGATAGGCATGAATGTGTTGTTTCCAGTTTAGAGCTATTTTACGATGATTCAGTGGCTTTACTTGGTGACGACCTAGGAGTTTCCAAGTATATAGAATCGATTGCCCCAATAAATTGTTCCAGTTGTGTCTACTCTTCTGTGCCTCCCATCCTTGGTTCATTTGTCTCTCTGCTGTTTAGAACAAGCCCGGAGGTTCCTATGGGAGCCTGATATTTACTTACATTTTATTATAAAAATAAGTCAAATGTGCTCTGTGCTTGAAAAAGGAAAGTGGTGGTTCTCATTATTTTTGCTTATGTATAAAAGTACCTGAGCACTGTAACGCCTGTTTTCTTTAGAATCAGAGCTGGATTTCTCTAGACTATGCAGCTCTTCCGGGAGTTTGTAGTTAGTGCTATCAAAATTGGATACTTCCTGTTATGGGCTTAATTTATCCCCTTCAAATTCGTGTCCCCTAATCTCCAGTGCCTTAGAATGTGACTGTATTTGGAGATAGCAATTTTAAAGAGGTGATTTAAGTTAAAATGAGGCCATTAAGGTGGGCCCTAGTCCAATCTGGTGTCCTTATTAAGAAGAGAAAATTTGGACACGCAAGAGAGACACGAGGGGCACACGTGCACAGAGAAAAGACCATGCGAAGAGGCAGCAAGAGAGCGCCACCCGCAAGCCAAGGAGACAGGCCTCAGAGGACACCCACCCTGCTGACACCCTGATCTTGGCCTCACATCTCCCAGAACTGTGAGAAAATAAATTTTTATTGTTTAAGCCACCCAGTTGGTGGTCTTTTGTTATAGCAGTCCTAGCAAACTAACATACCTCCTCAAATAATTTTCCAAATGCCATAAGGTAACATTTATAAGATAAGTGGGCTTTTTCTTAATTTTTCATTTTTAATCAGGAATTCAGCAAACCCCACTGTTTACCCAGTATTTAAATATGCCACAAACCAATCGTTCAGTAGCAGACCCCACGCAGCCTACGTATCCTTCCTCTCCGGGGTTGACTGTCCCTAGTTGACACCTGCGGCCCACAAAGCCCTGGAAGCCCTTCATCACTGCTGAGGTGGACAGTGCCCTCCGTGATGAGCCAGCATCTAGTACAAGGATGCTGCCGTTTCCTGATTTTCCAAAAGTTGCTGCTGTTTTTCAGGGTACCAAGGAAGGAGTGAATTCTGTGCAGAGGTGGGGAGAGTGGTCTCCTTCTCCAATCTGTGCCACAGTTTGTCACATTGGCCCCAAAGCAACTCTGCTATGTTCAGAGGCTCCTAAGGTTTCTTTTAAAGACATTTTTTATCAGCTACTGGTGCTCACCACTTCAATCCAAGGGGCTCGTTGGTGGTGCTGGTTGTGGAAGTACCTGCCATCTTATACCTTCTATTTCTCCCTCTGAGACCCAAACTTCCAACCAAACTTTCCCTCCTACCCCAATTAAAAACTACCCTCCCCGAAATATCAGTGAGTGTTCGAGTCCCAGCTCAACAGTCTAGATGCCCCGTAACTCTTATTATCAATGTGTGAATCATCACAAGGTTGTTGGTAATGTGGGATGTAGGAGTAGGATTTACTTTCTAACTTATCTTCAAGGCATGGATAAATTCAAGATTAATTTTTTCTGTTTTTTTTGGGGGGGGTGTTTAGAACTCAAACCTTTATTCGTGCTGTAAAGGGGAAGAAAAATGATTAGTAATTACACACGTGATGCAACAGGACTAGTTCTTACCGTACAGAGCGACATACAAGTACTTTTAAACACTAACTTTTACGGTTTCAATTTCACAACAGCATACTGGAACCTATTTCCCCATACGTGCATGACTAATACTCTTTGAATTCCAGTGACAGTAATGGTATCATGCCCAAGTTACTAGTTAAAAATTGAATTACCATGCCAACATATATTTTTTTAAATTTATTTTTTTATTGAGGTAACATTGGTTTATAACGTTATATAAATTTCAGGTGTACATCATTATATTTTGGCTTCTTGGTAGACTACATTGTGTTCACCACCAAAAGTCTAGTTGCCACCCATCGCCATACACATGTGCCCCTTTACCCCTTTTGCTATCCTCCTCCAAGTCACTAGTTAAGAATTGAACTATCGCGCCAACATTTTTCTTTTAGGTAGGCTTTTTTTTTTTTTTTTTTTTTTGCTGAGGAAGACTCGCCCTGAGCTAACATCGGCTGCCAATCTTCTTCTTTTTGTATGTGAGCCAGCACCATAGCATGGCCACTGACAGACAAGTGGTGTAGGTCTGTGCCCGGGAACCGAACTTGGGCTGCCAAAGTGAAGTGTGTGGAACTTAACCACTAGGCCACCAGGGCTGGCCTAGGCCTCTTTTCAATGTTTTTTTTTTCCAATTGAGGTATAATTTACATAAGTAAAATTTATCCTTTTAATGTACACTTCTATGAGTTTTGACAGATTTGTACAGTTGTGTAACCACCATCACAATCAAGATACAGAACAGTCCCATAACCTCCCCAAATTTCCCACTGCCCCCTTATAGTCAACCCCTCCATCCACCACTAAACCCTGGCAGTCACTGATCAGTTTTCTATTCCTCTAATTTTGCCTTTTACAGAATGTTATATAAATGGGATCATACATATGATTTATAGAGTATGTAGCCATTTGAGTCTGACTTCTTTCACTTAGAATATTGCATTTGAGATGCATCCATCCTGTGGGTGTTAGCACTTTGTTCCTCTGTACTGCTGTGTGGTATTCTACTGCATGGACGTACCACAGTTTACCTGTTCACCAGCTGAAGAACACTTGGGCTGTTTCCAGTTTTGGTGATTATGAATAAAACCACTATAAACATTCATACAGGTTTTTGCATGGACATAAGTTTTAATTTGACTTGGATAATCAACACCTAACAATGGGAATCCTAGGTCATGTGGTAAGTGTATGTTTAACTTTATAAGAAAATGCCAACCCATTTTCCAAAGTGACTACCGTTTTACATTTCCATCAGCAATGTATGTATATTCCAGTTTCTCCACATCCTTGCCAGTACTTAGTACTTTTATTTTTATTTTAACCATTCTTATAGGTGTGTGGTGGTATCTCATTGTGGTTTTAATTTGCATTTCGCTAATGATTAATAGTGCAACTTTAGGTTGCTTATTTGCCGTCTGTATATCTTCCTTTGTAAAGTGTCTTTTCAAATCTTTTGCCCATTAAAAAAATCAGATTGTTTTTTATTTTGTTTTGAGACTTTTTAATATATTTTAGATAACAAGTCCTTTATCAGATACATCATGCCAACATATTTTTAAACATTAAAAAAAAAAAGAACCCAGAAAACAGAAAAATCCTAAGGGCCAAAAGTATTGGAGATTTTAAATTTTTAAAGTAAAATTTAAGGGGAAGAGGGACATGATAAAAAGCCAGTGATATTACTTTAACAATTCAATAGATGCAGCTCAGAAACAAGTATTATTGCACAGAGTTTTCAGATCTTTCCCTGAATTTTTACAAACAGATCACAGCTAGTAACCACCCTCCCCCCTCCCCCTGCCCCTAGGTTTTGTCTTCTTCCCCAAACTGATTTTGCCTGATGGTTTCTGCTCTAGTACTGGACCATTGAAAAAGCACAAAGAAACATTCAAACTAAAGATAAAATGGATTACTAACTCTGACCTTGGCAAGAGTACATGGATTCTATTTGCTACCAAACACTGCAGTAATTTTACAGTGACCACGAAAGGTTATTTGATTCTCCTCGTTACAATGACTATGAAAAGATAATAGTAAGCAGCAACTTTTGCTATTATTAATACTGACCACAAACAGAGAAAAGACAAAGTTGTGTTTATAAGGCACGACTTAACATACGACATTCCTTTAGAAATCATTTCATTTTCACTTTGCTCAGAATTTTCAATCACAAAATATTTCAGTGAACTAAAATATGAGAAACAAACCCAGAAGAGTACATCTAATCTCGTCTTAAGTCCACACCAAAATCTCAGACTTAAATACTTTTGAAGCCCACCATTTGGGCATTTAGAAGTCTTTTCTAAGTCTTTTACTGCTCCTGAATATTGCACACCTTCACAGCTTCAGATGAACCACTTAAGAACTGACAAAGCAGTAAAGGATGTTAATCTCCTGCTGATGCAAGTTTTGGACACCCATCTTTCAAGTGACTGATGTTCACGTTTTCAGTTACGCCTTTTCAATCTTCACCTTGCAGCAAAGCAAAACGATTTTGCTTCTTTCCCCCTTCACTTAGCAGAGTTCTAAGCACTTTAGAAAGTTTCCAAGCAATTTTGTTGCTTTCAAGCAACAATTTAACTAGCATTAGCAATTTATTAGTATTAACTAGTATTTTCTTTGCCCAGGAGCTCTATTAAATTCCCCAGAGCTCTGCCTACTGATCTTTTCTCCAGAGAATTCCCTCCCACCCAACCCTAGAACCCCCACCCTCTGCAATATATACCTAACCAACCCTCTCCCTTTCTCCACCCCCACCCCTTCCTCTACCAGTGCCAAGCTGTGCCCCCTCCTACAACCCTCACCTCAGGGTCCTCCCGTTTGAATGCCAAAATTGCTTTGAATTATAATCAAGCAAAATTCAAGTTAGAAAAACAAATAGAGCAAGATGAATCAAAGATCACTCTCTGTACCTCCACCATTCCCTTCTCTTAGTAATCTGCAATGCAATTGGAATGCCCAAACTAGACCTACCAGTTCTAACACAGAATCTGGACATGACCAACCTGTTCCCTCCCAGACTTTATACAACACAACGACTCCCTTCAATTTGCCAGTCTGCTTCATCTAAGTGTTCCCTTTCCCTAAGGCATTTCACATGTGAACACACAGGTTATATCATCACACTAAGAACTCCTCTGCCCAAAGCACAGGCAGGCAGGTAGGTGAGGGAGTCACTGGGCTCCATGTGCAAACTCCTTCTACAAACTCCTTCTACAAGGCATCACTCTGCGTTGTGGCATCAACATTACAATGTTCTACAGCTTAAGAATCTTCTCAAAGCAAGGTTCATAGCACAGAACCAGTATGACAGGAAGCTCAATTCAGAAGATGCAGTTTCTGAAAACCTCCACCCCAGAAAAGGAGAGGTGCCTGTTGCATTCAGGTGCCTGGAGGTTGGTGCTCCTGGATCAAACATGCAAAGCAACACGTCTACTGATGGCCCTGGAG
Source organism: Ceratotherium simum simum (assembly GCF_057802395.1). Classification (NCBI taxonomy): domain Eukaryota; kingdom Metazoa; phylum Chordata; class Mammalia; order Perissodactyla; family Rhinocerotidae; genus Ceratotherium; species Ceratotherium simum. Next base: position 61,191,989 of record NC_141907.1, on the reverse strand, counting down.
GCATCTGCTTTGGACTTGTTAAGATCGCCCCTTCAAAAGCTGATTTGAAAACCTTAATTGGTGGCCTCCTGAATACAGGGCTTCCTGAGTGAGGCCTGGAAATGTGACTTTGGAGAACTTCCTCCTATCTGGAAGGCATCAAGTTAGGCGGCCTCTCTCCTTCAGGGTCTCCCCTTCTGCACTACAACGACTCACACTGGCTGGGTGCTCCATGTCTCCTGGTGCCGTGTGATCACCATGATGAACACTACCATAACAAACCGTGGTCCATACGGCATTTCAGTAACTTTCAGCTGGTACCATCCCTGCGGGCCCACCCAAGGGTGCACGTTCAATCCTCACCCTGTCTACAGGCAAAGAACACCAGTCCGCCCACCAGACTTGGTGGGGAGTACCTTTCCTCCTTCACAATTACCAACAGTCCTCACCCCATCAGGGACTTGAGCAGCTTTCCCAGGCTTACCAGATCACAGAAGCAGTGTTGTAAGTGAACGGATAGTGTTAAAGGGGGGAGGTGGGGAGAAGTAAACTCACAGAAGAGGTTAGCACTGAACCTAGAGGCAAAAAAGTCCGAGGGGGAGAAGCATCCACCTGGAAAATAAAGCGGGGACCAGTTTTGTCCAGAGGCACACAAGCATCCTGCCTTGGAAGCCCCTGCCTGTCAGACACATCAGGTGCCACACCAGTAACTGCTTAGGATGGTACCTTACCTCCCCTTACTCCTAGACCACCCTCACCTCCCCCAGGGGTGCTTGCCTCACGTCCAGACCTGGGTTCCATCAGGTTGGGCCTGGCCTGGTCCCTGTCCCAGCCTGAGCCAAAATTATATACCATGCCGGGCCAGAGCCGTCAGCCCCACGAAGCTAAGTTCAGCGGCCACAAGACCAGGCCTTATCTCCAGGTTTGTTCACAACCCTTTGTCTAGAAAAAAAGGGGGCTGCTGGTATTGACAAGTTCCAAGTCTGTCCTCCAGCCCACCTGCAGCCCTACACCCCACTGCCCTCCTTTCCTGATCACTTCCCCAGGGAATCAACTGCCCAATTCTGCCTCATCTCCAGCAGGGGTGGCGAGACCCTCGGTTTCCTCCACCTCCTCCCATCTCTTGCTGCCTCTCTCCTTTCGCACACACCAGGGCATTGGAGGCTGCTCAGCCTACGTAGGAGTGGTGCCCTCCCAGAGCTCAAATTCCCCTTCTACAGTGGGCAGCAGGGACAGCCTGGCCTGGAGTGGTGCCATCCCCACCCTGGCTCACTGCGGGATCTTGCAACACACTTTTCCTCAGGATAGTTTTCCCAAGATCTAGTCTCCTTTTTTAAGCTTTCTTCTCTTTGTACCCCACCCCCAGAGTCTCATCCAGCTCCATCATCCCCCCATCTGTCCCCTAAGGCCATAAACGGTCACTTCCTCCCCCACAAGTAAACGCAGGGTGGCCCTCCCTGTTGCTAACTCCTCTGTATTGTTTTTAATGTCTTTTTACTTTCATTTTGAAATAATTTCAAACTACAGAAGAGTTGCAAGAATAGTACAAACAACTCCTACATATCCTTCACCCAAATACATCAACTGTAAAAACCTTTTGCCACGTTTACTTTATTACCCTCCCTCTTTCCTTCCTTCCCTCTCTCTCTTTCTCACACACACACACACACACACTTTTTTTTCCTGAATAATTTGAGATTTAGTTGTAGAAATCGTAGTCTTTACCCTTAAATACTTCAGATTTTTATGTAAGGATGTTCTCTTACACAATTACCGAATTCAGAAAATTTAATGCTGATATAAGACTATTACCTCATATGTGGTCCACAATAAAACTTCACCAGTTGTCCTAACAATACCTTACGGCAGTCTCTCCCTCTCCTTCCCACCACCAGGATCACATGTGATGTTTAGTTGTCATATGTCTTTAATCTTCTTTAAACTTTATCTGCTATGACATCTACATTTTTGAAGATTATGGGCAATTGTTTTGTAAATGTCCCTCAATTTGGGTTTGTCTGATGATTAGATTCAGGTTATACCTTTTTAGCACAATTAGAACTTTAGACTTGCATAGGCTATTTCTGCCACAAAGCAAAAGCTGCATTTAAGAGTGATCACATCCTTCCAACCCATTGCTTCAAAACCAGCTAATCCCACCTATACGCTGAGGAACACATTTGATAAACTAATTCACCTTGAGGTATTAGTGACTGAACAGTCAATAAACCTGCTAGGCATCACTGTCTGTTAAGAGAAAAATTTATTAATTTATTATTATTTTTTTAAGTCACAAAAGCATATGCTGTTAATTGCAGCTGTGGGCTGTTTCTCATATAGGCAACGCCACGCATGTTCAAGAGTGATGAATGATGCGATTTTACCTGGGGTTATCTTGAAAAAGGCCCTTACTATGAAACACTGCATGAGTGGCCTGCTTGCTACAGTAGATGCAGTGACTGACACATTGAACCTGTTAATCCATCTTTAGCTTGTCTTAGTTTTCTGGGGTTCACATGTCACCTAGCAAAGCCTTCCGGGACTGGATTTCAGAGCACTGAAGTTTTGGATTGCAAATTTCTAATGTTTGGGGAGAGAAAGCCCACTGGAAGCCAGGTTGATTTGGGGCAGTTGGAGACCCTGTGAGCACACCAAGTACCTGGGTGAGCAGTGAGCTGTGAGCATGACATAATAGAGAAGGGGGTCGGACAGGGGGATGCGATTCAAATACAAACTGCATCAGTCTTCAAGTTTGCCCAAGAGTGGCCCTTTTCTGCTTATGCCCCACTAACCAAAAGAAAACAAAAAAAACAGAGCAAGTTTATTACAAAATATAGAGTTTCTTAACTAGGATTTTATTTATTTTTTATTTTTTCATAATTTTATTTTATTTATTTTTCCCCCAAAGCCCCAGTAGAGAGGTGTATGTCATAGCTGCACATCCTCCTAGCTGCTCTATGTGGGATGTGGCCTCAGCGTGGCTGGAGAAGTGGTGCGTCGGTGCGTGCCTGGGATCCGAACCCAGGCCGCCAGCAGCGGAGCGTGCACACTTAACCGCTAAGCCACGGGGCCGGCCCTAGGATTTTAAATACAGGTTTTATTGAAGCCTGTAATTTTGAAGCAAATATCTGTTCTTACAATAAAAATTTGCTATGAAGTGAGTGAAGGAAATAGTTTTTTTTTTCTTTTTATCTTTTAATATAGCAAGGAAGCACAGCATGATGATTTTAGGTCTCTCTCAATTTCCCAGGCAACAGTCCCAGCATTGTCATGTCTTTATGTTCCTTGTTTTTCTTTGTAGAGGCAGCAGCAGCAGTCACTTTTGCACGCAGTTCTTGGGAGGAACAGGTGTAAGCTGCAGACAACACATGCAAAACCAGAGTTTCTACGTTACAGGCAAGATGAGCGGCACAAACAGGAGGCAGTATTTACAGAACGGCTAAAGAAATAACCAATGAATGCAATCTGTAGGATTTGTTACTTATATTGCACCCTCGGAATACAAGGTTCCTATAGTTAGGTGAACTTATGTCTGTAGAGTTCTAGCGTTATGAGAACATTCATGTAAACTTTTACTCAGACTTTGAGGCTAGAACCACGTTGAAAGTTTTAGAGAAAGTATATTATTTAAGCTAGTATCTGTATGATGATAATGGGAGAAACAGTGAGATACTTATCAAACTAATTTGCACTGGTTGTTTAAAACGTTAACATTAAAGTGCATTTAGATATGTAAATGGATCTTTAACCCAAAAGGGTTTTTTTGGGTTAGGTAATTCAGTTTATGATATCTTTAAAATATTATCTATAGTCAGACTTCCCATAACTTTGTTTTGCTTTAATCTTTATAATTTCTTTTTCTGTTGCTGTTAAAAGACTGAGTGGATCTGGAAATTTCTCAGCACAAGAAAAAAAGTTTTGTAACTACGTATGATGACAGATGTTAACCAGAATTATTGTGGTGATCATTTTGCAATATATACAAATATTGAATCATTACATTGTACACCTGAAACTAATATAATGTTATGTCAATTATGCCTCAATAAAAAAAAATAATAAATGAATAAATAACCACTATCTATACCACTGCCAAACAGAGAATAAAATAAAGCTTTCAGTTTTCTAAAATTTCTTTGAAAGTTCACATTGTAAGTGCTCTGTAAGTTTTCCAGTGAGTATAAAAGAGTGTCATTAATGTCTTCATTTGGTTTATAATGGTCTCAGTTTATTCAAATGCTCTTCACTCATTTAGAAGAGGGAGCTGATTCTTCTGGCATCTTAGTATGAATAGGAATTATTAGAACTACTCATTTTAGGATTTCATTTGCATAAATATCCTGTGATCATAAAAAGTTGGGGATAAGAATAATGTAGTTACTGCTCCTATTTTGCAAACATCAGTAACCTATAAACAAGTATCTTCACTGCTGACAAGAAAAACAATTTCTAGTCAGTGGTGTTTAAGATGCTTAATTTTCAAATCCAATAGTTTTAGTTTGGAAAAAGAAAACAGAAATCTTTTTATAGTCTTTTCTGAGGCATTGGCCTCTTTTGCTTCAGCATGTTTGAGGCTTATCTTTTCTCTCTGCTTTCCTCAGATGAGCTTCCACTCCAGAGATTTCTTCCGGGGAAACGTTTATAATGAGGAGGAAGGCGATTGTGTGGCCAAAAAAATGGGTGAAACTGAAAACGGCGGTTGCATCTTGGAGGGAGGAAAGGTCTGTTTGGAAACCTAATGTAGACTCTGGGCCTTCGTCGTGGAAAAAACCAGAATGGACATTTGGGTGTCCTTGGGGTGGGCTGGATCCTCATCACCGGGTTCCTTGTGATGGGTGGAGGGGTGAGTGTAAAGATCTGGCAGTCTGTAGGGTCTCCATTATTTTGTGAGCCTCCAGGAGGGGTGACCACCTCTTCTTGTCCTGGGGGAAGAAAAATCCATGTCAGAGAAGAGCAGAAGGGAGATACTATAGGTGTCAGCAGGGGAGAAAGATTGGAAGAGAAAAAACAGAGAAGTCTCAAAGCATGTTTGGAAGAATTGCCAAAGTTTAATAAAATGAAACATGGACACACCTTCTGACTGAGCAATTCCACTCTGGGCAATTTACCCAGAAGAAATGAGTGCATATGTCTACAAAAGACTAGTTCACAAATGTTGACAGCAGCCTTATTTGTATTAGCTTAAAACTGGAAACAACGCAAATGTCCATCAATAGGAGAATGGATAAACAGTGTATAGTCACACAATGAAATACTACTCCACAATGAAAAGGAGGAATTACTAATACAACCATATGGATGCCTTCCACAGATGTTATGTTGAGCAAAATAAGCTAAACACAGAAGAGTACATACTATCAGATTCCATGTATATGAAGTTCAAGAACAAGCAAAACCAATCTATGGTAAAAAAAAAAAAAAAGCTTAGGGTTAGGGGAGGCGTTATTTATGGGAAAAAGTAACCAGAGAGTTCTTTAGATCTTGATCTGGGTGAACGTTACATGGATACGGATACACACACACACACACACACACACACACACACAGGTGTGTGCACACATATTTACATATATATACATACATACATATGTACACACATATCTCTATATACATACACACACATATATATGTATATGTAAAATGTGATCAATCTTTACCCTTAAGTTTGTGTTTTTTTTTTTGCTGAGGAAGATTAGCCCTAGGCTAGCATCTGTTGCCAATCTTCCCCTTTTTTTCACTTGAGGAAGTTTAGCCCTAGGCTAACATCTGTGCCAATCTTCCTCTATTTTATATGTGGGTTGCTGCCACAGCATGGCTGATGAGTGGTGTAGGTCTGACCTGGGGATCTGAACCTGCGAACCCAGGCCGCTGAAGTGGAGCACGCCGAACTTAACCACTTGGCCACAGGGCTGGCCCCAAAGTTTATGCATTTTAGTGTGTGCAAATTATAACTAAATAAAGAAAATTCAATGGAAAAAAGAACTTAATTAATGTTAAGAAAATAAAAATAACTGCCTCTTGAAGGCCATTAATCCAAAAGGCCAGCTTCACTTGCCCTGGAAGCAATATCACTCCCTGAAGAAGAAGAGAGGGGCATCCGCATGCAGCAGGGGAACCAGCACTGAGGGCCAGGATGAATGAGTTCCTGAGAGGAAATTTGGGTCAAGCTCAAGTGTCAAGGTCTTCCCTCTTGCTGTATTATCCAGTTGGATTGGCTATGAAAAAGTAAGCTTCCCTTTAGAAAATTACTCCTCACTGCCTTAGAGACATGCCAATCCTGGCCTGGAAAGGGCTGCTGAGTGTGAATGATGGAAAAATGAATTCCCTACAGGAAGTTGACAGTACTGAGGCACTTAAAAAGAGCTAGATTCTCCTCACCTTTAGAACAGCTGAATTCAAGTTTCTTGGCTATATTGGATATGCTTATTGCCTGCCTGTAGTCACAGCCCTTCCAGAGATTCTGTTTCACCCATAATCCCTGGAAAAATCAGTCCTACACACCTTGGCTACAGCTGATTGGCTGCTATTAGACACTCAATTCATTCATTGGCTGGCCAGTGACCAATCAGATTCTCACCTGAGAATTTCTACAAAGAGATACAGTTAGTGGAAGGTGTAGGGCAGGGGCTGGAGTGTTAGGTTTTGGCCAGTTGAATATAGGGTAAGCAGAGAAGCCAGTCTTTCCATAGAAGCTGTAAAATGGGGGAGGCCTCTCAAAGAGAAAAAGAGACAAGAGACCATGTAGTAAATGAGAGATGGTGAAAGTAGCCTTGGTTTTCGACTTTCCAGCACTGGTGCCTCTGAGGGCTGACTGTACTTAAGGTTCTTGAAGATATCCTTATAATAATCACTCCACATCCAGCTTTACTCTTTTTGAAGGCTAGCTTGAATGGGTATCTGTTTCTTGAATGAAATACTGACCCTTTCTCCCATACCCACCCAGGCTACCAAGTATTGAAATATGATGATTGAAACTAGATTAAGACATTTTGAACTACAGAAGATGATTAAGTCCCACATTACTCATTCTCTCCTCCTACACAATTAGATTAGTTCTGAACCTTTGTAATGTGAAAACTTTCTACCAAGAATCCAGTTGCTAGGTGAGAAGCTGGCCTTATTCTAAAGCTCCATCTTGACATTTTGCTATCAGATCAGGCTTAGCTAGGTCTTGAGCTCTGCCACTCAGTAAGCTGTACTCCAGCTGTTGAAAACAAACCAACCACCCACTCCTTGTAGACATCTCATTTCTTAAAAACTGAGGCTACTCTCCAAATCCTCCTGCCGACGATGGGGTGTTAGAGCCTGCTAGGCAGATTTCTCTAACTCTGGGATGTCCAGTAGTGTTCAGTACTTTCTTCTGAGAATTTCCAAGGGCTCAAGATCAAGATACAAGCTTGTCCTAGTAACCAACCCAAGAATGTGGGCAGGACCACATAAAACCACATTCTTCCAGCAGACTAGACACTTGGTGACCATTTCAGTCACTGGTTGGCTAGCACGAGTATTCTAAAATGTGGGAGCCATGGGGAATGGTTTGGGAATCTGTCACAGGTCCTTATAAGGTTAAGGCCGCACATCTGAGTGAGTAGGTTGATGCCATTCATGGTCTCCAACTTTGGCTAAGCTAACACTGCTCATTAATTTTCATGTTTATCTTCGTTCCGCTCCATTTCCATTGTCTTCTAAACCGTTGATTCTCTCCTCAAAGCCCCTTCAAAATTCCTTCTTCATGGAGCCGGTCCTGTGGTGTAGGGGTTAAGTTTGCACGCTCCACTTTGGTGGCCTGGGGTTCATAGGCCTGGATCCCGGGCGCAGACCTACACACCGCTGGTTAAGCCATGCTGTGGAGGCATCCCATACACAAAATAGAGGAGGATTGGCACAGATGTTAGCTCAGGGCCAGTCTTCCTCACCAAAAAAAAGCAAAAAAAGAATAAATACATTAAAAAAATACCTTCACTCATTTGAGGAATTCTCTTCAAAATTCTCTACTGTTCTGAGTAGATTACTTAGCTTCACGTTTTAGAGAGAAAACTTTGATGATCTGCCATGAATGTCTTTGGTTCCTATTTCTCTCATCTCAAAGAGAAGTCTACACACTCTGACTCCATTTTCCCTCCCACCTATTTAATCTATTGGAATCTGACTCTACTTCCTCCACTCCACACGAACTACTTTGGCAAAGCTCGTCAATGGTCTTGGGCTTTTAAAAAGTTGGTTCCAGACGCCTAGAGCATCATTTCCCGCCCTCTTTGCCTGGCCTACTCCTACATAGATTACAGGCCTCATTTCCTCAGGGTGGTCTTCCCCGCCTGAGGGCTTAAGGCCCCTGGCAATATGTTCCCCAGCACCCTGTGAGTCCACTGTTGTCATACTCATCAGTCATGTGATTACTATTCAGTAATATTCCTCCTCCACTGAAATATCCACATGACCATCCCACAGACCACTCTCTCCTCATCCCCAGCACAGTGCCTACAGTGGAATTGAACTGATTAAGAGAAATCTCAGTTTCTATAATTGCAAAAGTTACCATGGTCCTACCTCTCAGGAATAATGTGATCACTAATCAGCAAATATTTCTCATTATGTAACATACTGACATGTCGCCAAAGGCACTGAATGTCAAAGATGAGAGCTCTTCTGCAACCTTAATCAGACCAAAGTAGGTCAAATACTTAAATGCAGATTGAAAACATTTTGAGAGGCAGACTGGCATAGTGTTTAAAAGCATAGGCTCTAGAGCCAGGCTCCCTGAGCTCTGCCATTTAACAACTGTGTGACCATTGACAGGTTCCTTGACTTCTCTAAGCCTCCTTTTATTTGTAAAATGGAGAAAATACTACTACCTATCTCATTGGCTTGTTATATTACCTGAAATAAGATATGTCAAGTGCTCAGAACACACAGGTATGCATTCAGTAGGGGTTAGCTACTGTTGTTATTAATCTTGAATGCTGTGGAAAGATTCTGTTACCACAAGCCCCATTTTCTTGGGCCCATCTGGTTAGATTTTTTTTTTTTTGGGTGAGGAAGATTAGCCCTGAGCTAACATCTGTTGTCAATCTCCCTCTTTTTGCTGAGGAAGATTAGCCCTGGGCTAACATCCATGCCCATCTTCCTCTACTTTATATGTGGTACGCCTGCCACAGCATGGCTTGATAAGTGGTACATAGGTCTGCACCCAGGATCCAAACCTGTGAATCCCGGGCCACCAAAGCTAAGCATGCAAACTTAACCACTACACCACTGGCTGGCCCCTGGTTACATTTTATATATAAAATCTGTGCACTATTGATAGGACTAAAGGGCACAGATGTTATTAGAACACAATCTCCATGAAGACAGGGATTGTTGATTGTTGGTCTCTGCTATGTCCCTCGTTCCTAGAGTAGTTCCTGCTTAGAGTGTCCCCAGTACCTAGTTGATAGATTGAATGAATGGTCATGTAGATGTTGAGTGTCCCTCTCTGTAGATTTTTGTGAAGCTCAGTGAGTATTTACTCCCAGTCTCAGAGAATTCACAGTAACTTACACTTAAAATTGGAGTGTAATAAAAAATTAATCCAAACTATTGGTTGGGGTATGGATATCAATTTTAAATGGGTTTATTATAGTCTAGACATGAAATTCACAGCATACCAACAACTAGTACTTTTTTGTTTTTTTTAAAAAAGTAAGGATGAGAAGACTTTTTAAAAATATATAACTACCGGGGCCGGCCCAGTGGCACAAGTGGTTAAGTGCACGTGCTCTGCTGCGGTAGCCTGGGGTTCGCTGGTTCGGATCCCAGGTGCGCACCAACGCACCACTTGGCAAGCCATGCTGTGGCAGCGTCCCATATAAAGTGGAGGAAGATTGGCACGGATGTTAGCCCACGGCCAGTCTTCCTTAGCAAAAAGAGGAGGATTGGCAGATGTTAGCTCAGTGCCGATCTTCCTCACACACAGACACACACACACACACACACACAAAATATATATATACATATATATAATTACCTGTAGTCAGTGGTTATTTGGGCAGACAATAGCGGGTTTGTAATGAACTATACTGATTTTCAAGAGAAGTATGCTTTATACTTGATGTATAAATATGCAGTTCTTCCTTTACATGGCACGTGGAGCATTAGAAAAATTTTCACGTGCTTTCACAGTTGAACCAGAAAGAAATATAAGTCCTGTGATTAATTTACTCACAATAACTGCAACTCAATTCATTTTGTAAACTCACGGAATGACTGGCTATTTTGGCCAAATCTCTAATTTTACAGACAAGAGTGTGGAGCCTAGAAAGTGTCCCACAGACCTCGTCCAATTCTATGCTGTAAGTCTAGTCGTTTCAATAGTGTGCAGGTTACTGCGTCAGGTGCTGTGGCAAATGCAGAGATGATAAAGACGCAGGGCCTGCACTCGAGAAGTGGGGAGACGCTGCAAGTACATGGATCTGTAATACAGAGCAGAATGCAGCGAGTGCCGTGGGTGAGGTACAGATTGTTACAAGGATTCCAAGATGTCCAAGAGAGACTGCAATTTAAAATTATGTGTCTTAAGAAAGCCTTGTGAAGGCAATACTATAGTGACATTGACACGTCATCATGTGAACAGAATTGCAATCAACAGAGGGGAAGGCAGGAAGAGGGAGCAGCGGCAGCGGCCGGGGAGGAGAGAGGACAGGGTGAGACTGCAGACCCGCATGTGGCCCCGGGGGCAGAGCCAGACGGTGCGTGTCAGTGAGCTATGAGCTGAGTCCATTGAGCCGGAGCTGGAACTTGGATCAAGTGAAGCTCCATCTGAAGGACTTCCATGCCAGTCTGAGGGATGGTGGGGAGGAGTGAGCCAGATTCAGAAATCAAATCTCACATGTTAACTGGTGTTTTTTCAGATGTGAATAAGCCTCTAATATCATTGCAACCTGTTTAGCTATATATCTACAAAGTTTCCCGAATGGCGGATCACTTCCTGGAAAAAGGTGTCAGGTGGCTGGTTCTGTTTTATGGTGCCTCGTTTAGCTGTCCTTCTTAGCAGGTGATGCTTGCGGGCCCTGTTCTGGGATTTGGCAGGTATTATCTGCAATCTGTGTCCCCTCGTCCTCTGATAGCCAGAGACCATGCAGAGATTGGACATGGTGACCTCTGGTGGTCTCACCACCTGCTCTGACGTCGCTGCCCCTCTTGGCTCTGTTGTGAGCTTTGGGATATGGCAGCAGGGAGCTTGGTGGGGGATGACGAGGGTCTGGCTGAGCCCTTGCAAAGCCCCCAGGGGCATGTGAAAGGGGAGAAGGACTCTGTTTGACTCCTGGGTCTCTGCTCCCTGAACAGCATCTAGTTGTGGAACTAAGGTGAACCGTGAAAAAAACCTCAGATCCAGGTCCCCCTTTCTCTCACTTCCCTTTCTTCTTTCTTCCCTATCCTTTTCTTTCCTTTCCCCAGGGGTTTGCAAACCAATTCTAAGGCTCAGGCCACTGGGCAATTTTGTAGTGGGGGAAAGGAAAGAGAACAGGAACAGTGGAGAAATTGAATCTCATATAATCCTAAAGAATGAAATCTATGCTCATTTCAGTAGCACCAAGTCACAGCTGAAAAGATGTGATTAATTAAAGCAATTAACAAACAGAGACTAAGCACACGCCACCTGCAAATTACTGTGCTGCTGGGGATATAAAGAGGTGGACATCGCCGTAATTCAGAGTGGAAATTGTTAGCCTTATAACAACAATAACTAGTATTTGTTTAGCGTTTTAAGCTTAAAGAACTTTCTCGTATGATAGCTCGTATGATGGTTCTCGCAACCCCCATAGTAATGAATATTATTAATACTGTCACTTCACATATGAGGAGATTGATGTCAGAGAGGTTAAGTGGGTCTAAAGTCGCAAAGCCAGAGCTGAGGCTAGGACCAAAGTCTTCAGAGGATAAAATTTCTCCTCTTTCTCTTTAACCACACAGACTGATGGAAGCTGACGTATTTCCAATTTATGGATATGTATAATCATGGAGCCAAATTTTGTCTTTTCACACAACTTATTAATTAGTGGACCCACAGTGGAATAAAAACAAGAACCTTACCTTCTGCCACAGTTACCACCAACCAGCAGACCAACAGCCAGTAGGAAAAGAAGAGTCTGTGAGCCATGGCTTCTATCCTGAGCAGTCGCTGCCTTGAGCCCAACGTTGCTTTAAAGGGGAGTTGGTGAGTCACCAGCAGCCTGATTCAGGTAATTGGCATTGCACAGTGGACCACAGCAATGAGGGCTTGTGGTATGAGGGTAAGAAATCCACAAGGAAATACCAGACAGTATTTATCAGCCAGAAGCTTCTTGTAATGACAGCCAAACATCTATCATCTGTCCTTGGAGTCGGGTTGTGGACAACCACACCCTCACTACCCCTTAATTCCCTCAAATCTTCTCCCACGTTAGTGCCTTCTCTTACTCGTGTGTATGGGTCTCCCTCTGTAAGAGAAGGAGTCTGTCCAGGAAACACTCAATGCTGCTTCCCTCTGTGTAGCTTACTTACTTAAAAAAGCCAAACTCGATGGGGAGGGCATTATCCAGAGGCTTTCTGACCCACGTGGTTTGAAGAGGCTGTTCATAGGCCTCCGATCAGGGTTTATGGCTTTTTCTTCTCTTCTCTGCTTTTGTCCAGGAGCCAAGGGCAGCAGAATCAGAAAACTGTCTTCTCTTGTAGCCATTGCAGTCTCTGTCTAAAGAAATGTGAAAATTTGGGGAGATTAACTTCCTGAGTTCTCTTCCAGGGTTCCTTCTGGTTCATCAAATGGCCCACAAGATGGCCATGATACGTCCGGGCCTGGTTTGTTTCCTGAGAGAAGGACTGTCTGTCACCTGCTGGAGGAATCGGAGGGGATGGTCATACGTGATTAAGAGCATGGACCTTGGAATTGGAAAAAACTGGCTCCAATGTTGGTTCCTTTTCTTACTGGCTGGGTGACTGGGAGTGGGTCCCTGAGACTTGAAGCCTCAGGTGCCTCATCTGTAAAATGGGGCTTGTGGTATTTCCCGTAGAGGACTGTTGTAATTGACATAAAGCTCCAAACACAGTGCCTGGCGCACGAAAGGAAGTTGTACTTATTAAATTATAGTGACTCTAATTCTTACTTTGTTCTCTTAGGAGGTTATACTTGCCAAATCATTCAATCACTCCAAAGGCCTCCACTCTGAGCAGAACATTTTCTCAGGCATTGCAGAAAGAACAAAACAGAACACAGTCCCTGGCTTCCAACAGCTGACAATCTAACAAGGGAGACTGTGCAAACTGAGAACTGAAATGAGTAAGAATGCTAACACTCACAAACTACAAAATGGTAAATTCCATTCGATGACAATCCTAGGCAGAATTCTAGAACAGATGCTTAAAGGGATGATTTGTCAGCAGTTTGGAAAGGAAGTAGGGATCATCCAGAACAAGCACAGTTCCTTAGATTGAGGCATTACCCTCTCATTCAAGAGCTCCCTGTGGACCACGTATCATGTGCAGACACTGGTCTAGGCCCTGAGGCGAAGATAGAGTTCCTGCTCTCGTGGAGCAGGCAGTCTGGCAGAGACATTAAATATTAACTGAGGAATAACAATACAGGGTTCTGAGTGTTAAGAGAGAGGAAATACTGACGCTGCGATGCAGAGAAACATACTCTATTATTTTACCTCAAGGGCTGTGTTACATATGCTACTTTGCCTCCTGCATTGGAAACGCATTGCCGTGTCAATAAAATTAGATCCACGTAATCTCTTTAACTACTGCCCAGTGTTCCGTTTTATGAATGTGTTGTGAATTATTTAACCAAACTTTTAGTTGATGGACATTTGTATCATTTCTTCTGATCCTCTTTCTTTTCAGTATTGGATTTCTGATGAGCTTTCAATTTAAATGTTGATAAAAATAAATAACAAAAGCCAAACAGTGTAGTATTTTTCTGTGTTTGCATTTCATGTCCTGAAATTTATAAAATAAAGAAATGAAACTTCAAAAGGAACAAATTTTTAAATATTTCATTAAATTCTTATTTCACAGAAAATTCTAACTTATTTCTTCATTGTTGGTGTGTAGAGTAAGTCTTGTCATATCTTATTTATTTGTACATAGAGTGGAACCAAGTGTTCAACAACACACAGAATCAGTGAAGCTGTTGTGAGGTTATCAGATTCATTTGCAAAAATCTTTACCTTAAAAAAAAGGAAATATTTCTGAAAGCTTATTTCAAATGTGATAATTTTGATAAAAATACTTTTGCAGTCATATACTTTAAAATTCCACAAATCATAACTTTATCATTTAGTTGAAGGCTGATCAATGAGATTCTAATTTCCATATTCCCAATATCAAGAAAGCTGTAATGGCTTTGGGTCACTGTTGTTGGTCCAATGTCCGCGTAGCCAGTTTGTGTTAGGTGTTTTTCTTACAATAACTTCGTGAGGAGGTGATGTAGAACTCAAGAGGAGTTACATTTCTTTCTTGAAGACTCAAAGATATTAAGACTCAGAACTGGGATTTTTCTGACCCAAAGTTCATGTTCTTTCTTCTAATTCAATATATCTACTTTGTTTAAAAAATTCATTCATTCATTTATTCACTAATTCATTAATGAATTTATATTTTTATTTAAATTGACTCTTTTGTTTTATACCCTCTGGTGTAACAGTCTGGGAGGAAAGAGGCTCTTCCCTTAGAAACAACCCAGTGGAGAACTCTGGTTGGCCAACTCTGGTCGTGTGGCTGGGGAGCGGGGGAGGGATTAGTTACTAGAAGAGGAGGTCGGGGTAACAGAGACTGGGCCACTGGAGATGTAAGCCAAGGAGCTACCCTGATTTGTGTCTACTACACCTATGGTGTCACGTGAGCCTCCCACCCCACAGTTAGTCTCCCGTATGTGTCACTTACACAGAATGCCTGATAACAGGCATAGACCAATCGACTTTCCTGTGAAAAATAACTAAGAACAGCTCTCTACTACTAAATACCTGGGATTGCTACAAATATAGCAATATTTGTAATGTTTTTGGGGGAGAGAGTGTCAGGAAATAGTTGTTGGTGACTGAAGGGTCACGTGGTTCAGCCATGTCTTGGCATCGAACTTTTTCCAACCAAACGTCAACCAAGATGGAGTTATTCATTTGTTTCATCCTGTCCAGTGTCTGTGTCTAGGTTGCCCTGATAAAAAGTTTCCAGTATGCTTTAGTGACATGTGTCATTACAGAAGGAACACTAGTCAAGAAGGCTTTGTGAACTTTTTATTTATTTATTTATTTTTAATTTTTTGTTTATTGCAGTAACATTGGTTTATAACATTGTAAAAATTTCAGGTGTACATCATTGTACTTCTATTCCTGCATAGATTACATCATGTTCACCACCAAAATACTAATTACAACCCATCACCACACATATGTACCGAATTATCCCTTTCACCCTCCTCCCTCCCCCCTTCCCCTCTGGTAACCACCAATCCAATCTCTGTCCCTATGTGTTTGTTTATTGTTGTTATTATCTACTACTTAATGAAGGAAATCATACGGTATTTGACCTTCTCCCTCTGACTTATTTCACTTTGCATTATACCCTCAATGTCCATCCACGTTGTTTGTGAACTTTTTAGAGGAAAGTCCCTCGTGTTCTCCTCCCCAGGTGTGGAGCCCAGAGAAGCTGGGTGTTTGGACCGGAGAATGTTGCTTTGAGGATGTATACTTTGCTCTCATCATTCATTCAACAACTATTTATTTAACTATGTGCTAGACACTATTTCAGGGGCTTGGGCTACATCCATGAGCAAAATAGACAAAAAGACCTGCCCTAGTGAAGTTACCAGTCTAGTGGGGTAGAGATGGAGAATAAACAATAAATATAACAAAGTAGTACATTATATAATGTATTAGAATGTTAGAATAACCTGTAATGTATACTACAGAAAAATAAAAGATAATAGAGTAAGAAATGTTGGTGGGCATTGCAGTTTTAAGTAGAAGATGATATTTGAACAAGGACTTGAGGGAGGTGGGAAGTTTTCCATGTGGATATCTGGGGGAAGAGTGTGTCAGGGAGGGGGGCAACCAGTGCAAAGGCCCTGCGACAGGAGTTGGCACAACATATAACATACAACAGCAAGGAGACCATTGTAGCAGGGCAGAGTGAGTTGGGGACAGTAGTAGGAGATAAGGTCAAGGAATAATGGGAGATAGTCATTACTCTGAGGGAAATGGGAAGCCGTTGGAAGATTTTGCAGAAAGGAGTGACATGATCTATCTTTCCTTTTGAAAGGACAACTCTGACCAATAGATTGTTGGGGGCAAGGGTGGAAGCAGGCAGTCCCGTTGTAATAGACTATAGCAATAGTATAGGGGGAGATGGTGGTGATGCAGACTAGGGTGGTGGCAGTGGAGGTGTGTGAAACAGGGAGAGTCTAGACATATCCTGAAGGTCAAGTTGACAGGATTGCCTGATGAACTGGAAGTAGAGTGTGAGAGACCCGAGGAGTCAGATAAAAACCAAGGTTTTTGGTCTGAGCATTTGACTGCTGTGGTTGTGTGATCAGGTGGTGAGATTATGGTTGAATCAAAAAAATATTATTATAATATTGCTTTTTCCATAAAGAAAAATTGGGAGAGTAAAAACACATTGGCACTTCAGTGAGTAAATACTAAGGAACTTTACAATTAGTCTGCAGAGGGGTACTGTGAAGTTGCAGGACGACAAAAGTATGATTTTCATATCGGGGCAATAAGCAGAATTTGACTTGCAGCCTGATTGATGATGTGCCAGAAATTCTTATGTCCAGGGCGGCTTTGCTCAGAGGGGAGAGAAAGGATGAGGTGAGCAGGTAGGTGAGGCGCATTTTCCATTGACCAATGCAGACTTCTGGGTTCTCTGGCCTGCCTGGTCTTACCATGGGTGATCCCTACATTGATGTTGTGCTTTGTATCTGTCCTCTCTCTCTGGACTTTGAGACCATTGATGGCAAGAACTGAGTCTTTAAAAAAAAACTATTTATTTTTTTAATTGTGATAAATAGACAACTTAAAAATGACCATTTTAACCTTTTTTTTTTTTTGATAAGGAAGATTAGCCCTGAGCTAACATCTGTTGCCAATCCTCCTCTTTTTGCTGAGGAAGATTGGCCCTGGGCTAACATCTGTGCCCATCTTCCTTTACTGTATATGTGGGATGCCTGCCACAGCATGGCTTGATGAACGGTGCATAGGTCCGTGCCTGGAATCCGAACCCGTGAACCCTGGGCCGCCAAAGTGGAGTGCATGAACCTAACCACTATGTCACCAAGCAGGCCCCCATTTTAACCATTTTTGAGTATACAGAAGAACTGAGTCTTGGTTACAGTTGTAGCCTCAGTGCCTGGCACATAGTGGACACTCAGGAAATAGTTTGGAATACGTGGATAGACGAATGGGGAGGGGGCAGGACAAGGGTTTCTGCCTGTACATGTGCCTTCACGCACCTTGTTGTCCAGCAAGTCCCTGTCAGCGAAGGACATGAAGGCAGGAAGGTGGCTTTACCCAGAGTCTCTAGCTCTCTGCCGCACACTGCTTTTTGGATCCGAGCCCAGGGCAATTTCATCTCCTTTCTTTCTCCTCCCATTCATACCCTGTGATGGTTAACTTTATGTGTCAACTTGGCTGGGACATGGTGCCCAGATATTTGGTCAAATATTATTCTGGATGTTTCTGTGAGGATGTTTTTGGATGAGATTAACATTTAAATTGGCGGATTTTGAGTAACGCAGACTGTGGGTGGGCATCATCCAATCAGCTGAAGGCCTGACTAGAACAAAGACACAAGACTGACCTCTGAGCAAGAGCGAGAGGGAACTCTGCAGCAGACAATGGCCTTTGGACTTGAACAGCAACGTCAGCTCTTCTCTCAGTCTTCAGCCTGCCAGTCTCCCCTGCAGATTTGGGACTTGCCAGCCTCCATAATCACGTGAGCCAACTCCTTAAAATAAATCTCCCCCTCTATAGATACACATCCTGTTGGTTCTATTTCTCTGGAGAATCCTGATGAATACACACCCATATTCTCTCCTCTCACTTTCATGTATGTATAGGCTGCTCTGCAGGTTTAGGGAACAAGCACCTATGAAGAGATTTAATAAAGCAGATGCTTCTAAATAAGAACCCGGGCATTTGTGGATAATGAAGGGCATATCCAAGTGCTCCTTGACCAGAGATGTGTGGGATGACTTTAGGAATTTCAGGCTGGTTTGGGAGCATTGAACTGCCTCTAACAAATATACTTCAGAAAGATGCCCATGAGGAGAGCCCCTCCCTGTCTCAGGACAGCCTGTCTTTCAACTGGAGGCCCAACATCTATATTGTGGGGAAAATCTCATGCCGACTTCTCTGCTTTGCTCCCCCTCTCAGTCTCCCTTTACATCCTTCCTGGTGGTTTAAAAATATGTTGAGAATTTCAGGAAGCTCAAACACTGAAGACACTGGATTTGGTTACAATGAACATGGTTTTTGGTAAGTAATTTATTTTAGATGCTCAAATTGCGACAATATAAACCATCCTTCTGTATTAATTGAAATGGAAGCTAGCAGCCTGAGAGGGAAAAAAATCACCACCAGCAGTTTAGACCAGCGATGTTCAGAAAGGCTGGACTGTTCTAGTGTCCATCTATGGCTTTGACGGCTGCTCTGCAGAACCGCCTTTCACACCCTCAAGGACCCACTGGGATGTTGGCGTGAGGAATGGATCAGCTGCACCTTGCCTTGTTCATCTCTGCGGTCCTGTTGGGATGAAGGCCCCGTTTTGCTGCCAGGCCTCAGAGAAGCAAAGGTGAGCTACAGTTATGTCCAGTGAGGCTAGTCTCTCACTGCAGAAACTGCTGAAGCCGTCTGGGAGAGGCATTCCCCTCACATGGCCGTGGTGAGTGATCCAGGGAAGCTGTCATTACGGCGGCCGTGAATCAGGATTACGTTTGTCAGATAGCACGGGGCGTGGAGGGTAACAGGCCTGCCCCTGAGTCAGGCTGAGGGAGTAGCGACTGGCTGGCGCTGCAAGGCTTATCTCCTGGAGGCCTGGGGGTGGCTCAGGGTTTCTGTCAGAAGGACGGGGGCAGATGCTCCTTTGGAGAATCTAAAGGTTGTATGATTGATGCTGATTTGAAGGTGCGGCTCTGCAGTGGCTTGTGTGACTCCTCTGCAAGGTTTACTAGGGCATCTTCCCCTGGGAAATCCCTAAAAGGGATTTCCGGCACCTTAGACACATCTCCAACTCCCCCGTTTTGTGGATCAGGAGACGAAGGCCTGGAGAAGTTTCCTAAAGTCACCTCAGTGATTTAACAACAGAATGGCGATAAGATCCCAGTCAGGATCAGAGTGATGCCCACTCCACGAGAGCCCTCATTAATTGATGGTTTGAAAGAGTATTAAACCAATGGGATAAATCAGTGTTCTAGTCCTTGCCCTGCCACCACGTAGCTGTGAGACCTTGGACCAGTCAGCATCACGGCCCCTCAGCTTCCTCAACTGCATAACATATCATTCACTGTATTCCTAGCATCACTGCTGTAATTATGGTACATACATTAAGCCATTTAATCTTCAAAACAACCCAGTGAGGTGGGTACTATTGTCATCCCCACTTTAAAGATGAGAAAACTGACGCATAGAGAGGTTAAGTCACGTGGCTAGTAAGTGGCAGAGCTGTGATATGAACCCAGGCAGCTCGGCTCCAGAATTCTTGCTGTAATCACTGTGCTAGGTGTGCTCTGATATCCTGTTGTCAACTTATTGCTGTAAAAGCTCTGTGAAAGTATCCTCAGAATTCCCATGTAGGGAAGGACAAAAGACTTGGTTTGTTAAGAAAAATTGCTTTTTCAAGGCAAAATAAATAAAAAGAGGTAGAGGGGAAACCTACAGATTAAAAGAGATTTAAGAGACCTATCAACCAATTATGTTTGGACTTTATTTGGGTCCTGTTTCAAATAAACAAATTGTAAAAAAAAAAGAAAAAAAGACAATTGGGGAAATGTGAACACTGACTGGATATTTGATGATATTAAGGGATTATTGTAGATGTGATAAAGATAAATGGCTTCGTCAAGAAAAATTAGAGTCCTTACCTTTTAGACATGGATGATGAAATATTTACAGATTATATGCTGTCTGAGATTTGCTTCAAAATCATCAGTGGATGGGGAGTGAGTGGCAGTATAGACAGCACAAGATTGCCCATGTTTAATCATTGTTGAAGCTGGGTGATGGGTGCATTCCAGTTTATTATACTCTCTACTTTTGTTTGGAACTTTCCATTATAAAAGTTTTAAGAAATCACCCTGTATAAGTTTTTGTTTATTCTGTCAGAACTGTCAAAAGCACCATGGATCCACTTCACAGGGCAAGTGGGAAGAATAACAGCCCATAGGGAGAGAGTGGGTGGGACACTGCTCAGAAGATTTACCTTCCAAGAGTGTCATTTATTTGAGGGTAACCCCAGTGCTTTCCACGTGGCAGATACTTAGTAGATTCTTCTGGACCGCATGAATGCATGATCGTACGAATGAGAGAATGTGAATGAGTTTGGTCCACAGAGAGTTGGAGAACCATTCTGTCATAAGATCAGGAGTAGAACCTAATTTCTGGGCCAAATGTAATGATGAAATGGTTCTGTATGTTTCCCAGTTAACCAAATTGTGCATTTAAAGGCATCTTTATCTACCACGATCATAACAAGGACCAAAATACGCCTATACTATTCCACCTTATCCTAGTGGACAAATGTACATGAAGAGATTTGCTGACACAAAAATCTTCACTTTGAGGCTGTCCTCAGCACTGTACCTCTCAGAACCCATGCTCTGCTCTGAGCTCCACTGTCGTTATTTTTGCTTGGCCAGCTCAGCATCCATCGCAATTCTTCTGATCACCCTGTGTTCCCTCTGGGGAACCATCATTTCCCTACTCTCTTGGCTCCAGGATTGTCTGTAACCCACACCTGCCAATCATAGCATAGCATTCCTATGGCCACAGTGATTGGTTTAGGGATAGGCATTTGACTCAAGCCAAGTCAAACAGGCCCAGTCAAAACTAGTCCTGGGGGCTGGCCTAGTGGCGAAGTGGTTAAGTTCGGGGCCCTCCACGTTGACGGCCTGGATTTGTGGGTTTGGATCCCAGGCGTGGACCTACACCACTCATCAAGCCATGCTGTGGTGGCATCCCACATACAAGATAGAGGGAAGTGGGCACAGATGTTAGCTCAGGGCCACTCTTCCTCAAACAAAAAGAGGAAGATTGACAACAGGGGTTAGCTCAAGGCCAATCTTCCTCACCAAAAAAAACCCCCAAAAAACAGACAAAAAGAACAAAACCAAAAACAAACTAGCCCTAGGACTTTTGTATGAGTGACGAAAAAGAGGCACACATTTTTGCCTTTGGACTTGAAGTTGTGAAGAGACATACCTACATGAAGGGACAACCTGCTTCATAAAGCAGTATGGAGATATATCAGATTCCGCCAACATCATTTGAACCCCTGGATCCAGCTGTCCCTGAAACTATAAACAGTGTACTGCATGTAGTTTGCTAAAACTGATTCTGAAATATTGCCAACACAGTCTTATAGTAGCAAATCACATAGGGAATGAAGATTCTATTTTAAGCCTAGTGATGCTTGCTAAGTGGAAAGAAGAGCTGTGAACGTTTATATTCTTGTATTTGATTACAAACTACAGATGTAGACATGGAGTTGAAAATTATGTCAGTTCCAGTGGTTGGGTAAAGCATTTGCAGAGATTGAGACCAATCTTTCGATCACTCCATGCATTCGTCCTGAGAGCTGAGAGAAACCAGGTGACTAGACAGACTCCTGTGCAGGTGATCCCCATGGATACCTGAGTGTCTTGCCTACGTGTGTGGTAAGGTGACTTCACCCTGAGTGCTCTGCCGCCCTGGTTGTGCTTGGTGGTAGCATCAGACAGATCCAGATTGTGGTAATGAGTAACGATGGGCTTTCCCAGCTTCAGACACAGGGTGAGATCATATTTTATCCTTTAGCCTCTACCTGCCCCATGTGGAGCTTCGAATGGAGTGACTGCAGTCTAGCCTCCAGGTGTTGTGAATGTTCAACAGCAGTTCAACATTTGGTGGGTCTGGCGTGGTAGATCAAGGTTGACGACAATGCTTCTCTTTGTATAATGATGACAATTTTGTATTATACCAGCTGTGAGAACTTGGGCAAGTTACATAACTTTTCTCTGTTTAATTTCTATAAAATGAGAACAATAATAGTACCTATCTCATACGGTTGCTGTGAGGTTAAATGAGTTACTAACATTCGAGCACCTTGAATGGGGATTGGCACCTTGTAAACGTTAGCTAACAGTGTTACTGAAAAATAGTAATTTTCCGCCTCGAACAAACATTTCCTCTAGAACCTGGATATCTGAAACAAAGAAAAAGCAGAAATATGAGGATTTATGAAAATTGTGAAAAGCTCTATGAGAGTGTGCAGCGCTTTTCAGATATTAGCACTGTGAAGTCATGCCTTTTAATTTTCTGAGGTATTGAGGCAGTTGGAAAGCTGGATTGGAAGCGTCACAACAGGGGATGAGGTGGGTGTTTTTAGGGTTCTGCTAGGAGACCAGTCACAGGCAAGCTAACTAAAATCTTGTAGCCACACCTACCCAGACAGTGGTTTCTGTACATCTCAGTACATAAGCTGGCAGGGGTTTGGGAGAATTCCTTGAAATATCCAGGTGTCACAGGAAACGGTAGTAACTCAACACTTGTATCCAACTTTAGCGATGTCTCACAGAGACGATGAGGGTGATGACAACAAGCAACCCTTAATTTTTCAGAGATGAAATGGTTTTGATTAAATTTGTAGAATGCTGTTCTTGTAACTTTCTTTCCCTCCCTGCCTACCTTTTTTCCTCTCTCGCTCTGTTTCACAAGAAGTATATGCTCCCCTCTCCAGAGGTAACCACATTTAACAATTTGACATATATCCTTTTATTCCTTTTTCTATATGTTTACACACATACGCTTGGAAATTGTTTTGTAGATGGGTTTTAAAAATTTTTATATAAATGGGATAATATTTTCAGTTGCCTTCTAAATTATTCCTTTTCACTTAAAATGTTTTTTCTTTTCATGCCAATACATATAGATCGATCTCTTTCTTTTGAATTGTTGCTTATTATTGCCTTATATGGGTGCACCATAGTTTTACTCATCCATTTACCACTAGATTTTGGATTGCTTTCCATTTTCTGCTCTTACAAACAATCCTCCCATCGCCCTCTTTGGGCACATGCAGTGTCCCTTTGCCATGAGGTACATTTAAAAATAACTTGCCAAAATTGTTTTTAGATTTAAATTATAGAATACATTTTCATTTCACTCTAAAATTTACCAGTCCCTATGGGGCCTTGGTGAGTTTAAGCCTTTGGATAGCCACATTTTATGGCTGGTTAAAACCGTCTCCCATCTTTTCAACAAAATATGGCCAGGTAGTGGTGATGGCCATAGAAATGTACATCTCAATAAGACATTCCCTACCCTGAAGACCCATCTACAAGTGTCACAGTGAGAGTGGTAACCAAATATTTTTTAAAATCCTCAGGATTTCTGAGGTAATTTCCTTCAGCTGTGTAGCCTGGTAACATTTTGTACCACTATAAAATCCACCTCTTTTATAAGCACCAGTACCCCCCATTGTTAGTTCAATTGCCTGTTGAGTGCACTTTGCTGGCAGGTCTGCAGCTGAACATCCATCTCCACAAGATGCTCATTGCTGGTATTTGTGGTTAGCATCCTGCACAGTCTCATCTTTGTTTAATAAAACACTTCTGGGTTAAAAAGCACGAGGCCCAGATCTGCTAAGTCAGATGTGATATTATCTTTCAACTGCACAAGCTCGACCACAAGGATTTGGGAAGTTTATTATCCAGCACAAATCTGTTGGGAACTCCTCTGCCGTCAACTGATCACAAACCATGGAGCTGAGGATAGTTCAAAGGTTGACTATTTAGTAAGTGACTTGGTATTCTGACACAGTGCTACTCAAAGTGGCTAGCCTGTGAACTCTTTTTGACTGGTCCAGAATGAGATAAGGTGCTCATTCCAGAATGTAAGTCAACACACTGTTTCATTCACCAAGAAAGTCTTGCTATGAAAAAAATGTCAACTGAACTAAAGAATGTGCTTCATGATGTAGTTGGTTTACATTCTGGTGCCAGCTCCTTAACGTGTACACTGGTCTGTGAACCACATTTTGAGTAGCACTGTCTAGAGTACTTTATGAAGCTGAATGAATAAATGAATGAATGAATGAGACATATCTAAGATGGATTAAATGGCTTTTCAGGGTTGAGGTGGGAGGATGGAGAGGATGGTGATTAAATAAAATTTTCCCTTTTAGTGGGACAACGTTCCTTGGCCGCTTTTGAGCTGCCACAGAGAGGGAAGGTTACTTTAGGCACAAATAGCTTACCTGGCCACCATTGCCTGTACCAATATCATTCCCTATCAAATGCATTTCTCCTTCTTACTTTTTGTCCTTCTTCCTGTCATCTCCTTTTCCTGCACTTCTGGCATGGGATTTAAAGAAGAAAAACCATATATGGAAGGATCATTGTATGGTCTATGTTTCATACACAAATAAATACAATTTTCACCACAACTGGGTGAGGAAGGTATTGTTGTCTACTATGTAGATGCTCAGAGAGGTACAGTAACTTGGCCCAGGTCTCATGTGTAATAAAGTGGCAGCCTTGGGATTTGAACCTAGGTCTGTTTGGTTCTCTCCTGGTGGTTTTATCTCCTACTCTCATATCCGAGGAGGGTGCTAACAGAATCCAGGGCCTGGACAGAACTTTAAAAGTGCCCACACTGACCCACTAATGTTCCATTTTAGAACTTTGAGGCTCCATTAGTTTCATAGTCTCTGCGCCTGCAATTGCCACCACCCTGCCACATTGCCCACTTGTCTACATTTGTGTTATATCCTTGTGTGTCCCTGGAGGTTGTGAATGCCTTCCTCTTATCATCTTCATATCCCTCACAATAGCATATGGGGCTTTGAAAGCAGTACACTCAATGGGTTATTACATTAAACACATTAGTCTATAAACTTCTTAATGTGCCTAAGATAAATATTAAGTGAATGAGACTCAAACACTTAAACTTGAAGATATTGCAGTACGAAATCTATTGAGCATATGTGTCGTCCAATAAAGCAGTGCACAGTGAGGAGCCCATTCTCCTGAGATGCACTCCTTGGTATCCCTGGATTATGGCATTTGGAATTTCTTACTAGTTCCTTGAGGGCAGGAACTGGGCCTTTTGTTTGTTGGTTCTCCAGTGCCTAACACAGTCCCTGGCACTTGAAAAATATGTGTGGAATTGTTGAATGTGCTAAGTTCTCAGCCTTTCCTCTTAAACTGCTGTTACTAGCGCTCACCATCGGCCCCTGTGTGGTTCTCAGATTACAAATTATATCTGTCTTCTGTTCCTGAGTTTCCTGGTCCTGGCTCAATATTTTCTTCTTCCATTTCCATTTCCACCTCTGCCAGCTCTGCTTTGCATCAGGCACAATTCTATGACCAGAAGCACAGCTGGGAGGAAGGTGAGGGATGCAGGAGCATGGGGACAGTTATTTCTCCAGAGCACATCTCCAACAGAAAGATGTGACAGTTGTTATAACTACGGCGAAACGAAGTTTGAGGAAGCAATATGAAAGGAAGACCACGAGACCCATGGAGAAGCACTGATGGCACAGGCCCCACCCAGACTTGCCTCCAGGTGTTAGAACCTCGCTCGCTTCTCAGACTATTGAATATCACATTCTCCCCAGTAATCCAATGGAGGAGCCAATTATACCTCTGGCCTTCCTAGGGATAGAGTATTTCTTCCTTTGGGCAGAGAATCAGGCCCTCTATAAGCAGGAGTGCCAGATTAGAGGGAAGGATTCTGCGTGCACAAGCTAGGCTTTCCTGGCCCATTCCAACCACATTCATGTGTTCTTGCTTCCTTTCGTAACATTGAAGCTGTGACACACAGAACTTCCTAGTTGAGTTCACATTTAGCTGTTTTTGAGAATCTCTGTATCCTACTCTCCGGGTCGTGTACATAATTTCCTGTTTTGGGGCACTACATATGCCAGTCCAGCGTCCCTTGCTAGACGAATATGAAAACTTTTTGAGTGTTTCAGGATCTCTTTTTACCCTATCCCCTAAACCGGGGCAGTCCCTCCATGTGCCATGCATCAACTGGCTCATTCAATCAAACCAGAACCAGTCTTTGCTATAGATTTCCTCTTTGTCTCCTGCTGAGTTGGACTTGCTTTGCAGTTGCTCCCACTTTCCTGGCTTGGTTCTGTGATATTATCTTGGCCTACGTATTAGCTTCCTATTGCTGTTGTAACAAATTACCACAAATTTAGTGGCTTAAAACACAACACAAATTTTCTCTCTCACAGTTGTTCCAGGGGTCAGAAATCTAAAATGGGTTGGCAGGGCTGCCTCTGGAGACTCTAAGGGAGAATTCATTTCCTTGCCTTTTCCAGCTTCTAGAGGTTGCCCACATTCTTTGGCTCATGGCGATTACTTTACATCTTTTTTTTCAGTTGGGGGCATTATTCTGCCTACCACAGCCCCACTGGTTTTGATAATCTCTTGGATTTTTCAGATCCTGGTCCTCTCTCTCCAGGACTGTTTTCAGCTCTGCCCATGCTCATATTTTTGACAACTCCTGTGTGGATTTGTCTATTTCCTTTTGTATTTCTATTAGTTTTTGCTTCATGAATTTGGAAGCATTGTTACTAGGTACACGAATATTTAGGATTATTATGTCCTCTTGATCAATTGACCCTTTTATGATGATGAAATAATGATTTCTCATTTCTCTCTCATTATAGTCTTTGCTCTGAAGTCTACTTTGTCTATTACTAATCTAGCCATTCCAGCTTTCTTTTGATTAGTGTTAACATAGCATATCTTTTTCTGTCCTTTTACTTTGATTTTATTTATTTTTCCCCCCAAAGCCCAGTAGATAGTTGTATGTCATAGCTGCACATCCTTCTAGTTGCTGTATGTGGGACGTGGCCTCAGCATGGCCGGAGAAGTGGTGAGCCGGTGCGCGCCCGGATCCGAACCCGGGCCACCAGCAGCAGAGCGCGGGCACCTAACCACTAAGCCACGGGGCTGGCCCTGTCCTTTTACTTTAACTTATTTGTAGCTTTGTACTTAAAGTGGCTGCCTGTACACAGCATATAGTTCAGTCTTGCTTTTTTTTTTTTTTTTTGCTGAGGAAGATTAGCCCTGCGCTAACATCTGTGCCAATCTTCCTCTACTTTATATGTGGGTTGCTGCCACAGAGTGGCTGATGAGTGGTGTAGGTTTATACCCAGGATCTGAACCTGTGAACCTGGGCTGCCAAAGTGGAGTGAGCTGAACTTAACCACTACACGACGGGGCAGGTCCCTAGTCTTGCTTTTTTATTCAGTCTCATAATCCCTGCCTTTTAATTGGAGTGCTTAGACAACTTATGTTTAATGTGATTATTGATATATGCATTTTATTTTATTTTTTGGTGAGGAAGATTTGCCCTGAGCTAACATCTGTTGCCAATCTTCCTCTTTTTTTTGCTTGAGGAAGACTCACCCTGAGCTAACATCTGTGCCAGTCTTCCTCTATTTTGTATGTGGGTCGCTGCCTCAGCATGGCTGATGAGTGCTGTAGGTCCACACCTGGGATCCAAAGCTGTGAACCCGGGCCACCAAAGCGGAGCGTGCGGAACTTAACCACAGGGCTGGCCCCATTGATATAGGCATTTTGGAAAGATGTCTCCGGAGGTAGACTGGAGACAGGGAAACCAAGAAGTCTGTTGCAGTAATCAAGGCAAGAAAAAAGGTTTAAACCAAGGCAATGGTCCTGGAGATGGAGTGGGAAGGGGGCTATGTCTGAGAGATGGTAAGGGTATACAATCAATAGAAATGGAGCTTAGATAGAGATTTGTGAATCATCAGTGTAGGTACTGGATGGATTCCAATGTTTGGAAGATGTAATATATTCATAAATGTATATTACATAAATATATTTATTTTTGGATTTTTTTATTGGGGTATAATTGACATATAACATTATATTAGTTTCAGGTGTACAACATAAACATATATATTTATATTCAGAAATATATATTACATCTTCAAAACACTGGAATCCATCTAGGTAATTACACTGATGACTCACAAATCTCTGTCCAAATTCTATTTCTATTGATTGTACTATTGTACTTGATTGTACTATTGTGTGTATATATAAATATATATGTAGTATCTATTGCATATATATATATGTATATATATAGTACCTATTGCATATATATACGAAGGTAAACATCTGACAACATTTCTGATCTGGGGGTCATTGCATGAAGCCCAGACTCTAGGCAGAAAGAGGGATAAGGGTACTTTAAAGTCACTGTGGGGTGAAAGGCATTAAATAAGAGACCAGCCCAAAAAAACAGTGCCAGGGGTACAGGAAGGCACTGTTTTCGGTGTCTGGATGGTTTTGCAGATTACCTGGTATTATACCAGCTCATCTCCAGTTTTCTATCATTTTTCAGACTATGTTGAATCTAATGCAAACAGTACCAAAATATTATAAACCATAATAAGTCAAACCCAACACATAGCAGAACCATCTTTGGTAAATTAATCTTTTCATAACTAGAGGGACTTGACAGAGCAGTTTTACTCTGGAGTTGGTTGACATATCACTAATTTTGTCATTAATGAGAGCATTACAGAGTAACTGTGGGCTAAGGCAGAATGGAGAGGAGTGAGTGCTAGGGAGAGTTCCAGGAAGCAATGGACACTGCTGTACCACCCAGAACCCCCTTCAGGAACCAAGGACTTAGCCCTCCAGCTGCTGGGAGTGCTGCTAGCAGGCAGACCTCACCTATCAGCCCTCTTCAGAAATTGCCTCAGCTGGAGTGAACTGCCTTGCCCAACAGCACTCCCTCTTCCTGGGGCAGCCCGCACCCAATGACTGACTCTAGAAGGCCATGTGTTGGGAGTTCCTAAGAGCACCCCCAAATTTGATGATTCATTAGGGGGATTCATAGAATTCAGCATGTATTTGTATTCACAGCTAGGATTACAACAAAAGGATACAAAGTAAAAGCAAAATCAGTAAAGGGAAAAAGGCATATGGTGCAAAGTCTGGAGGAAGCTTCCAAGTCCTCTTTCAGTGTAGTCAGAGGACACACAATTCCTGTCGCACAGAACTGTGACAACACATATCAAATGCTGTCCACCAGGAAAGCTCATTAAAGATTCAGTGTCTAAGAGTTTATTGGGGTCTAGTCATGTAGGCACCCTTTGCCTAACACCTTCCCAAGTTCCAGACTCCCAGAAGGAAAGCAGGTGTTCAGCATAAACCACATTGCTTCTACAAACAGTTTAGGCACAGTGAGCCCTTCTTATCAGTTAGGGAAAGGTGGGAACCCTCCTGAAATCCAAGTTCCCAGATGCCAGCCAAGAGCCACCCTTGCGAGCAGGCCTAAGGACAGCAGTCTCAGGCCTGTTGTGTTAATTCCTTTTTTACACCACTCCAGCTTCAGGCCGTTCTGTGGTGTTGGCTAAAGTGCCACTTTTATGGACCTTACAGGATATAAGAGCAGTGGCTCCCAATATATCTCCATTTAATTCACCACTCTGGCTCCTGCAAAATTTAGATGACGGTGGAATAAGACAAATTCAACCAAGTAGTAGCCCTGATGACAGCTGTGTGCCAGATGTAATATCTTGCTAGAGCCAATTAACATGACTATGGGTACCTCGTATGTGACCACTGATCTGGTGAGTGCATGCTTTTCCATCCCTATAAGAAAACAGGATCAGAAACAGTTCACATTCACATGGAATGAACAACAGGCTATGTTAGCAGCCTAGATTGTTATAACTCTCTTGCTTCTATTATAATTAAAGCAGACAGACCAGATAGACATTCTACAGAAAATCAATTAGTTCACTATATTGATGGATTATCTTAATTAAATGGGATGAGCAAGACGTGACTAGTAAATCTGAGGCTTTGATAAAGAAGTACATGTGCTCCCGTGGGTGAGATAAAACCCATGAAATTTAGGGGCCTACTACATCAGTAAAATTTTGGGGGAGGAGTGTCCAGTGATCAGGGGCACGCTAAGACATCCCCTGTGAAGTAAAAGACAAATTAGTACAACTTGCATCTCCTGCTATGCAGAAGGAAGAACAATGCCTAATAGGCTTCTTTGGGTTCTGAAGGCAGCATATTTCACACCTAAGAATACTGTTCTCAGCTTTATTCTGGGGACAGGAAAGGCTGCTAGTTTTTAGTGAGGCCCAAAGCAGGAAAGGGGTCTATGGCAGGTCCATATTGTGTGGAAACAGGCCTGCCACTTGGGTCTTCTAACTTAGCAGACTCTGTGATATTAGAATTATTGGTGGAGGGAAAAAATAAGAAAGAAATTAAAGCAAAACCACTGTATATGTACTCCTGATTTTTCTCTGCTTATTGTATTGAATAACTGAATGTATAAAAACCACACAGACTACATTACTGGAGAAAATATTTTATTTTTCAAATATATAATGGATTCTTCACCCCTTAATTATTTCTGTAATAATTTTATCTTTTTATTAAAACTAAAATACATATTTTAACATATTTCATCTTTTCTCAAATCAAAGACTATGGTGTAATTGTGATTATCTTTAGCAACCAAAGTCTATTTCCAGAGATTTAAACTTGATATGGAGAAAAATGCCATGTCAAGTCCTGCGTACCTGATTTGGTGCCGAGGTTGAACTGGTGTATTGGTTTGTTCCAAGATCCAGAGGCCACTCCAAGCTTTAAAGCAAAGTGAAATCCTTAGGTTGGCCTTGGAGGCCTGAGAAACCTCTGGATCGGGGCTGATTGCTTTTGCTCTGCAGAGGACAGATCTCCCCCAGGCTGAGCTGGAATTTCTGGGAACAGTGGACTGAGGTACATACTGTGTTCAGGCATTTGTTTGGGGTGGCAGGTGGGGAGGACCCTATTCCTTATGTCTGATTTCTACTGGTAATCATTTCTCCATTAAAAAAAAAAGAGCAAATGGGTAGCTCTGGGTCCTTGATGATATCAATATTTTGCCCACAGTTATTTCTCTCTCTGTGATACTAAGACCAATGACAAAGAAGACAAGGGCTGAGTTCACTCTGAACACAAGTAGTAAAAGTGACTGTGGCAACTGAGACAGTGGCAGAAACTGGGACTTGACTCTTGGAAAGGTCTCCTGGGCTTGATTTATTCTAAACAGCCAACGGAGAGCTAGAATCAGACACTGGACAATAGAATCTAGACACTGGATCCATAGAATTGGATATATCCTCTTACTTTTCTCTACCGTCCACTGACTTGAATATTTATACTCAAAAAAAACATGAGGGAAAAAGTCTCCATCTCTATCACAGAATCTCCATAAAACGTAAGACCATATCCAAATTCCCATTAGAATGTCCATTATGAATTTGAAATAACTGAAATAAATAAGGGGTAGCTAAGAAGATTTGTTTTTCAAGGCAGTAAAAAGATATGACCTCAGTGATTTCTTCTTAGGATAATGCTGACCTCTCAAATGTGGGTAAAATCCCATTTAGAGGGAAGGTTTGGAATCCTACATAAAAATATAACATGCATTAACACAGAAAATGCTTAAATATAAAAACAATTCAAGTGACAATATCCTTACTGATATTAATATAACACAAATAAAATTGCAATGAACATTTTAGCACAAAATGCAGTTCATTTCTAGTTAACACACTGAAATAAGTGATACTCAAATTCTAACTACTCTGGCATAGATATCTGAGTGAGGTTCATAAATGTACGTGTGCCTCAAAGTACAATCTGGCTTAGGGCTAGAAATTTTTATTCTAATCCACAGTATTGATGACTCAATTTCAGTTGCTTCTCCTAAGAAATTAGGAGACAACCTAAATTTCTGATACTTGAATCAATCAGAAAATAGCTAAGAGTTATTCTTTTGTAAATTCAGTAAAAAGCTATTCTAAAGTTGCTGTTTTCCTTACCTATTCTCTCAATAAAAGCTCTTGGATAGTAATCTACTCTCCTAATTAAAGGAAAATATTGCAACCTTTCCTCCAATTCCTATTTCAACTGGAAGAGCCATAACATTATTTTTAAATGGTTGCTTCTATATTTTGTATTTTTTAAAATGTCAGCAATATTACTTTCTGCAAAATACAAGCAGCATTGGAAGTATTCAGCTAGTACTGGCATTCATTTTGAAGATATATCTTTATGATGAAATAACAGTCATGAAACAAAATGTTCAGAAGAACTGTCAGAATAACTAACCATTTAAAAATCAGACTTATGACCCTTAAAAATTTTTTTTAAAGCTATGCTGGTTTACATCAACGTGCTCCTAGTGAGAGGAATCATGTACTGTACTGAAAAACTTGTCAGAGGTCTTCTTAACTTGGCTCTGAACAACTTTAAAAGCCAGAAGTTCTGCACCATATGCTGTTCTCAGGGTCAGTACTATGCGATGCCTTAGAACAAGATCTTTTAGTATTACTGATAACAAGAGCACCTTGGATTGGATCCAAGATCGGCATGTGTTATAAATGAATCTGCTTTATAGTATACATTTAAAGTACAATTCAACGTACTTACCATAAAGCATACATGTGTAAAAGTACTCCTTTGAAGCCAAAAATCTGATGCCACTGAAGAAGTATCCAGTTCCTACTACTACAGCTTACTGTGGCTGATTTGATATCATTTCCTTAGCCCTGCAGAACTTTATCTTTTAACACTTTACAATAGTGACCTGGCACTAGTTTAGGTCTATAAAAACATAATTGTCACAAGTCACACAAAAATACGATAACAGCACAAATCTCTGCATGTCTTCAAAAAAAGTCTTTGGATAACAACTATAATGCATAATGCTGCAGAAGATCCAAGGAAGCACTCTAAATGATGGATATTATTCAATGATAGTAAGTGAGAATTATTTTCTAAAAGGCTGTACCAATGCCAATTTTAGGTAGAACATAACATGAAATCATTTCATGAAATAGTCTCGTTCTATGCTCTCCTGACAACACTCCCAACAGAAAGCTTCCAGTCTATTTGCTGTTTCTTGGCTGATGAGACATTCATCCTTTAATTCCCTGATTTTCTTCCTCAATGATTTTTGGAAACGTTTTTCTCGGTCTAAAACATTCCGCAGACTTTTCTTGGTATCCTCTAGCTCGCTGATCACATGATCTAATTTATGCTTAAGTTTCTTTGGGCTGTCCATTACACTGTAGCTATGTTCCTAAAAACATAAACACCAAGTTATTAAACCAGACAGACAAGTAGTTAGATAAAAGCCTGAAACGAGGCCTCAGCTGCTTCTTTTCCATTTGCGATGCTTAGAGAAGACAGTTAAGTTGGTGAAACGAGGAGGTTTCAGCAACACAGGAAGAAGACAGGGTGCAAGCAGTGTTTCTAGAGCCTAGGGCCCCTTGTTGGTCTAAGGCCTGGCCTACACGAAGAGGGCAGGATCCCATGGAGGGGAAGCACTTCTCATCTGAGGGTGGGTATCTGCTATGAACCCCATGACATTCGCAACGACTATACAGCTTTTGTTCTCTCAGTCTATTTGCTGTTTCTTGGCTGATGAGACATTCATCCTTTAATTCCATTTGGGGGAATTAAGTGTGGGGCTGCTAAGTTTAACTTTTACCTGTCAAACAAACTTGATTGTTAAACTTTTAACTGAGTTACTTTATTTTGATGAATGTTTCACTTTATAAGGGATGACAGGAAAGGAGCACTGGAGCAGGTCCTCAGGCTAGGTGTTACGGATTTCGAGAGAACTCCGGTCTCAGATTTTTAAAGAGATAATTTAAGCTCTCTCAATATTTGTTACGGTTATGCTTACGTTTGACAGGTATACTTTTTTTCCATTCAAAAATAGGGAAAATAACACTGACATATTTTATAAAGTGCTATAAAATAATTTTGAAAAGCTGTTATTTAATATTAAAATCAGTGAAGAGGACTTTTGTTTCTAGCCAAGATGAAATAATAGACACTAGACTGACTCCTATCTAAAAAAACCAACACAGGGCCAAAAGACATAAAAAAAAGTTTTAAAGGTAATGAGCATCAGGCAAGGAAGGCAGCAATTGCAGAGAGATGGGAAGCAAAGAGGGGAGCCCTATGACCACTCCAGCTTACTGTCTCGAGAGAGTTTCTAGGCTTCAGTGCAAGGAGGGGAAACCCAGGAAGAGCTTGGCAGACTGAGTTGAGGAGATAGTGCAAAGTGTCCAGGGAGACCAAGGTGGCTACAGTTCATAGGCAAGGTACTAGAGAGGAGAGAGCTGCACAGAGAGGGTTCTTAGGAGATCTTTAGAGACTCCCCCTTGAGTATTTCACTGGATAAGATCAGTGCATGCATGTAAGGAAACTGCTCAAAGCTGAGGAAAGAATGACCAGAAAAGTTCGGAGTGCTCTGCGCTCATAGGGCACGGCCACTATTCCCACCAGCCAGACTAGAAAATTTCAAGAGTCGTGGCACTAAGTAGAGTATACAAAAGGGTCTTGCCTCAGTAGTGGAGAACAAATAGCCTTCGACTGAGCACTGTTCTAGTCCTGTCTAACAAAGCAAAACCCAAAATGATCAAACTGTTTCCAAATGACTTAATGGTACCCCAGAATAAAGCTCAAGAATACAGGAAACAAAAATATCTGGCATCCAGCAAAGTAAAATCCACTGTGCGTGACACACAAATTTACCAGGCATGCAAAGAAGTAGGAAAATACGAGCCATAATAAGAGATAAACCAATCAATGGAAATCAACCCAGAACTTAGAAGCAAATGTTAGAATCAGCAGCCAAGGGAATTAAGAAAGTTATTAAAACTGTATTCTATATGTTCAAAAAGTTAAGAAGAGACATGAAAGCTATAAAAAGAATCAAACAGAAGATCTACTGTTAAAAACTACAAAGTGTGAGGTGAAAAATACATTGGAGGGAATTAATGGTAGATTAGACAATTCAGAAGATTAGTGAAGGTGAAGATACAGCAATATGAACTATTCAGAATGGACTATAGAGAGAAAAGGCAATATAAAAAAAAAAAAAAGAAAAAAACCAAAAAATCAACAGAGCATCAGTGAGCACTGGCACAACTTCAGACTAATACACATGAAATTATAGTCCTCAAAGGAGGGGAAAGAAAAGTTGAGGTAGAAAGAGATATTTGAAAAAATCATGGCCAAAACTTTTCCAAGTTTGGTGAAAACTAAAAACCCACAGATAAAGAAGCTCAACAAATCCCAAGCACAAGAAAGATGAAGAGAACTAAACTAAGGTACATTACAATCAAATTACTCAAAACCACTGGAAAAAAAAATTCTTAAAAGCAGAGAAAGAAAGATATGTTAGGTACAGAGACTAAAAATAAGTATGACAGTATATTTTTCATTAGAAACAATGCATGTAAGAATACAGCGGCGGAACATCTTTAAAGAACTAAAAAACCCCCCCAAAATCCCAAAACTATCAATCTAGAATTTGATACCTAGTGAAAATATCTTTCCAAAACGAAGACTAACTAATGACTTTTTCAGACATATGAAAGCTGAAAGAATTCATCATCAGCATAGCTGCACTGTAAGAAATGTTAAGTCATCAGAAAGAATGATACTAGATGGAAATATGGACTTGCATAGAAAAGCCCTGACAATGGCAACTACATGGGTAATGTACCAGATTTTTTTCTTATTTAAATCTTTTTAAAAGATAATTTACTGTTTAAACAAAAACAATAACTACGGAGTGTGGGGTTTATAGCACATGTCAAAGTAAAATGTATGACAGCAATGGCACAAAGGTTGGGAGAGGAGAAATGAAAGTACTGTTGTAAGATTCTTATACTATACGTGAAGTGAAATAATAGCACTTGAATATAGCCTGTGATAAATTAATGATGTGTGCAATAGACCCAAAAGCAACTACTAAAATTAAACAAAGAGTTGTAGCTAACGACTCAAAAATAAAGAGACAAAATGGAATCATAAAAAATTTCAATCAATCCAAAAGAAAGCAGAAAAAAAAGAAAATGGGAACAAAGAACAAAGGGAACAAATAGGAAACAAATAAGATGACAGATTTAAACCAAATCATATCGACAATCACATTAAGTTAAATAGTCTAAACAACCCAATTAAAAGACAGACATTATCAGATTAGATTAAAAAAAAAAAATCAAGATCCAAAAGTATATGCTGCCTACAAAAAATGCACTTCAAAGATAAAAAGACACAAATAGGTTGAAAGTAAAAGAGTGGAAAAAGATACCTGGTAAAAGGCATTTCCAAAAAAACCTACAGTTAACATCATATTTAATGGTGAAAGACTGAGTGCATTCCTCCTAAAATGAGGAGCAAGCCCTGGAGGTTCAAGACAGTGCAATAAAGCAAGAAAAAGAAATGAAATGCAGTCATATTGGCAAGGTAGAATTAAAACTGTCTTTAATGACAGACAAAATGATTATCTATGTAGAAAACCTGATAGCCTCTACAAAAAAGCTTTTATAATTAATATGTGAGTTTAGCAAGTTTGCCAGATTTAAGATCAATATAAAAATCAATTGAATTTCCATACACTAGCAGTAAACAAAACAATACCATTTATAATAGCATTTAGACGATAAAATACTTAGGGATAAATCTAACAAATGAATTAAAAGACCTATACACTGAGAACTACAAAACATTGTTGAGAGATGTTAAATACTTAAGTGAAGAGAGATAATGAGTTCATGAGTTGAAAGATTTAAAAGAATCTTATTAAGATGTCAATTCTTCCCAAATGGATCAGTGGATTCAATACAATCCCAGTCAAAATTCCAGCAGAAATTGTAGAAATTGTTAGAAATTGTTAAAGAGTGATTCTAAAAATTCACATAAGAATGCAAAAGACCTAGAATATCCAAAACAACTTTGAAAGAGAACAAAGTTGGAAGAATAACACTGCCTGACGTCAAGAACTACTATAAAGTTATTGTCATCAAGATAGTAAGACAGATCTGATTCCAAGCTTGGTTCTAACACGAACAGGCAATGAGATAAATAAATAAATGCAAGCTTAAATACTCTGTATGTGTATGACTGTTCTTCAAGAAAACCTAAAGACATAACTTTTTTAATTAGATAGTTCCATATAGAAAATATAGTACCTAAAAGGAGGAAATAATTATTGCATTTTCTTGGTAGAAATATCCTTGCAAAATCATTCTTTGAACTAAATATGTAACCAAAAGATTAACTACCTCCATATTATTGTTGCATACATATAAATTATAATGGCCCTGGGAAGCAATATTATTTTTGGACATTACATATTAAAAAAATATTCTCAGACACCTAAACCCCTCGTTCAATCCTAATG
Source organism: Ceratotherium simum simum (assembly GCF_057802395.1). Taxonomy (NCBI): domain Eukaryota; kingdom Metazoa; phylum Chordata; class Mammalia; order Perissodactyla; family Rhinocerotidae; genus Ceratotherium; species Ceratotherium simum. The sequence goes on along the minus strand of NC_141907.1, from coordinate 61,154,535 downwards.
AAGAGGACATATTCATCTTAAAAACATCAACATTAGCTCAGTAAGTAATTTTACTTACAAATATGAACTGGGATTGGAATTCTTCAATACATGAGGAAGCACCAACAAGCTGGTGATTGTGGTTTGTGACTGGAAGGGTTTTGAGAGTGAAGTTTTTTCTACAATGAAGCTTTTCTCTTTTCCCCTGTTAAGAATAGTTAATAACAATCATTGTAGATACTTCTGCCCTTTCTTAAATTTTTATTCCTTCTAAATTTTGTGTAGAAAAGTTATTGCAATATTTCTTTTCATGGAAATTGCTTTTAAAAGTCAGCAAATTTTAAATTCCAGTATGATTACTTTAAAAGAACTTCCCAATAACTCTAAAGTTCATATGGAAAGACAAATTTTCCTAAAAAAAGAAGAGAGAAAATGAGGGAGCAAATGCCCTACCAGCTATTAAAAATATATTACACAGTGCAATAGTTGAAATAGCGTGATACTCTCTTAAGGCTAGACAGAAAAATCTAGGAATAGATCAAGTAGATAAAAGGCTTTAGGATAAAATTTGGCATTCTAAATAAGTGAAGAGAGGCTATAAATCATGTAAAAATGAAGTAATTAAGAAAAAATTATATCCTTTATATATAATAAACCATGATGAAATTCTATGTACTGAAAATTTGTGTAAAAATGAAACCATAAGGAACTAGGGAAAAAACAGAGACTATTTATATAATCTTAAGGTGGAGAAGGCTCAAGTCAGACAACTCAAGAGAAAATATAGAATTGACTACTACTAAAAAAAGGTCTGGGGGGCTGGCCTGGTGGCGCAAGCTGTTGGGTGCACGTGCTCCGCTGCGGCGGCCCGGGGTTCGCCGGTTTGGATCCCAAGTGTGCACTGACGCACCACTTGTCAGGCCGTGCTGTGGTGGCGTCCCATATAAAGTGGAGGAGGATGGGCATGGATGTTAGCCCAGGGCCAGTCTTCCTCAGCAAAAAGAGGAGGGTTGGCAGATGTTAGGTCAGGGCTAATCTTCCTCACAAAAAAAAAGGTCTGAATTTCAAAAAAAAAAAAAACAAACCAACTGCATAATTAGAACTAAAGACAAACAACAAAAAGTAACTGCAACAAAGATGGCAATTAAATGACTCATATCTTCAATAGACAGTGTTTTTTCAAAATAGCTCAAAAAAGATTAAAACAGAAGAGGACCTGAATTAAATAATTCACAAAAGAAGTAGTTCAAATGTCTAATAAACACATGAAAAAATGCAGAAACTAATATTCAAAGAAATTAAAACACTAGGATGCCATTTTTGCCTATCAATTTTAGCAAAGGTTAAAAATATAGCTTATACTGAGGATTAGGGTGGACAGACACTTTTATGTATAGCTAGTAGGGGAGATTGGTGGATTCTGTAGAATTGCTGGTGGGCCTTTGGGAGATTTGTATTAAAAGCAAAAGCCTTGAAAATGTGTATAATTTTGATCCAACAATTTTATTTCCAGAAAAATTTTTTGAGGAAATAAGGATATGTACAAAGATTTAGCTACAATAATGTTCATTATAGCTGCTGTATAAAATAGTGAAAGATGATAACCTATATATCACAGTGAGGACTGATTACATAAACTATCGTTCAATCATAGGATTAACTGCTATATGGCATTAAAAATGTTCTATCAAACAGACACCACCAAGGACTGGCAAAGATATGGAACCAGAGGAACTTTCACATGCTGAGAGTGGTACTATAAATTGGCAGAAGCACTTTGGAAAACTATGGCAATATCTACTCAAAGTGAACATACACACCCCCAGAACCCAGCAATTCCACCTCTAACAGAAGACTACATACACTCTGCAGAAATGTGTACATAAGTGCACCAACATGGACAAAAATGTTCATAGTTGCATCATTCATAATAGCCCCAAAGTGAAAAAAACCCAAATGTTCATCAACAGTAGAATGGAGAAATTATAGTTCATTTACACAATGGAACACTATATTGCAAAGAAAATAAATGGACTACTGTCACAGGCTACAATATGGATGAATCAGGCAAACAAAATGTTGAGCTAAAGAAGCCAGAGTACATACTGCAGGACTCCATTTATATAACTGACAGTGATACAAGTCAGGATAGTAATCACCTTTGTGGTGTAGTGACTGGAAATGGCACAATGGAGGCTTCTGGGGTGCTGATAAACATTCTATATCTCAGTCTGAGGTGAGTTACATCAGTGTATTCACTTTGTGAAAACTCATTGCTCTGTACACTTATAATGTGTGCCCTTTTCTATATATATGTCATATGTCAATATAAAATTTAGTTTAAAAAATTGACGTTCTATACAGGTTTCTCTTAAAGATGTGATCCATAGATCTGCAACACAATCATGTGGAGTGCTGGTTAAAAAGTGCAGATTCCTAGGGGCCGGCCTGGTGGCGTAGCAGTTAAGTTCAGTGCTCCACTCCTTCAGTGGCCTGGGGTTCTCAGGTTCGGATCCCGGGTGCGGACCAACACATCACTTATCAAGCCACGCTGTGGCGGCGTCCCATATAAAGTAGAGGAAGGTGGGCACGGATATTAGCCCAGGGCCAATCTTCCTCAGCAAAAAGAGGACGACTGGCAACAGATGTTAGCTCAGGGCTAATCTTCCCCACAAAAAAAAAAAAAAAAAAGGAAAAAAAAAGTGCAAACTCCTAGACTCCAGCCCAAAACTACTGAATCAAATTCTCTGGAAGGGGGACACAAGATTCTGCATTTTAAACAAGCTCCCTGGATAATTCTTATGTAGACTAAAGTTTGAAAGCCATTGTTCTGGAAAAATATTTAACATCATGGGAAACAGTAGTTAAGAATGGACCCTGGAACCAAAACGCCAGTTCAAATCCAGTCTCTGCCATTTAATAACTGTGTGACCCTGGGGAAGGTATTCCAGCTTTCTGGGCCTCAGTTTCCTCAAGTGATAAAATGAAAATGACAGTATTTATCTTATATGGTTGTTGTGAACACTACATGAGGTTTTATATCTATATCTATATCTATATAGCTTAGAATAGTGCCTGGCACATCATAAGCACTATATAAGTGTTGTTAAAAAAAAGAGAGAAGCAAATAAAAGAAAAAGGATGTACAGTGTAATTCTATTTTTGTAAGAATATATAAATATAGATGAATTTATATACAAACATACACATACAAATGACTGGAAAGATACACATCAAAGTATTAACAGTATTATCTCTGGATTATGTGATTATCGTTAATTTTTATTTTCTTTTTGCTTGTATCATCTAATTTCCTATAACTAAAGATGTTTTTGTTATAAGGAAATAAATAGTAGCTTTTGAAAGCTAGTAATTTATGGTTTATTTGATTTATTATGCCCACATTTCTTAAGGTCTTCTTAACATTACAGCTAGATGACACCTTGTTATGGGAAAAAAAACCCTTTAGAGAAAATTGCACAAGATATTGTACATTTATTAATATGGAAGAAAGTGAGGCAGTCTCTACCTGACCACTCAGGCACTGGAATCTGACCAAGTGCAGAAAGTGACCAAGACCGCACGGGAGCTGGTACTCTTCTGGACTACTTCCCTTGTTGACAGTTGTCAGGAAGCAGATACCTTTCAACGGAGGCTCATTACTATTGTTGTGGGAACCCATGGGTTCTCCCTGAATTTTCCGCATTGGAATTGGTCAGTCTGCAGTTTCTCAAAACAGATACACTTCAGGTATATGAAGTCAAGACTGTTACTGAGGGTGAAGCAGCCAACCCATGACACTAATATCACTGAGAAAAAAACAAGGAATTCAACTAGAGTTTACTCATACAATCCTTTCATTTTCTTTTTCTGACCTCTTCTCTCCTTTCCTGCTCCTGTTCTTATCGCTTGTGGTATTCTTCCTTTTAGTCCTACCTAGGCTTTAAACTTGAACGTATGTGGCTCTAAAAGTATACTCCGGTTCTGTTAGTGGCTCTGCTCTTGACTTTTGCTCCAGTGTGAGGAGGACTGTCACCTTGGAACTTCAGTTCAATCCTCTTAACGTTAACCTCCATTTTCTGGACACAAATCTTGAGTTATGCCAACTCCTAAAGTCAGTCCACTTCACCAAACCTTAGTATCGCACAAATATTTCTGAGTGCCTACTGGCAAAATACTCCCACTACACATTAGAAAAGCTGAAGCAGCAGTTTACAAATTTAAAAACTCCAAGAATGGACTTCAAATGAATATGCAAACAATAAAAATGTTAGCAAGAGTAGTGAAGCTTCTTCAATAATACCATAAAAAGCGAGTAATGATGGTAAGCAGTATCTCATAAACAAACCTGTAAGTGAGATGGAGAATCAAAGATAGAAGGTATGACTCCAGGTTTCAATTTAATATTTGGAGAACTTCTGTCAAAATCTGTCTTCTTAAAGTGCCTTGAACACAACACATCTCCTTTTTTAGGCTCCCAAATGCCCGCAGCATTCACATCAAGTCTTTTCATTGCTAGTACCCATTTTCTTTTGACACTTTCATCTGTGGGGAATCTAGAAAAAAATATAAAAAGTATTTTAAAATTAAACACTATTGATATATACTTGAATTAAGGCTGTGACTAAATTGATTCCTTAACTAGTTTGTTATTATTCTCGGAAACTGGAATATTCAGGAAACCATGATTCATGCTTTCATAAAGTTCAGTTTTAATAGTCAGATTTTCCTACCAATCATGCTGCAGACCTATGGCCCTCATTTCAATTTTTCTCATATTATAAAGAAAACAAGTTTCAATGGTTATTTAACACCTTATAGTAAGGTCCACAATTGAAGGTTTTTCTTCATCTATAGATGATAAAGAATATCACTTGGGCCTTTTCCTATCTGAAGTGATATCCAGAATTTACCCCAGATGAATAGAGCCTCTCTTACTTTCATTCTTCTGTCAGCATCAGAAAATTCCTTAGTATACCATTTAATACAGCACAGGTCTATAAATGCTTAGTGAATGAATGCAGAGAACAGCTGCAGAGTTTAGAGTTCTCGAGATTAGAACTATTTTGAGAGACCTGGAGACCAATAACCATATCTCTTCCAATTTTCCAAGTTAGTTCGAATCCTTTTTGGAATAAGATGGGATACACACACTCATTTTTGTTTTCCTCATACCTAGCTAGCAAAGCAGTTAGCAGATCGTTCTCTAGCACACAGCACAGAACCTGGCACAAAAGCAGCAAAATAAACCCTTAGCAAATGAGTAATTCTTAAATCTTATTGCTCCTTCTTTCCTATGCTGTCAGGAGAATGGCTAAAATACTAAATTAGGATCATCTTGATTTATCTGCAATACAGCTAAAGAACCCTTGGTCTGAACTTGTAATTTATATTTTTTCTCTACACCTTAAGCTTGATCTATTTCTAAACAGAATGTATTTGGGCAAAGATCCTTCCTTCACTCAGACTGTAAACTACATGTAAACAACACTGGATTTCTTTGCAGGTATGTTAAAACGCAAAGCAATAATATTAGCAAAAGTGAGTTTGATATTTTTGTTAACCAGCCTCTGATACCCTGGCATGTATCTTAAACTTCTATACTAAATTATGAAAGTGTAAACATGTCACTGTCACTTCAAAGTTAACTAAAAAGGACTTGGGAACTATAGTTCAAAATTGAAGATTTAAGTAGAATTGTCTTTTGCTTTTTATTACGGTCAAAAGAACTAGGCTTAGCCACAGCAAAATCTTACACGTGAAATGTGAGTCCTTTTATCTTGGAATTTGGCAAACAGCGGGAAGCACATCCAATGGCCGAGCAACATTTCACCATGATTTTAGCAACTCATAACAGAACTGAAAGAAAATTAAAATGGTAAGAGTTAGTAACTTCAAAGCTAAGGGGAACATATTTACCTTTCTCAGTATGTTTTAGATATCATGAAATCATGTTAGAAGCCAAAGGCAAATATTTACTTCCAATAGAAAGAAAAGCTGGCTCATAAAATTTTCCAAGGGCTTGGCTCTTTAATAAGGCAAGTCACATTTAGCTATGCACTGAGGAGTCTGATTTCAGTTTTAGAGGCTTGAACATTTCCCGTCCACCGCTTCTTCCAGGCCACGTTCCCTACGCCACCAGGCCTTGGCACCCTAACCCCTCCTAGCATACTTCATAAATCCTGCTCACCTTGCAGCTCAAGCGTTGCTTCCCCAGGGAAACCTTCCCTGACACCCAAATTAAGTCAGATCCCCTCTAGTATTAGCTCTTGTAGGACACACACTTCTCCTTTCTAGCCCTTCTCAAAGTTGTAATCTTACATTTATTCCGGAGATTCTCTGCTTAACGTCTTCCTCCCCCACCAGCCTGTGAGTTCCACGAGGGCATGGTGGGGCGTGTGTTTTTTCCCACTTAGGTCCCCACGGCCTAGCCGGTGACTGGCACATAGTAAATGTTAACACGTATTTTGAAGGAATGAAGAGCGAGTAAAGAGGAAGGTGACGTAAGGAAAGGGCAGCTCGAGGCGCTGGCGAGGGCCTGGGCGCCCAGCAGCAGCAGCGCGCGCGCTCGCGGCGCGCGGGGCGCTCAGAGCCCGGAGGCCGGGCCGAGCTCCGCCCCTTTCTCGAGGCTCCGGGCCGCCGCAGGCAGGCAGGGAGGGAGGGGCCGCCCTGTCACAGGTGCGGACGCGGCCGGAGAGCGTCCCTTCTTCAAGGGTCATCGGGCGTCTCCGCGCCGCCGCGGTCAGCCTCGCCCCGAGCCACGCCCACGGTCTGGGCGGGTAGCGATGGGGGTAAAGAAGAGTCAACCTAAGAGTTATTACCGTTAGCAGCGAAGGCAGCGACTAACGTCGACCGCACAGATTGCGTCTCCCTGCGCTTCCGCCCCGTCGCCGGGGAAGCCGGAAGTCCGGCTGCCCCGGGTCACGTGCCCAGCCGCCAGATTGGCTCTGGTGGCAGCTGCAGCCGGGAGGGGGTGTGCTAGAGCGGCGCAGCTTCTCTGGGCGTAGTTTTCAGTCTGGGGGGAGGGTCCGTGCGGTGTGAGGGGAGGTGGAGGAGATGGCGGCCTCGGCGCGGGAAGATGGCGCCCGTGGCCAAGAGCAAGGGCGGCGGGGCTGCGAGCACTATGACAGAGGATGTCTCCTGAAGGTGACGACTTCAATGGGCTCTTCGCCTAGGAGCTTCCGCCGGGCCGGGCTGGGCTGGGGCGCGCTGGGCAAGGCAGTTAGGCTTGGGCTTCAGTTTGAGGCTAAGCTGTTTGTCAGGATACCTTCTCCTGCAGTAGAGAACGTTTTTGGCAAGGCGACCACAGGCCCCACCTTTCCTCCTGTTTTGTACTTTGCAAGCAAAGCCCGTTCGGCTTGAGAAGAGCCTGGGCTTGCACATCAGTCACCTTATCAATGGGTTTATTCAGTCTTCTGCTGTTGGAAGTAGACTGAGGCAGCCCCGGCCCTGTGCTGGCTTTTCCTCAGCATCATTTTCAGGTGTGTGATGAAATAGTGGAAGAGGGATAAGCAAGTGGAGAATCGGAATACGATTTCAGCTCCTGTAGTGAATAAGTTTTACAGTTTGCAGCTTTATTTTAGAGTCAGTGAGTATGTGTAAACCTGCCAACGGGAAAATGTGTATGTGAAAGAGGAAGACCATCATGTAATTGCCACTAATTAGGAAATTATGTATAGGAAAGTGCCTAGTGTGCATATATTGTTACTTTTGCCGATTACTTTGAGAAAAACTCCTAGTCACTCTAGAAGTTTTCAAATTGGCACCCATTCAGTTAAAGTTTTCTGATTTTTCTTGCAAGAAACAGTTGAAAGATTTTGCTTAGAAAACTTGAGCTCTGGAGTCCCACAGCCCTACCCCCAAATCTTAGCTCTGCTCCTTAATAGCTCACTGAGCAAATTACTCTTTAAACGCGCCATATGTAAAACAGGGGTGATAGAAGTTCTTTCATAAAAAAGTATGAGGCCCGTAAGGACAACCTAAAGCCTTTTCTGTAGTCCATGGTTTGGTGAACGTTCCTCCACTGCACTGGATGAAGCTTTCAAAGTTGGTCATTCACCAAGTGTTGTGTAAGGAAATTGAATGCTATCCTTATGATTCCATTTCCACTGAAATGCTGTTACTCTGTCAAACCTGAGGTCTAAAACTGAATTCAGCATGTTGGCCCTCCCCTCATTCCCCAAGATACCACACCAACGCACCTGTGTTTGGTAGCACTAAGATACTTGGCCAGGAGTGTCAAATGCTTTTTGCCCTACCCCTCCATTTTCCTTAAATACCAGAGGCCAAGTGAGGAGTTTTAAGGAAGAAGTAATCAACTAAATCAAATGCTGCTGTTTGAGTAAGATAAGAACTGAAAATTGACCTTTAATTTGGCAGGGAGGAGGTCACTGGTGATCTTGATAAGAGAAATTTCAGTGGAGAGATTGGGACAAAGCTTGATTACGGTGTATTCAAGAGAGAATGAGAGTAGTAGAACTGGAAATAGCCTTTATAACAGTTCTTGGGGTTTTGCTGTAAAAGAGAGCAAAAAAAATGAGCCTGTGGGTTGCTGGGAGATGTGAGATCACGGGATTTTTTTTCCCTTTAAGATGGGTGGTATTGCAGCATGTTTGTAAATTCTTAGAAATGACCCAATAAAGTGAGAACATTTTATAATGCAGGAGGGAGAGGGAAAACTGTAGGAGCACTGTCTTTGAGAAGTCAAAGAGAAGATGGCATCTAGTGCACAAGTGGAGGAGTTGGCCTTAGATAAAAACATGGACTGCAGACTATAACAGAAGGGAAGAAAGAGGATGAGGTACATTTGCAAGTAGGTTGATAGAGTTTGTGGGAGGATATTCTCTTTTGATTATTTCTGTTTTCCTAGTGAAATAAGCAAGGTCATCAGCAGAGTGTAAGGAGGGAGGAAGAGGTGTTCGAGGTTTAAAGAGAGAAGAGGTGTGAAATAATCTAGACCCTAGGTTCTAGACTCTAGAAGAATGAGGGACTTGACTAGGGAAACATGGTGGTAAGAGCCCGCTTTTTATTAGTGGTTATGACTTTAAAGAGAGACCAGTCTTTAGCCTTTCTTTAAAGGCTCTTTCTTTAGCCATATTCAGCTGTTCCTGTATAGGTTGAGTAGGAGAGACTTGGATTTAACCAGAGTGGGGATTTGGGCTGAGTGAGTATGTAGAGGAAGAGAGAAGGAAGAAACTAGGGTGTGTGCAAGGGAAGAAATGGAGTTAGTTGAAAGAGAGGAGGTAGTGGTTAGAGAAGTTCATGCTTGAAATTAAGAAATAAACAGGATTCAGTTCTTGTTCTACAGCAGTGGTTCTCAAAATATGGTGAACGGACCCCTGGGGATTCCTGAGGCCCTTTAAGGGGATCCTCAAGGTCAAAACTACTTTTTAATACTAAGACATTATTTGTCTTTTTCAGTGTGTGCAAAAGCAGTGATTAAAACTGTTGGCACCTTAGCACAAATCAAGTTAGTGGCCTGTACTACACCTATAGTTTAAAAAAAAAAGCCAGTTTTTGCTTAAGAATGTCGTTGATAAAATTAAAGAAGTAAAATGATTAATTTTATAAAATCTCAACCCTTGAATACATGTTTTTTTTACATGTTTGCTAAAATGAGATGTTTTTATCAAGCACTTCTGTAGTCTGAAGTTAGATGGTTTCAAGAGGAAAAGCTCTTGTGCAATTGGATTGTGAACTGAACTAGTTACTTTTTCATGGAGCAGCATTTTTTACTTGAACTATGGTTGTTCACACTTGGGTATTGGGACATTTTCTTGAAAAGGAGGGAAGTAAGACTGTCATTACAAGGAAAACAATTGATGCTGATAAGATTCTAGCTTTCATGTAAAAATTAGAATTTTAGAAAACTTGTATTAGCCTTTGTGAGCTTCTGAATACTTAAAGACTTTTCTGATGACATGGGCAGCGATATTAACAAATGTGATTTTTTTTGATATTGCATGTCAAATGCGTGAACATTTGGAAGATCTGCATAACTCAGTGAGCCGATATTTTTCAGATGACCAATGCATGGGTAAAAGATCTGTTCAAAGTGCAAGATAGATGAGTGGCTTTTAATGTAACAGAGGGAGAAAAGTTCATTGATATGATTTCAGATTCCATGTTGCAACTAACTGTTTATAAGAGTTGTTGAGTTTTGGCGTGATATCAGAGAAGAATATCCGTAATTCTCTGAAAAGGCTATTAAAATACTCTTCCCTTTTCCAGCTACGTATTTGTGTGAGGCCGAAGTTTCTTCATATACTTCAGCCAAAACTGATTGAATGCAGAAGCAGAAATGAGAATCCTGCTATTTTTCCGGAAAATATATTTTTTCATTAAAATATGTTATTTATATGTAATGGATTTGTTATTATTTTAAAAAGAAGTAATAAATATTTTAAAAACCTATTAGTTTTAATTTATAATATGGTAGTAAGTATCAATAGATATAATTCACGTTAACAAAAGCTCTTTGGGATTCTCAGTAGTTTTTAAGAGTGTAAAGGGGTCCTGAGAGCAAAACGTTTGACAACCACTGTTCTGTGGTATGACTGTGAGAACATGTGGCTGAGGAGGGTTGGAGGACAAGGCTATTGGAAGTGAGAAAGTCAAGGAAGAGAATTCAGGGTATTGGATAATATGGAAGGTATCCATATTATCATTATGGATGGGCAAATCACAGAGATTTAGGACAAGAGTAGTGTTGGAGAAAAAGGGAGCCAGTTGAGTGTTAAAATCTTTAAGGAATAAACTATATTATGGTAAGTCACAGCATAGGAAGTCTTCAGAAATGAGTGGATCTGCAGGGTCACAGTGTACTGGAAAGTATTGGGTTAGCTTACTGTCCTGGAAACTTACTGATGTACTAGTTAGGGTAAGGCTAAGTTGCTGTAACAAAAAGATCCAACAGAACTGTGGGTTAAAGAGTTTATTTCTTCCCAGTTAACAGTTCGTAGGTGAGTGATCCGATTTGGTGATGAGGCTCTGTTCCATATGATCACTTCAGGGGCAAGTGTTTCCACTGTGTGATTTTGCCGTGTTTTAGGGCATATAGTCGTCAGCTGGGTTGCTGCCATGTCCAGGTTTCATCTGATAGAAAGGAGCATGGAGGAAGAGACATGGCCAGTTTCTTAATACTCAGGCCCGGGAGTGGCACTGATTTCTTCTGCTCGGATTCTGTTGGTAAGAGCTTAGTCATTTGGCCACACCTAACAGTAAGGAAGGCTGGGAACTGTAGTATAGCTGGGCAGTCGTATGCCCAGGAAGAAGGCAAGAATAGATTTTGGTGGACAGCTGGCAGTCTTTGCCACTCTTGAAAACAAGGGCTGTCTCTTACATTTATCGCATCCTCTAAAATATCAGGCATATAGTTGATGATTAATAAACACATTGGAATTAAAATACAATCTTTGAAATATTTAATGTTTAAGAATTGAAGTAGGTAAATGAATTTATCTGGAAATGTCTAAGAAGAAGTTGCTTGCCTGCCATTTAGGCCGAGAATG